>NW_026515796.1:0-407527 GCF_023601865.1 Aspergillus affinis | reverse complement strand
GCTCTATATCTAGGCAAATTTTGATAGGGCTTCGACGTTGTTGGAGTTCTAAGTCTAGGCGGAAAACGGCCTATAGCCGCCTCCGAGCATCACTTGCCCTCATCAACCCCAGCTTGCCCCGACGGATGGCCCCGCATAACCGAATCCAGTCCGGTCCGTAACCTCGGCCGCGGGATCATGGATTATGAGCGCTGTGCAGCACTGCACAACGAGCTCCTAACCAGGGCCGTTAAGGGCCGTGGGAGGGAGATACCCTCCAAGTACCTAACCTGGTGGGAGGCCAGGGCACCTTCTGAGGAAGTTGCCAACGGTCTCCACCCGTCCTTGACCGGGTTCCTGAAACGTGCTTGGGATAAGAACGAACTGCCTCAGTGATCTGTACTTTTCCTCTATATTGGAGCGCTAAAGTCTCCGGATGCCCTGCGGGATCGTATAGATCTGTATAAGGATAAGGATGAGAATGGAAGATTTATCAAGCTATATAAGTCTAGTCATTTTCGAGGTCTCGATGATAAGGGTATCGTGTATGGTTTTCTTTCTCCCTGATGAGGCAATCCCAATGACTTAAAGGCAAGGCGCGTTTACTTACTGATTGACTAGGTTTGACTAAACGACTTTAAAAGTAACCTTTATCGAGAATTATAATGACACCAGTACCATTACTAGCCGCCCATGGGGCTGGATGCCTCTGGAGGTTATATTAGATTCATATCTTGACATGATCGATGACGGAAAAGTACAGACGATTTCCGAAGATCAGGCAAAACTAGTGAAACTCGACAACCCCAGTTGTAGGGTAATAGACCAGTGGATAATTCACTATCACACGAAAATAGAGCTAGAAAGGGCAACCGCTGCGTTCAAGCATCTGGTAAACCTAATTAAATCTCAAATCCCGTATAGAGCCGATTCTATTACTCTCATGCATTTGCCATAACATGATCCGGCAACATTCTTAAACCAGGATATCTTCCCCCCTTTCTCATTTGCCTACCAGTTCCTCAAGGCCATTTCCAGCTGTACAGTCCGGTTCCGGTACATCGCGCCGGGAATCCGATTCCCTACCGTCTCTGAATTCCAGCACCAGCCTATCACGGACTTTGTTACATCGCTATATAACCATTACGGACAGCGCCCTGGCAACTGCCCTCTGCGGGTCTTTTAGATCGACGACGTAGAGTAGCAGCCAGTCCCGCGCGATCAGGGCTTTAACCTCTACAATATCGCTGCCGGATTCTATATCCATCTCGTGGTGGAGCGTTGGCCACACTTCTAGAGCAACGGATATCAACTTCTGTTACCCTTTGGCATCGGGAATTCCGGATGGGCTCAGCAGTCGAATGAGAAACCGTTCGGGTTAGACTGGTATTGGGCTGACGACCCGAAGCCTCGCGATACTCATGGATACTTGTATCAGAGTGGGACTGTGGATAGGATCACAAACCGCCATTTGGTACAGATAGACAAGGTGCTGAACAACTGGCCTGATCGGGTTGAGAGGAGCGATTAGGAGGTAGATAGAGATGGGATTGCCGGGGGGATTAGTAAGTTTCGCGAGGCCAATACGGAGGCGCATTAGCAGAAGTATTGGATTCTACCGTCGTAATAAGGGTTACATGTAGGACTGAACGGATATAGATATAGATATAGAAATATACATATACCGCGCGTTTGTGCCTAGACCATTCGGGTAGCTGTTAGCTCGGAAACTTAAGAACAGAGTATGCCTTCCTCTCCTACCTACTGCCCTTGTTATATTAACATAAAGATTTGATCAAGATGCTCGATAGCTGGGTTCCCCGGCAAAAAGGGATTGAAAAGGGCACGAACAGCTCCTGAGCGTCTAGGCAAAAAAAAGCCAAGTATCTCCTATGCCCGGATTTCTCGCCTTTGATTTGTGCGGACTGTCCTGAGTAAGGTACCAAGTGCTTAACAAAAGTATATATACGATCCTTATTGCCTTTTGTAAGGATCTTGCCGATCTGGAGTTCGATCTCCCCTTCATTATATATCTATACCGAAAAGCGTTGAGCAAATCGGCCAAGCAAAGGTTAGTAAAAAACAAGATAACAAATGTGTATATGCCAAATCAATGCAGCGAACAGAAAGTATTATAGCGTTAATTTAGGTCGCTCCTTCTATAACAAATTAGACGCACCACTCCTTCTTCAACTGATCCCTTCACGCATCAAACTCTATTATCTCGCCATCAACAAGTATCTTCCCCTTGTTAAACTCTTTCGTCCGCTCCGGAATATACAAAAACTCCTTAACATGCTTCTGATTACACTTCTGAATGCCCATCGTCTCTCCCTCCAACAGCTTGAGACAATCTGCACAGAACCCCGTATCCATGCAGATCGGATACAGCAACATTCTATCGATTTTGGCCACTGATCGCCGGCACGGTCCATCACACTTCCATGCAGTGTCATCCTCGGGGTCTTTCTTCTCGAAATTGGAAATTGCGTGCGCGAGCACGGTTACGTTCTTCGAGTCACCGGCTGCGACCAGCGCGGTCATCAAGTCCCAAAGGCCATCAACATCGTTCTCCGGGTCATCATCGGAGAGGATCTAGATTCCTCGCTTGATCGATGGTCGGAACTGCGCCTGCGCTTTTTCGGTTTGTTTACCCAATCGGTAGTACACGCCCAGATAAATCGCACGGGCGCTGACAATCGTCTAGAGTACCGAATCGGTCGCGGCCTGTGTGTTCGCGAGCTTTTCCAGCTTGGCGGCAATAGCAACGGCTTCGGGGGTGCCTACCCCTGCATCGAAGGCGTTGCAAAGGTACGCCCGAGCAAGCTCGTACGATGCTCCGAGTTTCACGACCCCAATGGCTGTCTCGTCCTCGGAGGACGGGTACAGGTTCATGATCTTCTCCCAGCGCTTCACTGCTTTGGGCTGGTCGTTCAGAAACTCACCGTAGATCCGCGCGATGGCCAGTTCTATCAATCATCAATCAATTAACCAAAATTCTATTAACCTAGTAGAGCCTATCTATTGAAACGACAGGCTATGCAGGCGCTTCGCCGAATGAAGCAGAATCTCGAGCCCATACGCCATATAAACCCAGTGCAGTAGACAAAAGAGATCAAAAAGTAACATAACTAATCCGGCTGTCACACGCCTGCCGCGTGCCTACTGCGCCCCTAGACGCTGTTCCCTCCTTCCACTCCGTTCTATCTGTGGTATTCCAGTGGGATCCACTGTTCCTGTGTGCGTCACGTAGCCAGGTAAGACTTTCTGGCTCTTAGTGTTCAATATAACTATCGTCTTCCTCGTTTAGTTCGAGTCCCTCTAGGAGGGTGCTGGGTTCCGGGGCCTTCTCGTCCTCCTCGTCTTTAGACGTGGCGAATCGGAACTGCTGTAGGAGGCCTATTCGTTACATGAAATCGGCGACGTAGCGTATCGCCTACGGGTGGTTCATGACTGCATCGTAGTCCTGTATACGCCCACGCAGTCCCTCGATAGAGTCGAGGCGTTCTATCATTATTCTCCGACTGGCGAGATGCAGCGAGCACTCCATAAGGACGTATTTAGGCGTTTGAGAGCCTAATTCATACCTGCAGCGGTCGGAGTCGACCTGCTTTATCTTGAAGAGGAAACGCCTCAATCCGATCCTCATAGTGCGCATCTAAATAATTATAGAGGTCTGGGGCTTGCTCAGGCCCTCGTATATCCTTAAGACCTTCTTATTCGGCTTCAGAATCGGCCGTTTGGTAGATTTTCTAACCTGTTGTCGCTCTCACCACTTCATCTACTGCGCCTGGATTCTCCGGCAGACGTCAGTTTTGGCTGCAGCTGCGAGTTTCGTGATTGACCGAGCGGCCAGCTCCCGCGGCCCTACTGAGTTCAATTCGATTTCCTTTATCGCGGCCCGTTTGGCTGCTTCGTCAGCTCGTTCATTCCCTTCTATACCGATATGCGCAGGGATCCAGCGCAGTTCCATATCTCTCTGCTGCAGGCCCCTGCCTCTCAGGGTCCTGATCCTCTCGTAAATATCCTTTAGTACGTACTGGCCTGATGGTCGGTCAGGGTTTTGCACGGCTTGAATGGCCGCCTGACTGTCTGAATAGACCGTGATCGGGACAGCCTCTGCCCATTTTAGGGCCATTTTGACCCCCTCTAGCTCTACTACGTACACAGTGGAGTCAGCCGCGGCTCCTAGGTATTTCTTGCAGACCTTCCCAGCCCGAATCGAGACTGCAGTGCCCTTTACGTGGCTGTTAAAGCCGTTACTGTCAGAGTACCAGATCTGCTTCCGGCTTTTCTAGCAAATCCTGTCATGTTCCTGGACTGCGCTATCCGCTCCCTCGATCACGCAATTAAATGGGAGTTCCTACGGGACAAGCACGTGCGCCTTTCGGGACTCCCACGTAGTCAAATTTCGGCTTCCGGTTTATAGGGGGCCCCCCTTCCTCTACTTCAGCGCCTTTATGGGGGATTACCCTAACCGTTTTATCTCTGCTTAATTCCTCTTCTTGACTAACTCCCCGGGATAGGCTATAACCGGTCCGGTCTGTATCCGGATTGCAGTCTCCTCAATTATCTGTTGCATGTGCAGGCGGACCGGAGGCAAAAACAGCTCTATTCCTAAAGCTACAGAAGCAGTATTTCTGAATGCTCCACTAATAAGTACTGCCGCCCGCGTCTGGATTCGTTCGAATTCGTTGATAGTCTTCTGCCGTTTTGCATACCTAGTACGCCCGCTGGTAGGGCTATACCATGCAGCAACTCCGTAGAGCATCTGCGGGACTATTACGGCCAGATATATAGTCTGCATGTTCAGCAGGGACGTACCCTATGTGGACGCAGAGATATTTCGTAGGGCTTTAAGGTTTCCGTTCGCCTTCGCTACCGCCTTGGTAGAGTGGGTAGTAAAAGAGAGAGTCTTATCGAGCCAGATTCTGAGGTATTTAACGTGTTCCACTGGCCGAATGACATGGCCCGTTGCGTGATACTTTATTGGCAGCTGGTCATGCCCCGGGGGTTCAACGGGAATCTCCCTAGCGTTCCCGTCCTCCCAGTTAGCGTTAGTAAGGTCCTGTCAGCAAATATAGGGCAATTTTACCGTTAGGATTCAACACCTTGCCGCATCCGTCTAGATCAACTCTGACAGCATTTTATGGCTTCAAGATAAGCCGATTTCAAAGAAGCCACGTAGTCATATTGCATGTTAAATAGCTTCGTTTCGATCCTTTAAATCAAGAGGATCAGACCTTTATTGAGCCTCGATTCTGCATACAAATTACTAGGCAATACGAAACTTTCATGATCCAATAGGTCCTTTCCCTTCTATGGTTCCGTGTAATCACAGGGGGTGTCCCTCTCGGCCCCGGGATCGGGGTCCATCGGGTTCCGGAAATGTATCAGTTCGAACTTATCCGGCGCAAACCTAGACGAATGCTGTCAGGACCATACAGCAGCCTTATTGAGTGCCTATTCCAGTAGACGCTGATTAGCTGCGTCTGACTCGGAAAGAGCGATCGTACAAGTATCGTCAATTCAGCCGAATGCCAGGGTTCTTCCCGAGAGCGGTAGCTGGATGTGCATGTTCTCAACAGTATTGATTTTTAGTGCCCGAATAAGGGGCGTATTGAAAAGAAGGAAAAAGATCGGGAAGATAAGGGACCCCTGGGGGATCCTCGTGGGGGTAGAAATGATACCGCTCAGGTAACCAGGTAGTTAGAACCGGGTCTGACGGTCTGAAAGGAATGACTCTAACTACCCGGTAAAGTACCCTAGTCGTGCCATCTTCAGGTTGTGCAACAGCCGGGTATAAGAGACGTTATCGAAGGCCCCTGCTATATCTAACAGGAGCATACTTACCTTCTGGCCTCGGCCCCAGCTATCAAAGATAGCATCTATCAGTAATTAAATTAGATGATTGACAGAGATACCCTTGCGTCTCCCTAGGTACCCTCGTAGCAGTAGGCTATATTCCTTCAATGCGTAGGTTATGCGGGTAGCGATAGCCGCCTCTAGAATCTTACCGAGTGTATTTAAGAGAGCAATAGGCCGGTAGGATTTAGCGACTCGATAATCCCGTGGCGCGGCCTTACGGAGGACAACCGTTGTAAATTGCTAAAAGTATCCGGGGTTATGCCCGAGGCGGATACAGACATTAAAGATACCTGTTAGTGTTTTCACAAAGGAGGGAACCTCATTTAGCCAGTGCTAGACCTTATTAGGGATGCCGTCGGGCCCGGGGGCCTTATTAGGAGGCGCCTTTCGGATGCAGCGCAATATCTCGTGTTCGGCAAGATCCGGGAAACCAAATTGCCGAGGTAGGGAAGTTATAAGGATATCGGAAAGGTCTGCAAGAAGTAAATAAAGGAAGAAAATCTTCCGGAATACTTTAACTTTCTGTTCTGCAGTTTTTGCGAGGCCGTTATCTGGTATTTTCAGTATTAGGACCAGTCCCTCGGAGGCGTCCCGGTTCCTGGCCTATCTGGCCACGCGCCACATGCCTCGGTGACCTTTCTGATCCAGGTCCGGTGTCCCTGCCGTAGGGCCCTCGCTAGCACTTTTCCTTTGCGGTTTCTGACTTTCGCATAGCGGTCCTAGGCCAGCCCCGTAATGGGATCGGTAAGGCCCATAGCTATACAGGTCTCAGTATATGTACGCCTAAATCTATGAGTGATCTTGATTATCTCTCAGCATTCCGAGATAAAAGACGGGTTCGCCCACTTGCTGGGCCGTGCCCACGGGGTAGATGTTACTATTCCTTAATTTACCGTTTCAATAAAGAATTCTATTGCGAGTTCAATGTGTTACTTATTCTTAACTAAAAAGGCCTTACTGTATAAATTACATCTATAAAAGCCTATAAATCTTTTACTTTGTATGTTTTTCAGTTGCGGCGCCGCTGCGCCTCCGGGATCTTGATTTAAATGTCGATAAGGGTCCGTATAAGTAGATAATCGGAATCTGCATAAATCTTTTTAGTAATCTTACAGGTAATTAGCCTAGGGGTCAGGTCCTGCGAGCCGAGGACCAGATCAATCGTAGTCTTCGTTCTGGCTTCGTCTCTAGCGGTAGTGCCCGGCTCTAGCTAGAGATTCAGGTACCTTCTATCGCTTAAGTTAAGTAATTAGTTAGGAAAGGTATCTCGGGCGGCATTCTCGCCGCCCCAGGCCGGGTGGTAAAGGTTGAAGTCCCCCAATAGGAGAACGTAATCATTAATATTGTTAGTAGTAAGGTTACTGACCAGGCCTAAAATGCTTGTGCCAACCTCGGCTGGTCAATTATATATATTGAAGATGCGAAACCGCTTGCCATCAGCATCAGTCAGATCAAGCTCTTGAATGTCCCTCGAATAGGGTATATGTTTCCAGGTGTTAGAGTCAATTTGTCGCGAAATAAAGAGACACACGCGTGCCCGCTCGTCCCCTATATCCGTCCGTGTCGGGTATAGAAGCTGGTATGTTACTTTAGCTGGATAATAGGTTAAATCCTGAAAGGAGTTGTCTTACGGTTCTTGTATAAAGATAATATCAGCCTCCAGGACCGCAGGGTCCCAGAGGAACTAGGCCATTACCCTATCCTTTGATCGATTTACATTGTATTGAAACACGTGTAGGAGCCTATTTATGGTAACGATCTCTAGTACATTTTCTTGATACTAAACGGGCAAGCGTGTTGTCCTCAGCCAAAACGATCGTGATCGAATGCCCTGAGGGGGTAGGTGCAGGGATAAGAGATGCCTCCGGCGATTTTTGGAGGGCTGTTACTGCGTTATCGCTAGTGATATCGCTAGTCGATATTGATTGTTCTCGGTAGGTTGGCTGCTTGCTTCGGGTCCTCTTCGCTGGAGGGATGTCCCCTGTAGCAGGCGAAATGGCAAAGAGGGCGGCTTCCTGCGTTACCTAGTGTCTAGCGTTTCGCCTCGTTTCCCACAAGGAGGTAACGCTGCAGGGGCGCCTCTTGCTCAGGGTACGACCCCTGGGGGCAGGGGTCACTGGTGCGGGCGTCTCCGGTTCGCTGATCATGTTGATTTGCTGGGCAATTGACGGTTCTGTCTCGGACGGGGTAGGGTCTATGTCTATCTCCGGGTTTAGGTCTATCAGGGCCTCTTCTTGCTGCACAGGGATAAGTTCCTGCGAACTGTATAACAGTATAGATCCTTTTTGAAATCTTGCTGTAGAGTGATTCCGTTCCACTGGCCGGCTGATTGACCGGGTCCATCTTTCTCTCTATTCCCTAGATCCCGCAGCCCGCTCCTCGCTGTTAGGCGGACCAGAGGTTTCCGTATCGCTACCCACGAAAAGATAATCCTGTAGATAGGGCGGGATGCGGTACAGGGACTGCCGATATTGAGCTACAGTTTGCACCCGCTCCTGCTCCGTTACGTACCTTGTACAAACTCTCGACCAGGCGGCGTGCGCCTCGCCGCACCCAGCGCATTTGCGTCCCTGGCTACCGGTAGCAGACCTCTGTACGCAAGACCGGGTCTCGTGGCCTTTGGCATAGAGGCCGCAGGTTGTTTTATTCGAACAAACGATTCCTATGTCTATATTGCTGACATTTGAAGCATTACCGAATCCGCGCGTTCCTATCGTATAGAACAGTCATCCGGCTATCGCTAGCCTAAATAGTCCCTTTCATGATTGCCTCGTTTGCATGCCTCGGGTCAGAGAATTTGACGATGAGAGCGGAGGATTTCTGGTTCTTATAATTGGAGGGATAGGTAAGCCAGATTACGCGCTTGATATCAGGTTTCTGGTTCCAAACCTCCCTGTTCTCGTCGAGTAGCTCGTTAGCTACTCGATTCTGTTCGCTCTGATCACTCAGGTCCTGGATTGACTTGATCGGGATGCCATAGACTACCACGCCCCATGTAGGGCGTCGCAGGGTGGCCCCGCTTGACATGACATCCGCCCATTTATCGTAGATCCTAGCAGTCTCGGCCTCCGCGGCAGTACGTAGAGCCAAGCTAAGATCTCCCGAGCGCAGCTGCTTAACAGAGACGAATCGGGCCCTCGCCAGAGAGAGCGTTAGAATCGTTGCTACAGCTCTTTTCCTTGTATTCTCTGCCTTTATCTTTATCTCTGCTGATGACTTCTTTCGGTAGGTCTTCTGGGCACCAGCATCTCGCAGTTTGACGATCACTTCGCGGTCCTTGCTGAGCTCTGACAGGGTGGCCGGGGCGGTACTAAAGGAGCCGTAAGTGGAAATCGTATAGGCTAGAGGAGGCGCATTCCTGACCACGGAGGCCCAAGATTGGTAGCTCTGGTTCCGAATGCTTGACTGGGTACTGTAGGTATGTTGTTGGACGTTCTAAAGGGTCTGCTTGATCGAAGCTAGCTCAGGGCCTAAATGAACATTTCTATCGAGGATATCCGTCGTTTGGCGTTGCATGAAACCGCAGTAGGTAACTACCTGCTCGAAGAAATCGATAACAGGCTTTGGTAGCTGTTTTCCGGCCTGCTCGTTGTGCGAACACGGGGTTTTCGCCCCAACCATCTCGAAATCCCCTATAAAGATAGAATCATTCGATAGCGGCTGGAGTTATTGACAAACTGGTCGACTCTAAAGGCCGTAACCGTCGTGGTGGTTGAGTAATTTCAAAAATTTGATTCGCGTCGAAGTTGTTTTTTTTTTGTCACTTAACTAATCCAACCTCCCGAGGTAAACTTTACCACTTAGTATGCCGTTTGCTTCATCCTCTCAAATTATTGCTAGTCATCCAATTTTTGCCCTGATTTTGTTTAGATTAATTCCAACGTGAAAACGAACAGATAATTCGTGGGTTTCAACAAACCTTTTTTTTTCAATGAAATCTATCCGCCGTCGAGGTTTCTGCGTTTTCTGATTAGCTGACGTCACAAGTAGCGGAATTGAACCGTTTGCTGAGAATTTTGTCATGATATTGCCCCCACTATCTACTGTTGTGTTTATAATCATCCGGAATATGAAACGGGATATGAAACCCGGGTATGACAACGTTAGGGATTTAAAGACGGTCGTGTCCTTTGGCTATAAGTCCTTCGATAAACTAAACTTTTATTATTTATACATTTCTACATCTTATAGCGAGGTTTCAACATTGCCTCCTGTCCGCCATGCCTCAATCTGGCAAGCACGCTCTTATTTTTGGAGCCTCGGGTATTTCGGGGTGGTCCCTCCTGAATCAATGCCTCCACTACCCAACACCTACGACCTTCAACCGCGTCACCGGTCTGTCCAATCGACCATTTCCAATCGAGGATGCACTTTTGCCAGATGATGCACGTCTTCGCATTGTGTCGGGTATCGACCTTACACAATCGGTGGAGACGGTTAGCGATCATCTCAAAGCCAAGGTTAACGATATTGAGTCAGTCAATGTAGTCTTCTTTTGCGGTACGTGCTTGTAGAGGGAGATCTTTTTGTATCGGGTTTCAAATGCTGATTCTTCGCTAGCCTACATCCAGACAGGCGATTTCCAGTCCCTACGTCACGTCAACACGGCCCTTCTTAAAACGGCCACAGAAGCTATCTCTGCCATTTCACCTCATCTAGAAGTAATTATTCTACAGACTGGTGGCAAAGGCTACGGATTGGAGTTTCCTAAACAGGTCAAGATCGAGCCTCCTCTTTGCGAGACCATGCCCCGGATCCCGGAACCCTGGCGCAGCAACATTTTCTACTACGACCAGTACGATCTTCTACTGAGCCTTTCTAAAGGTCAAAAATGGACCTTTTCTGAAATTCGACCGGATGGGATTGTTGGCTTCGCTCCCGGGTCTAATTTTATGAATATGGGGTTCGGCATTGCATTCTATCTCGCACTGTATCGAGAAGTCTACGGAAAAGGTAGCAAAGTTCCTTTCCCTGGTAAGTCGCACGGCTATCACACACGCCACAGCGACACCTTCCAGGATATCCTTGCCAAAATGGAAATCTACGCATCCCTCAATCGTGAGAAATGCCCCAACGGGTCAACCTTCAATTGTGGTGATGGTCAGCCAGCTAGTTGGGCTCAAGTCTGGCCGGGAATCTGCTCCTACTTTGGCTTAGTTGGTATTGAACCGGATGGCAAACAGAAAACAATGGAGGATTTTGTTCACGCGAATTTAACGGTGTGGAATCGCTTGGTTGAGGCTTATGGACTGAAAAGGGGCTTGATCGAGTCTCAAAATTGGGGCCACGCTCATTTTATGCTTGTGGATTTTGACTTTGATCGGGAATATTCCCTTGATGCGGCTCGCTCTGTTGGGTTTAACGAGTATATTGATACCGTCAAGGGTTATCACATTACGTTTGACCGGATGGTGGACGCGAAATTTATTCCTTTCTTTTCCTGACAGGATTTTGTATGCTATAGTCAGACTAGTTAAGTGTGACGGTCTACAAAGGAGCCTAGTAAAAGACTAGTTTGTTTATGACTCGTAGTCAAGGAATTTTCCCATGGAGAAGAAAGGCTGTCTATGAGGGAGGATCTATCCTCTATATACTACCGGAGGGTCCTCCATATCAGGAAGTTCGTATCGGGAAGTCCTTGGCTCAGGAGATAACACCCTTTTCATAGAGAATTCAAGCATTTCACGCCCGATTGAGTAGGCAACACAGCCATGTCGCTGTCACTATATATATCTCTTATCTCATTATCATGCGGCAATCGGGATGAACCATACCCATGCTGGTCGGCTTCAGTCGCTGACTCTCTTTCAGCATACTGTCCATAAGCTTAAATTTGTAAAGAGTGGTCTTCTGCCAGCCCTCTTCCTTGATTACCGTGCGGGCCTCTTCACGCAGCGCTTCCACCAGCTCTTCCTTCCCGCATAGATCAGACAGCGCCTGGGTGAGCATGTCCGAGGCGGTGTGAATGGAGGGAATGGAGAATGCGAGCTGCCCAGCAATAGCATCGCATGGACGACCTTTCGCACATTGTTCCATCCACTCCATGGCATCCGTGCACCGTTGAGGTGTGGTACCTTGTTTAATTGCGGCTTCCTTTTCCGCCGCGCGCTGCACAAGTACCAGGTTTATGATTTCACGGGCTTTTTGTAGCTCGGCGTGAATCTTGGACAAAATGCGAGGAATCGAGCCATGAGGGGCCGAAGGATTCCGGGCCATGTTCGCAGTGACTGGGCAGCGATGAAAGAGTTAACAACATAGACAACGGTGATTCGAAGCCACTTAGGGTCGCGGGCTCGCGGCAGACTTTATCGCCCAGAAAGACTCCCGAAGAAAGTTGAGCGACGAGCTTCAGGATGGTATCTTTGGTGTTGATAGTATGCCATTCTAGATCAAGTTAGTGGGACAAACATATGCGCTCTTCCCCCTCAAAGGGGACTCACCGGAGCCGTCTATCCAATATGACTTCAATGCAGTGGTCGTCTCCTCGGACAATGGTTTTGTCACACTGCCTGGTGTATAGTAAGCACAGATATATCCACCTGACTAGCGACTCTAGTTGGCCAACACTCACCCAGGCTCTGCGTGAGTTTCATACGTATAGCATCCGGAAAGATCCGGTCGGGCATCGTTCCCTGTTTGAACGGCACAAAGCCATGGATGTGGGAATGAAATCCCATTGCGGTCTCATGTTAAAAGCTTAAATCCGGATGGTTTCGAATCTCGTCGGCATATTTTGGTGCCAACACGGTTTTACGGCCATTATCAGTGACTATGTTAAAAACGGACGACTGAATAATGAAAACATGACCGTTAGTGTGTGAAACAATCTAGTGAACATTTCGAAGCGTACCTTCTGCAGGCCCTGCACGATGAGTGATCTGGCATGATGGAAGAATCGTTTTTTCGCAGGGGCAATGCCAATCTCAAAGCGCTCTTTGCTGTTGATCAGAGGAAACCGCTTGCCTGAGCTCGTGTAGATGATAAAAGCAACTACACTCAGTGCAATGACTCCAGTCACCACGATAGGATCCATGGAGCAATATCTGGCCAAGAGTGGCAGCATCATCTTGAATCCCGCACCGCAAAAACTTCGAGTTGGTGATAAGAGATTCAAGACTTAACACGGGTTGAATATGTACCGAATCTATGTCAAGACAATGGAATAGCAGTGCCTTCTTATACTCTCCAGCTCCTTTTAGCGGCGTCAATATCCCGGGTCTACGTTGCAATTTGTGACTCAGGTTCGACCTGGATTGTTGATCATCTATCCAACAGGAGGAGACATGCTGTACAGGGGCCACAAACATGCTAGTATCCTATTTCCGATTGGTGGCCCACGGTGGATCTGAATATGGCGCATGTTCCGACTCACATCGTTCTTCCAACGGTTCGGCGGAACTAGACCCTCACCAAGATTCCGCCGGTCGGTGGAGTAAGTCTTAGAGAACGACTCAAGAACAGCCTGAGTCGTCGCAATCACTGGGCTAATTAAGACAATAATTGGAGCCGATGGGAGAAAATCCTAAATTTCGGACTTGCATTAATGAATCTTCTCATGGTCTACACATTGTAGGACTAAGTCACCTGGATCCGCCCTTATAAAGAGATATATCAAAGCTAAACTACTTCCAAGCCTTGATATAGCCACCGTATCATGGGGACCAATGAATATGGATCTTGGTATTAGCTACCAGACACTCAACAACGCTTACGCCTTGCAGACAGTCGGCTTAGCTATCTTTGGTCTCGTCCTCATTCCATTTGCATTGAAATTCGGCCTGAGGGCTTTTATAATCGTAACTTTGGCAATGGATCTTGTTCTGAGTGTCTGGTCTGCCGAATTTCATACCGGGCGAGAATGGATGGGAATTAGCTCTCTGTTTTCTGCGGTCGGTGCCCTCTGCGATACATCTATTCAAATTACTATCGCTAGTTTATTCTTCGTGCATGAATGTGGGTTGGCCAATACTATCTATGTTTGGACAATATTTATTGGAACATATCTGGCACCAGTCATCGCTGGCTTCGTGGGTTCCCAGAAACTTTCAAACAAGATCAATCTAACAGGCAATGTTGATAGCTTCCGGTCAAAGGTGGTGCTGGATGTGGTGGTGGTGGGTCGTGTAATGCGGCATCGTCATTCCTGCGACCATTTTTCTCTACGAGGAAACTAAATTCGTGCCAAAGATTGACGCTGGGTCTGTCAAAAGTGAAATGAAGGCCATCAAAATCAAGAAAAGTCTTACTGGAACTCAAAACGGCAACATATCGGGAGATTTGCCTCTTGGTGATTGAACAAAACGAGACTCTATCTCTCACTCTGAAATGATCGACGCTGCGATTATTCCCCCACGAAGAACCTATATTCAGAGGCTTCGTTTCGTTGTTGACCACTCGACAGCAATTGGCGATCTGCTCCGATACATCATACAGCCACTAGTTGTACTCGTGCGCATCCCGGCTGTGGCCTTTGTGTGCGTCGTATACTCCACGTCCTGCTTTTCTATCATGGTTCTCATCACTATTTTGGCTACGTATCTACCCGCTGAGCCATAAAATTTCAACTCTTCACAAGTCGGTCTCGTGAATCTAGCCCCATTGATCGGGACCACCATTGGTACCGTGGGCTCTGCCAGCTTTAGCGATAAAATGATAGTGTGGATGGCTCGGCGAAACAACGGAATTTACGAGCCGGAAATGCGGCTTTGGATGCTGGTCATATTCAGCGTTGCTCTTCCTACCGGGATGATTCTCACTGGATTTGCGCTTTCTCTGCATCTGAGCTGGCCTATTGTTGCTGTTGGCGCGGGAATAACCTCACTAGGAACAAACCCATTCTCCGCCTCTCTTTTCACCTATTTGACTGACTCATACGCCGAGGAATCTTGATTTCGACTCACTTTTGTGTCTCAGGCGCTGGCATTGAACCTAGATTGTTACAGATTCTTTTCTGGCTATCTCCTTTGTTCGCAACGCCATCAGTGTCGCATTTCTTTTTGCTTCGCTGGTATGGGTTGCTGCCACTGGAATTAAATATATGTTTATCACGATTGCTGTCATCGAAGTCGTGATAATCTACGGCTTGTCGGCGTTCTTCCTGATCTACGGTAAGAAGATCCGGACATGGTCTGCCCCAGTGTGACTCAAGTCTGTATCAACTCATGGAAACTGAGCCATCTCCGAATGTGTCATCAGATCAATCGCCATCCCTTAGAGGAATAAGGACCGGAGCTACATCGCCACCCTCGCATAAACAGGATTATATCCAGAAGTTCGATATTTTACCACAACCCCAGTCACGAACTTTGAGCGACACATCCTGTTCACATAATATTGGTTTACCGGGCGATGTAGACCCCTATCTTCTACGGCGCATGAAGGTTTCAAGCAATCACGCACGAAAGTCCTGCGCAACTCAGTACCGTCAACCCACTGAACATATTTTGGACCAGACCACTCGTTGCAGAATGCTTGGTTCACAATTCAGTCTAATATTGGTGCCCAGCAACCTCGCATGCCACCAAGTTTCAATAGCCAGTCTCCTGGTAAAAGAATTAACGACAAGGATGAATTAGAACATTTAATTCTGCCGGTGGTCGGAATTTGCCTCTTAATAATACGAGCCTAAAACGTCAAGTACTGTAAGTTACACGAAACCACCATACATATGCTACCTTTGTGCCCCCTCCTCCCATTTGTGGGCCGTCTCTCTAGGCGTAATTGCTAGTAATGTACCCTTAGGAATATCGAATGATGAAGGTCTGATTCTTTCAATCTAGCTGCAAACGGTGGTTTAAATACATGAAGAATGATAAGCAATCTAGCCTAAAAAGGCAGCTAGAAGAGACATAACTTTTGAACCGTGGAAATATCAGAAAAATCTGCATAATTCTCGGGGATCGGTAGTTACCAATACCGATGTCCGGAATAGGAAGGTCTCGTAGTCACATACGGTTGACATTTGAGTATGATACTGATACAGGAACATTGTTATACCGGGTCTATCCCAAATATAGACTAATGTGTCTTGGCAATTAGGGTTCGAGAAACAATCGAAGAGTGTAGGTGGTGACACCAGTTACGGGACGCTCTTGTGCTCTCGCGTCACAGAGATTCCGAAGCTGCGTGCCACGAGGGCCGCAAAACACAACCCCAGGCACCGGCCAACACAGGCCTTGACGAGGCTCCAAATTCGTCAGGAAAGCAATAGTCTAGATCGAAGGGATGTACATAGAGAGTAGGGATAGTGGTACCCTGCATATCGCCTATGGCGAGGGGTCAGCGTATGAATACACACACTCTCTCTCTTGTGCTCTCTGGATGTAGGAAGTGGTTGACGTGTCTGATATTGTATGCAGTGGAAAGCCCAGAGTATCTGCTGGTATCAATGTAAAGCCTTAAAACTCTCTCGCCCTATCCACTCGCCTCGCTGCGCAGAGAAAATCTCTTCCTCTTTCACCTTTCCCTTTCTGCTGTAGTTGGGACTGCATTTTGGCAATCCTTCGTAAAAAGGAAATGCCACCAATCAAACCACTTGTCGATATCTTGTTCAATTTGCGAACCCCAGTCTGCGAGGTCATGCTAGCCTAGTCAAGCTGTAAATTATTGTTGACTTACGCCAAGGTAGCCAGTCCGAACATATCCAAAGGCTTTTTCCCCTTGACTCGCAGGTTGATCAATCGCCGACAATCTGCAAGCCACACGTTCATATATCTCAATGTCGGCCGGATGCGGAAATATCCGCGGACTACGCCACGCCCCGTATACGCCCCGATGTTGCGGTGGCACTCCCCGGGCTTCAACTCATTCCGAATCCGGCCGTGTGGGTATGCCCTGCACAGCTGGGCGCCGACTTATTCGGGTTCCTACGTGGTATCTCAATAACCATGATGCGGACATTTTCACTACATGCGGATTCCGTTTTAATAGAAAAGACGCAGTGCGGTACCTAGCTATCCGGAATGATTTGCAGAAAATCTTGTCATTTGCGTCGCTGTCTAGTAGTGCACTGTACACGCGGCATCTGTTTGACAGCGCGAGACCAAAAACGAGCCAACCAAGAATGCTCCACGCACACCTCCTGGCCGGCATTCTGCTGTGCTCCCTCGCTTCTGTCCAAAGTACCCACGCCGTCTTCAGGAAACGACTGACCTGTGAAGACTGCGACAGTGGCCGCCGCTGGGGCGTCACCGCGACGGACCTGGGCATCCCGTACGTGCAGGACGACGGCGAAATTGGCTTCCTCTTCGGCGACACGCTAAGCTCGAAGCGAGTGGAGGATGCGAAAGACTGGCGGTGCCCGGTAATGCTGCGATCGCGTGTGCATCCAGGCGAAGAGGACGGCCTGGAGTTCCAGGGCGCCGCCGGAGTCGACGCAGACGAAGATGGGCTCGCGCAGCAAATCACGCATAATGGCAATCGCGGCGACGACGGCACCAACTCGGGAATCTGGGAATACTCAGTGCTTCCAAACGATGGAATCAGCTTCCCCGAGACTGGCGAACATTTTATCTCGTACATGAGTATCATGAACTGGACCGCCCCCTGGACCCCCAACTATTCCGGCCTGGCAGTCTCCACAGACGGTAACACTTTTGAGCGTCTGGAGAATGCCAAGTGGTGGAACAACGAAGACAACACCGATCCCTTCCAGATGTGGACCATGCAGCGCGATGACCAGTGGGTGTACGTCTTCTCTACCCGCTCCCCCGTCCAGTTCGGCCCGATGCTGTTGCAGCGCGTCCGCTGGGACTTGATCAAGGATAAGGACGAGTACGAATGTTGGGGGCTAAACGACGACAGGTGGGACTGGGGAAATTCCTGCTCGCCCATCCTCGAAGGCACCTTTGGAGAACCGTCGGTGCGCAAGCTGGAGGACGGCACTTGGGCCATGGTCTATCTGAATGCGCCAAATACGAACCCTTGGATCGTCTCCCGCACTGCCAAAAGACCGACGGGCCCGTGGTCCGAGGAGAAGGTGCAGGTGGAACAGTTGGGGGACGGGTCGTTGCTATACGGAGGCTTCATCCATCCTTGGTCGACCACGCAGTCCGACGGGCTGTATCTGATGGTGTCTAACTGGACGAGCACCGCGCCACCACCGCAGGGCAACGGTGCCGTGGCGACTTACGAGGGGATTGCATCGGTTAACCAGTATATCGGAACTTTGTAAATCATGTGGTACTGAGTATACGTGGGAGAATTATCCTGTACTTTGAACTTTCTGGAGACTAGCAATCTAACCTGGACGAAGCAATTTCTAGTCGCTTGGGATACCCGATGCTGGTTTATAGTCAGTGTCCTTCCGGACAGCATCGGCGGCACTGGAGAATTCCTCGTAGACTTGTTTCACACAATCGTGGTCATGCAACCAGGCTGGGCGTAGTTCAAGCGTCTTGGTAAAGCCTCCCTTATTCCAGTCAACATTTAAGGACCGATCTCTTGCCTGGACGCCGCGTTTTTGGATGGCAGCAGTCCGGTGGTACCTGACATCATATCATAGTCAGCGTCAGTGAACGTTATTCAATAGGATCAAGCAGAGAGTACGAACCGTAGTTTCTCGGTCACTCGCAGGGCCAGCGGTACGTCGTTCTTGCCGGCAATCCCCAAGCACGAAGCTACGACCGCTGCGTCCTCGATGCCCTGGTTTGCGCCCTGGCCGGCGTGCGGGAGAAACGGATGGGCTGCATCGCCCACCACGATCATTCTCCCCTTGTCGGATACCCATTTCTTCAACGGCGGTCGAGTGAACAAAGCTTGATTCATCCAGTTTGCGTCTGGGGTTTTGGAGATCAGAGGAGAAAGCTTTTCTGCGACAGGCCAATCTTTGATGAACTCGAGGACCGGTTCCACTGAGGCAGATTTTTCGAACTCGGCGTTTTCCTTGTGTCCGCAGCTCCAAAAAATATATTCATGGTTCTCCGCGGTTCCCACCATGATGACGATGTCTCTTCCGTAGAAGGTGTGGAAGCAGTCCTTGTCGCCGGCATCTTTAATAATCCAGGAGGCTTCCGGATCCTGCGCGATTGTGTTTGCAGGGAAAAAGGCCCGATATGCAGCGCCGTCCGTAGCCTCGAGGGTAAACTCTTCGCCAGATATCTGCGCTCTGCCTTTGCTATGAACGCCGTCGGCCGCAATCACACAGTCCGCCGTGATCACCTCGTCTCCAAGACTGACCCCAGCATTGCGATCAGTCTCCCAGTAATCGGTTACTTGGACGCCGGTCCGGACCTCGATTCCCAGGCTCTTCAATTGATCCAGGAAAATCTCTAGGAGTCGGGACCGCCTCAGCATGTATCCGTCCTCCTGTGCGTCTGTGGCATTGTGAGGCTTCCGGAGCTTTAGGGAGCCCGTCTCGTCGTAGACTTGCAGCGTGTTCAAATTGCATTGGAAGTGTCGCATGGCTCGAATCACGGCGCCATCGCCCCAGTTCTCGAGTACTCGCACGGCATTTCCCGTCAAACTGATCAAGTCTCCTAAATCCGAGGTCCTTGTTAGCGTTTTTCTGGCTTCATCGGTTGACTAAAGATTGCCTACTCACCTAGATGATAGCTCTCAGGCTTTCTCTCCAGACAGATCACCTTATGGCCTCTGCGATGACATTCAATCGCCGTAGCCAGCCCCGCCGGTCCCAGACCTACGACGAGGACGGTGATACCGGAGGAATGAGATTGTTGGGCTCTAGCTTTGCCTACAGTCATTTTCAGTTTAATCGACCGGTTTAATGTTGAACAAATATGGCCGGTTGTCTGGTGGCTATTGTTGACTACGAGATCGAGGAGGCTGGGCTTGATGTTATCGACTTTCGTTTAGAACCCCAGCGAAGTGAGAATTACCTGCTCTTTAGCCTACTGCGTTACGCCGATCGCGGTACATGTCGGATGAGAAAGACGATAGGAGACTGCCGTAGCCGGCCAAATCTTGCATGTATGCACTCATGCCGACCGCAAAAATGTCCACATTCAAGACTGTTCTTCCGCATACCTTGCGGATTGAAGGTCCTGTATTCCGCATGGTACGGGAATCTATAGTTGGGGTAGGTGGGTGCGGAGGCTTGAGCGCCACATACTGGAATGTTACCTGTCTGTCCCACCGCCGGTACCTACTGTGGAGCACCCAGTCATGCAAAAGTCAGTTGAGTATTTTACTGCACAGCTGGCGCCGAGATCAACAGTCTCAATGTGTTTCTGTGCATATGTGAGGGGCTGGGGAGCAGTTACACTGAATGCAACAGGCCCGGAAGACGGCATGTAACCTCTCCGCGCCGTGACCTTCACTCATGACACATACGCTACAAGTGAGACATCGTAAGACGGTGGAGATAGAGGGGGGGAAACAAGGAGTGCTGGATGAATACCCCCTGCTGCCCAAGTTTCGGCCGTGTTCCAGGCCGATTCAAGGGATAGTGAAGATGCATCGCATGAGACTAGTGACACTTGCATTGCCATTCCCTGATCTAGGCGTGCAAGGGGTCTTGACACGGTTGCTTGTCCAGAGAGGGATGTATGAACCCTTTCCTGTGCCTAAGAATTTGCGTCTTATTTTGGTCGATGTAACTACTCCGTAAGTCAAGGATAGGGATTCGGCCCTTGAACGAGATATTATCCCTTAACGGAATCGTTGCCTGTAGTTGCTCTCGGAGTTCACATACCTTGGCAGCTGACTAGATAATTGGTTTCTACTCCGTATGTGCAGCTAAAGGAGATCGTGCAATATTTGCACAAATACTGAAAATATTTGACATTTAATTTTCAGGTGCTTAGATCATGAGCTATTATAATGTCATCTCCGTAAATATGACTAGAAAAGTAAGAAAACGCATTGAATAATATACTGAACTACTCTTTGCTATTGAAATTACTTGCACGTAAATATTATCACGTTATTTCATCAGTATTCATGTTATTCAACAATTATCAAGAGTGGTAGTCAGCGCTCTCATAGGGCAACTTCCTCCTCTCTTCTCCTCACTCGAATTTTCGTGCCAGGATTACACACCGTCAAAAGGCCGACGCGTACCAGCTCCGAGGGGCCTTCTTCGACAATTTCTATATCATATTTTAGTAGAATGTGGCACAATACAATCTTAATCTCATTCACAGCAATAAATCGACCCGGACACGCCTGTTTTCCATGGCCAAAATTCAATTGGGTGTAGCTGGTCTTCGTGAACGGAGCCAGATGGGCACGCTCGGGGTCCTGGCGCATTTTGACAAACCGATAGGCGTCAAACCTCTCGGGGTCGGGGAAGATTGTTGGATCTAGTCGGCTGGGGTTTGCGACGGCCGTGAGGGTTCCTTGGGGGATCGTAGTGCCGTCCGGAAGCTCGACCGTCTCCGTGGCGTAGCGAAACATGGATACTAGATCGGGACAGAAGGAATAAGCATGTGATTTAATAAAGATCCAAACCTTGATGGAGTGGTGATGGTCTTACAGAGCATAAATGGTTCCAGACGCTGACTTTCTTGCATGAAGCTTTCCATCAAAAACATCTTCTGCAGAGCGGCAACGCGCAGGCCACCATCTCGTACGGCCCAAATGGCCTCCTCTCGAAGCGGCTGGATCAGCTCCGGATGCTGGCAGAGGCGGATCATGATCTTGCACATCATATCGGTGGTGGTGTGGTTGGCCACGGCTGCAAGCCGCAGCTGCGCGAGACCGGCATCGTAGATGGAACCCTGGGCGAACTCATGAATCCATGCCAGGCTGGTGAACTCCTCATCTACCACCTTCTTGTTCTTGATACGGTCGAGTTCCGGCTGAATGAGCTCTCGGGCCTGCCGAACTTGATCCCGAAGCTTGCGACAAGCCGGAAGGATTCGGTGGACGAGGGGGTGAAGGCAAGTGGCAAATTGCTGGACGGCCACGACGGCTGAATACCGTACGACGGAATAAGTCGCGATTATCTCGAGCCAACGGGGATCGCGACAAAGATTGAGTCCGACAAACGCTCGTCCTGTTATTTGGGCCGTCATCTGGCCTACCGTGGGATATAGCAACAGCTCATGCCAGTCTATGTGTTCACCGTCAGCAAGAAATGTACAGGAAACACCAACTGGATCCAAAGCGTTACCTGTCGAGTCGGTCCATACCTTTTCCAGGTAATTCTCTGTCTCATCCGAGAAAGGTCGCGTCAAATGCACTGGAAGTCCAAGAATCCAAGATCAGCCTGTACGTCTTAACAAAGTCGATCGCAACGGTTGCTTCCCTACCCAGTCGTTTGGATGTGGCACTCGCCGCCGGACGTGGCACCGAGTCGTGCAGTTCACCGGCGAACTTGGTCTCGAGTCCTTTCAAGTGAACGAGGTTGACCTTGAAAATCCTCCGGAGTCAGATACGCCCGATCGCTTCCTTGGTATGCATCCTCCGATTGAGAAAAAAAGACAATACATACCGATGCGATTCCCTTGTCTTGGTCCAGCCGGTCATCTATGCCCGCTGCATCGGCCAATTTATCTAACAGAATCAATCGAAGTCCGAAGCCAGTGACCATATGAAAGGTCGAAGTTGCCTATGGGTATTAGTCTCGCTTCATGGACACCCCAACATTTCGTTGCGCCACTCACTTTGGCGACTCCGATATTGATCAATTCCTCGGCCCTTATATCGAACTCCCGTCTGGCTTTAGCCTCGAAAAAGTCCCACCGGTATTTATTGACCACTTGAGGGTCTTCCGACTTGGGAGCTGCAATGACGAAGAAGACTCCAGCGAGAAGGAGCCCGAGAACGCAGCCCGTCGCCGCAAGCCCCGAGGGTAGCTCTGACACAACGACGGTGGCCATTTTACCACGTAGAAGCTCTCTTAGACTTTCTCGTTTTAGTTATGGGAGGGGCTCAGTGGATAAGTAATGGATAGGTTGCAGGACATTAGAGGGGAACGAGATGCGCGGTTAGAGTCCTACCGATCGGGTCACTCCTCTCTCCACGACACTATATTGACTGCATCTGCAAGGGTTCAAACATTGGAAATACCAGTGGTGCTTTTGTCTAGATGTGTGACGGGCAACAAATTGAATCTCACTCATTTCAACATTCTTCAAGACCTGCATTCCATCCCTTGCCTTGCGTGCCGGTAGTAGCCGACTACTTGACGTGGTCAACCTCTTCGCTATTTGTAATGGTATGGTCCGATTCTCCCGAACTGGCTCTTTCAATAAATCTACTGGAATTGGTATCCTGTCTCGCTATCGCTGTTCACTTCGACTTGGGTGCGAACGAAACCTCCGTCGCTCTGCTCTCGGCGCGGCGGCCGCTGAATTGTCCGCCATGGGTCTCCCACATGTCCTCGCAGCCATCGTTGGCGTTGCGTCTCATTTAGGTTATTTCCGGCGAGGAGAGCATCATCTATATCCTCTGCGATACGTGAAGTGGCATATAATTTCGTCCGTGGTTATCTTTGTGGTTGCAGGAGTTGCCAGTGTTCCTTTGTATGACTCTGTGAAGACTGCAGGGAGTTTATCTTTCGCCTATATCATCGGTTTATACACTTCTCTCGTCGTCTACCGCGCATACTACCATCCCCTCCGCAGCTTTCCAGGCCCGTACGGAGCTAGACTCTCTGGGCTATGGTTCTCAGTAAGCCTCAGGGATCGCCCGGCCTTTCAAAAGCTGTATGAGCTGCACGAAGAATATGGCCCCGTGGTACGTGTTGGCCCGTCGGAGCTCTCGATTGCCGATCCAGTGGCAGTCGATCGCATTTACGGCTTCCGGTCACGTTGTTCCAAGAGCTCTTTCTATGATAACGGACACCCGATGCTCTCGTTGCACTCGCATCGAAACCGGGCGACCCATGACCAACGTCGTCGCATCTGGAGTACCGGGTTTGGCGATCGAGCCCTAAGGGGCTATGAGACTCGGATCCGTGGGTATCGCGAGAAACTTTTTCATCGCCTGAATTCCGCCGCCGGTCTGACAGTCAATGTCAGCGACTGGTTCAATTTCTACAGCTATGATGTAATGGGTGACCTAGCTTTCGCCCGCAGCTTCGACATGCTCGACACCAGCGGAAGCCATTGGGCCATCGATGTTCTGCTTGCCGGCATTACGCCTTACAAATATTGCGTTCCGTCGTGGGTATTTCGATTTTTGCTCACTATGCCCTCACTCTCCAAGGACTGGCATCGATTCGTGGAGTTCGTCACGCAGCGCCTCGTACATCGCATGAATGTAGGTACTTCTCTGTTTTCACAACGGGGGCTTCGTTTTGGGATCTTTGTTGATATGCAGTTCAGGACAAGGTCGACATTCCCGACATTTGCGCCTCTTTCCTCGCTCCATTGAAAGGTCGAACTCCCACGACCGACGAGTTCAACATGTTGATGGGCGATGCTATGCTCGTAGTGACGGCAGGAAGGTACGTTCTCCGCACTGTATATCTCGTCCCCCACATGAATCTCGATTTGTGACGCCACGAAACAGTGACACAACCGCGACAACTCTGACCAGCATTGTTTATGAGCTGGCCCATCGCCCAGAAGAGGTGGAGCAGCTACGAGCAGAGCTGCTACCTATTGAAACCGATTCGGCAGGCGAGTTTCTTCACGACCGAATCTCCCAGTTGCCCCGACTAAATGGGTTCATCAACGAGACGCTACGACTGCATCCGCCAGTTCCCAGCATCATTCCGCGGAAGACACCCGCAGAAGGGATACAATTAGGGGACATGCATATCCCCGGAGGCATGACGGTCTTTTCCCCCCAGTGGGTCATCGGGCGATGTAAGCACACATTTATCCAACTTCCCTGTTCCCCAACTAATATTTTTGGACTCCCAGCGGATTCAGCCTATGCAAAACCACTTTCCTTCATCCCTGAACGCTGGTACAAGTATCCCGACCTGATAAAGCACCGGTCAGCCCATGCCCCATTCATGACAGGTACGCACTTTCCGTATATCTAGCACCTATTTTGGCGAGGCTTTGCGATCAGTTACTGAAATATTCTCCAGGTCCTTACTCTTGCATCGGCAAGCCGCTCGCCCTAATGAACATTCGCACAACAATTGCCAGATTAATCATAACCTTTGATATCCGATTTCCCACCGGTGTAGATGCAAAGCCCTTCATGGATCACGCGGAAGATCATTTCTCACTTGGTATTGAACGAATGCCAATCGTGTTCACTAGGCGTCAGCTTTAGGAGTAGTGGGGACTTACACATTTGGTTGATATGCAACCGCACACTTCAATGAAATTACCAAATAGTTTGTAGTCCTATGAGCAAACGTATTGACTTGACTACTATATCTAACTTGCCATAGCTACAAGGTACAGAGCCTACGGACTTTTGGTTCTCGTTATTTTCGCTATCTCTCCGCTTCGCGATCAAAGAGCCACTGAAAGATAACTTGCGGACAGAGGAACTGCAACCTGCAACCGCGAAATACCACTATAGATGATTACAATAAATGATGCAAAGAGTGCGAACAACTCGAAGCTTTGATAGCATACCCGTGAATCTACCAGTGGTCTGGATCTTACCATATTGATTCCCAATGGTTTAAGGGCTTCGGAGTCACCGGACGGGGTCTGCATGTGGCAAGGACGAATTTTTTATAGTTGGCTGATGATAAAGACACCATTCCTGCGGTTCTGGCTCCTTGCATACGGGATTCAGAGTCAGCTGAGGTCGGAATGTCTCCTTACGCAAGGAAGAACTCATAAAAGCCAGCCTTCATCGGTTGTAACCCCTCATCCCGACGCAAGGGGGAGGGGAACGAAATGAATCACCTGTCACCGCTCTTTACCGATTGCGCCCGAGGTCATCTCGGCGATTTGACATCCTCCCTCAAGACACGGTTTATAGGGACCGTATGCACTAATCCACCTAGCAATCTGAGTTCCGAATGCTACTACTGTCCTACACGTGTTCTCCTTTTGCCGTTCAATATTAACTGCTACCTGCACTATGACGATCACCGCGAGCCACTCCACCGTACATCATAGTTCCCTTGGGCATCCCAAAGTCCCGTCAATTCAGAAGGATGGAGGACCAACTCCCGCAGAGACTCTAGCTACTTACTACGACTTCCCCAGTGAGGACCAGGCTCGCTGGTGGGAAGATACGGGCCCACTGTTCAACCGCATGCTCGAAGCCGGACAGTATGACCTGCACCGACAGTATCAGTTTCTGTCCTTCTTCATCCATCACCTGCTACCGGCTCTCGGACCCTACCCTCAGAGATGGCGCAGCACCATCTCACGTAGTGGCCTGCCCATTGAGTTCAGTCTCAACTTCCAGAAAGGTTCCCACCGACTGGTGCGCATCGGATTCGAGCCTGTCAGTTTCCTATCCGGCACATCACGAGATCCGTTCAACGGAATTCCGGTAGGCGACCTTCTCAGGCAGCTAGTGAGGCTCCCTCTACGGGACTTCGACACACAATTGTTCCAGCGGCTGCTCGGTGACTGCCACCTGTCCCCAAGAGAAGTTCATCAAGTCCAAGAGCTGTTGAAAATCCCGGATGCCAATCCATTGAAGTCGCAGGGAGCGTTCGGCTTCGACTTTCTTCCCGACGGCGCCATCTTGGTCAAGGGCTACGTGTTTCCGAATCTGAAGGCCCAGGCCATGGGCGTGCCCATCGGTGACCTCGTCGCCAACACAGTTCGAGCCCTGGATGCCGAGCGCAACCAGTTCCTCCCCGCCTTCTCTCTTGTGCATGATTACATGCAGGAAAGCACAGGCTATAACCAGTATACTTTTCTTTCCTGCGATTGTGTCGACATGTCGCGGCAACGTCTGAAACTCTACGGCGCTCATACAGAGGTGACCTGGCCCAAGATCGCCGAAATGTTCACCCTGGGCGGACGCCTTATCGACGAGCCCGAGATCATGACCGGATTGGATCATTTGAGAGAGCTCTGGACCCTGTTGCGCATCGGCGAAGGTACCCGTGCCTTCAGCGGCGGGTTTGATCATAGTCAGGAAACCGCTGCCAGCCAAATCTTGTCCCCAATGATTTGGAACTACGAAATTCACCCCGGCGGTCGTTTCCCTGTGCCCAAATTCTATCTCCCCGTTCACGGCGAGAACGATCGATTCGTGGCCGAGGCACTGTCCCGATTCTGGGACTCCCTGGGCTGGTCGGAACATTTCCGGTCATACTTGAAAACTGTGGAGGAACTTTAGTATGTCCATTCATTCATTCGGCTTTGCCCCCCCTTTGGCCTTTTTCCCCTGGGCGCCTTGCAACTTCGAATGAAAGCCCCGCTAACGTATTCAACAGCCCCGAGCAAGACATTTCCCAGACCTCTCGCCTGCAGTCGTGGGTATCATATTCCTACACGGAGAAGAAGGGTGTCTACATGAGCATCTACTTCCATTCTCAGTCGACCTACCTTTGGGAGGCAGGTGAATCGTAAGCATGATTGCTCTTTTGTCATCAACCAGCCATGTCATGATCGTCGCTATTCTATAGGGTCGTAAAAAGGCTAGGGCTATCTAGGGAAACGAACTGCAGTTGCACCTAAGTCATTAGAATGACAGTTGGACAATCCATGTACGGTCCAGTTTGTATCGTGCGGAATCTTTGTATCTGTTACAGAGTAAGTAGACTTTGATGTTATTCGGCTACACATTGCATGCAAGAGCAAACTGGCTATCCTCATAGCTTTTTTTAGAGTGAAATTGAGGATTTACTAGGAAGTATATGAAATCTGTGAATTATTCAACAGCGTCTACTACGAATGTGGCACCCTAGAGGAACGGTCTCGTACTTCGACAGGATATCCTCTTCGATTTGGCTGAGTACACGATCTGTTCTAGGATCTATTATACTTTCCTATCATCATACCAGTTTATTACCGGCACAGTAGATCTAGCAATAATTAGATGCTCTGTCAGTTTTTCTGGAGTGCCACGGTTCATGGCAAGATACCTCCGCGCTCGAAGCAGTCAGAGATATATAACAGACCTTGTAGCCAAGTATGGTGTTTTCACATCCACCCTCGCGTGAACGCGAATACCCATAATCATAAAATCAACCTTTTAGTCTAGTTCACGTCGCGTCAATGAATGAAATCAAACTACTACGCAATGGTCGGTCTACTACTGGTGTTTATAGATAGCACCCGCCACGTGACCGCGCGGCGGACTTAGGTACCCGTGGCTTTCGCGTCTTCTTTCCTTCTTGCAACAACTCAGCATCAAACGAGTCGAGAATTTTCATCATTACTTTCGCTATAGTTACGTTCTTTGCTATCAAATTTAAACAAGAGAACATGATTCTTTTCAATATCCTCAATCTAAAATCACACCTATAAAGGAAAAACAAAGGAAAGCCTAGGAACCAGCGAGTTACTTCTTAAACACCCCAATTCAACCCGTCAAAACTTCCCAGTACCCTCTTGCCGTCATCAAGCAGAGAACGCATCACGTCGACTACTTCACGGGTCAAGTTTCTTGCTGTCTCTGCCGTCAGACTCCTCTCAGAGGCGACAACCTCCACCTCCACCCCGGCTGGTCGCGGCGTTGAACAAATCCAGATCTCAGACCCTGGACGCAGTCGGCCGGATGAAGAAAAAGAGAAGCAGCGGTTACCTGCTAGAGTCAGGTGTAGGTCCATGTCGATATTCTGATGCTGCAGGATAAAGCCGGGTCTAGATACCGTCGGTGGTCCCCAATTGGTGCATTCTCGTATGATCGTGTCGAGTTCAACGTTCTCTGAGTCGAGGCTGCGCGTGTGCTGAGTTTGCGTATGCACCAAGTAGTCCTGGACCGTCATGTCCGCTTTCAAAGTGGCTCGGAATGGGATGAAACTGACACAAGGCCCGACCATCTCGTCAATTTGGGCGAGGGGCAGGCTGCGGCCGTTGACAGTCTGCCGCACCACGACGTCGGTGTGACCGGCGTGGCGCGCTAGAACCAGGCATGCAGCAGCTTTAACGACTGTCGCTAGAGTAACTTGTGGCGGCAGAGCAGTGTATCCAAGTGTTTGAGATGCAGACACGAGAGACGAGGAGCTGTGACTGGAATCAAGAGAACTTGACGCAAAGATCGAGACGGAACAGGGACTCGAGCCGGCCAGATACTCGCGCCAGAATTTGTGGGCGACCGCGGAGACTTCGTACTCACGCCGTTCGTCGAGATACCTCTCGAATCGTGTCGCGGTGATTGGAACTGTCCCATTGTAGAGGGCCTCGAGATCAGCCACGATTTTTGGCACGCATATCCCGTCATACTGGGAATGAGATAGTCGCAGGATAAGAGTTTGTGCCGTGCGCAGGGGGTTAGAGACCAGCATGAATCGAGCGGGTGGCACGGTAGTAAGAACATCCAGCTTTTGATCCGCGTTACACAATGTTTGACAGTAGTCGTCTAGGTCAATGTTATCTGGAGTAGTGACCGTGTGGAAAGGGGTGTCGAGTGCTTTCGGAATGATCTGAACCGGCGCAGCCCCAGCACTTGGTTTGACAAACAGAGCGCGCAGGATACTGTGGGCAGCCACAAGGCGCGTGCATGCCGTACCTAGGAGGTCCGCATCGACATGCCCGGAGAATGAAAATTGCCAGTGGGTCCACGGATACCGCTGGATGAGGAAGGACTGAGCCTGCGTGGCTGGATGAACGGCGATATCTTCAGCTGGGATCAAGGACAGTCCGGTCTGTTCGAGGGCAGCTGTGATTTGGTGGATCGGCAACCTGTTACTTGGTGCAACGGCCGATGACGACGCCAACTCCGTCACTGCGGAAGGTAGCGCTTGTTTGGTATTTCTAGCCAGGTCACACAGAGGTTGGTTATTAAGGACGTCAGCAATAGTAAAGTTGAAGTGAGCGCGGCGGGCCAGGGCCACCATCCACATGGCCGTCACCGAGTCTCCTCCGTGCAATGTGAAGCCGTCGTTTGATCCGATCTCCTCCCGCGGCATCCGAAGTACCTGTGCCCAGATTTCTTGAAGCCGACGCTCCGCATCAGTCGCAACAGGGATGATCGCCTGGCGGCTGGTCATCACACGATAACTCTGGAGATCTAGTGCCGAAAGCGAGAGCACCGCCTGGCGCAGACGACGGCGGTCTGTCTTGCCTGTCACCGTTTTCGGCATCCGGCCGACTGGTACAAACATGGAGGGCACCATATACGATGGAAGCAGGGACTGAAGGCGGGACTGCGTCTGGTCCACGGCATCTCGAAATCCTGCAATGGTATCGACGGGGACTGGTCCTTCCTCCACAACTGTGCTGTGGCCTTCTCGACAGTGAACAAAGGCAACCAACAAGATAGTGTTAGAGAGAATGGGGAGCTGAATTGCTTCCGCAGCCACGTCGCCGGCGCCAGGAAACATCCGCCCGACCTGCGTTTCAACTCCCCCGAGGTCAATGCGCTGACCGCGAAGCTTGACTTGTGTGTCTCGGCGCCCGATGTATCGAATCGATCCATCTTCCTGGTATTGCACAAGATCCCCCGTTCGATAAAGCCGCGTCTCGTGCGGCTGAGCAGCCTCGCTAGCGTCAGCGACTCGGCTGGGAGTCCACTGCCGGCGCCATTCAGGGGGGTCGATGAATGAAGCAGCGGTGATCTCGGGCCGGTGGAGGTAGCCCTGGGCGAGAAATGGCCCTTCCAGTAGCAGCTCGCCGATAGCTCCGACGGCCGCCAGCCGGCTGGGATCTGAGGGCACGGTGACCCATCCGATTCCTCCAACGACGTGGCCAATGCCTCCGGGCCTCCAGCCTTGTTCCGGGATCGAGCCAACGGCGCAGATGGTCGCTTCGGCGGGCCCATATCCGTTGATCAGTGACCGATCAGAGGTAGCCCAGGTGTCGACGTTCTCTTGCGTTACCGCTTCGCCACCTAGGACCAGGGTGGTGAGGCCAGGAACTTCAGACGGATGGAGGGCCTGTACGGCTGATGGCGTCAAGAAAGTCCAATTCACGGCTGCTCGTTGGATGAACTCGGCCAGCTGGTTGGTGCGCTCGTGCTCTGATGGCACGCAGACACAGCCGCCTGCGGCGAGCGTCGTGAATATCTCGTAAATACTGACGTCAAATGCATAAGATGAGAAATGTAGGGCGCGTGTCTTGTCGTCAATTCTCATGCCGGCACTGTGGTGACGGATGCTGGTGCTGATTGTGCGATGCGGCATGGCAATTCCCTTCGACTGACCCGTACTTCCAGATGTGAAGATCACGAAAGCCAGGTCTTCCGGATCTACATTCGGGTTGTTGTTGTACATTTGGTTTGAGGATTCCTCCACGGAGTTTCCCCACAACTGTTCAGTGAGTCTCGACGACAGCTGGAGCTCGATTGCACCGAGTCCCTTGGTCACGGTGGCTGTCGTGGGTGCGTTGATGAAAAGATGGGCATCCAAACCGGCGACAATGTCCCGCATGCGTTGTCGTGGGTGCTGAGGATCTAAGAGGACACATGTAGCGCCGGCCTGGAGCACCCCGAGGATGGCGACGATGGACCAGCGGCTCCTGTCCAGGCAAATGGGCACGAAAGACCCGCGACCAACTGCCAATAGACGGAGTCGCCGGGCGAGTCTGGATGACAGGACTGCTAGCTGCTGGTATGTGAGCTGGCCATCCCAGGCGAACACAGCTAGACGCTCTGGATGCCGCATCTCCTGTGCCCGTACAAGATGGTGCAGGCAGCGGCGGTCCGCGGATGGCACGACAGCATTCCAGGCCTGTATCTGGTCCCAGTCCCGGGGGCCAACGAGGTCAAGCTCTTGAATGGTTCCCGTTGGGGATCGACAGATCTGGCGCAGAAGATGCTCCCATTGATGGATCATGCGCTCGACCTCCGCGGCCCTTAGAATCTTCGGATCATACGTTGTATTTACCGTGACCGTGCCATTATCAGGGCTCAGCTCCACAAGGAGGTTCAGGACGTAGCTGGAAAACCTAGACAGATCCATCCCACTCACTACGGTTCCCTGCACCACAGAAAAGCGCCTATCGGCGTGATCGTCGACGACTTGAATGTTGAGATGGCTCTGAAAGCGGCATGCATTGGCCGCGTCGGCGCTTGTGCGTGCGATGCGCTGCAACCCGGCCTGCTCGTACGGGATCATGCGCACTCCGCGGGCTTGGATTTGCTCTAATGTCGCCGTTATGCAGTCCGACGGCTGCACGCTTACGCGCATCGGCACTGTGGCTATAGTTGGGCCTGCCAGCTCGTCAATGCCCACGAGGGGCCCGTTGCGGCCGCTGACAGTCACACCGTAAACAGCCTCCGTGGAGTCGGTATAGTGCGCTATGAGAAATGCCCAGGCTAACTGCAAGTAATTGGCCATGGTTTGACTGCGAGACGTCCGCTCGATGTTTTCAATGCGGTACTGGAACGTCGCTGTTGGGGTTGGTTGATGGTGCACTGAGGGCAGCGCTGGGAAAGCGGGTGCCTCGCAGTCGGCCAGTTCGTTGCGCCAGAACTCATCCATGCCTTCTATTCCCTGTAGATACTGGATGAATGGATAGAAGGGCCTTTCTCGCAGGAGTTCCCCCTGGAAGGCCCGCTCGAATTCATCGTGGATCAGTCGCATCGACCAGGCGTCCCACACCGCGTGGTGGATAACGAGGGCGAACTCCCTTTTTCCAAGAGTGCATCGTACGAGGGGCACACCCAGATAGCTCGTGGCCAGTGAGGTCGGCTCGGTTGTCCATGCAGGAGAGTCCGCTGTGGTTTCCCAAGTCAACCCCTGACCTCGCGCCACAACGGCCTGCCACAGCCCCTGAGAACCTTGGACAATGCGCGTACGGAGTATGGCGTTGGCATTCACCGTGGCCTGCCATGCGCCCTGAATTCGGGTATGGTCGACATCTTCCGGGATACGAAAAACGATTCGGCCAACGTACATGTGTGGCTGGCGCATCGACATAGCCACCATGCCTTCCTGCAGTGGCGTACATGGGTAAAGGTCCTCGATATCCTCTGTGGCAACGCTACATTGTTCCGCTGCTAGACGCACCAGTTCGGCACGCGTCTGCTCCCCCTTGGACCCCAATAACGAAAAAGGAACGTAGTCATATTCCGCGCTTTTAGCTCCGAAGGACGACCTTTCGGATACAAAAACGGCTGTTCGCGCATGCTCCTCCAGGCGCCTGGTTCCGAGTACGTCTCGAACGGTAAATATAAGCCCCGCTTGGCGGGCAGCTCCCACCAGACGAATGGCGAGGATGGAATCGCCCCCGAGGCGGACGAAAGAATCGTTCATGCCAATGGTGGTGATAGGAAGCCCGAGCACTTCTGCATATAGTCGCTGCAACGTGGATTCTGCCGTGGTGATGGCAGAACGATCGTCATGGTCGATGGATAACCCTGCGAACGCTTGCAGCTCCTGTCGCGACAAGAGGGCTGCTGATGCGCGCAGAATGGCCCGGTCGACCTTTCCTGACGGGGTCACAGGGACTCGGGCGAGGGGAATGAAGACGGAGGGGTTCATGTAACTGGGGAGTCGCTCCTGAAGCTGGCTCTGAGCAGCGCCGAATACCTGGAGTACAGCAGGCTGAGGGGCCAAGAACAACGGGCTTGATTTGCCGGTTGTTTCGTCCGTCTTTCCTCTCTGCAGGACGAAAGCGACCAGACTGTCGCGTTGGTCGGATAAAGTGGTCACTTTCTCAACCACCACCTCCGTTGGCCGGGGAAGGAGCTGATAGATGTGTTGTTCAATCTCGCTCAACTCCACGCGCTGTCCGCGAATCTTCACTTGACCTTCCTTGCGCCCGAGGAGACTAAGCGCCCCGTCGCGCTCCTGCACCACCAGGTCCCCTGTGCGATACAGTTTGTGCGAACTATCCTCGGCGGGCAACGTCCGAGCCGCTCGCAGCCATTCCGGTGGGTCGATAAATGCCCGCTTCGTGGCTTCTGGGTTATTGAGGTAGCCACGGCCAACAATGGGCCCTTCCAACAGCAGTTCTCCCATGCTGCCCGGGGGCATCAGCCGCTCTGGATTGTCAGGGTCGGTCACCCAAGCTACCGCACCAGTAGGGTGGCCGATGCAACTGAGCTTGTCCCCTGGCTGTACGCCGACCTGTACCGTGGCGTTGACAGCACACTCTGCTGGGCCGTACGCGTTCATTAACCGGATTCCCAGCCGGGCATAAGTAACAGCATCGGAGGCCCGCATTTCTTCCCCGCCGAGGATCAACGTGGTGAAGTGGCGGCCGACTCCATCCCACGACACAGCTCGCGCAAAGGACGGCGTCAGAAGGGCGTGAGTGGCTTGGAGCCGCTTCAGGGTGTCGGTGAACAAAGTGGTATCCGTTCGTTGGCAGTCCCCCAACACGCAGAGGCAGGCCCCTGCCATCAGTGTACTTAACGTCTCCATGACACTGACGTCGAAAGCATAGGATGCGAACTGCAATACCCGGGAGTTCTGATCAATTCCAAATTGCTGGATATGTGCCTTAGCCCCTGAGCTGTACGCCTTATGTTCGATTACGACTCCCTTTGGCTTCCCGGTTGATCCGGACGTGAAGGCGACGTAGAGAGCATTTCCCGGTTGGACCGTGAGTGATGGCCGGTAGGTCTGGAGATTGGGATACCACGCTTGGCTCAGGTGTTCCACGACAATGACATTTGCCAGGTGCATGCAGACCTCGCGTCGAGCTGCACAGGAGAGGATGATGTCGCTTGCCAGATCCTGGCAGATGGTTTGAAGTCGAGCCAGGGGATAGGAGGGATCGAGCAGCGCGAAGGCGGCGCCGCTCTTTATTACCCCCAAGACAGCCACCGTCGTCCATCGCGATTTGTCCATGCAGATTGGGACGAAATTCTCGGGTGTCACACCTGCCTGCATCAAGGCCGACGCAATGCGATCTGACAGCTCGTCAAGTTCCCCGTACGTAAAGGCCCCGTCCCACGCAATCACTGCGGGCGATCCCGGCGTTTCCTGACATCTCTCACGGATCACATCATGCACACATACATCCCACGTCTTGGGAACCTGGGCTATCAGGGGAGGATGCGCGTTAGTGCACCCGAACGATGTTTCCTTGGGGTGAAAAGGCGGCAGAGACACCGCACGTGTCGTCAACGATTGACGCCGAGTTCTGACTGCCAATTTCAGACGAGGTATCCCTGCCGTCTCACGCAACCCGTTGTTCTTTGAAGAAACCATTTTGTCTCTTTGTCTCTCTTTCGCGGTACGTTGTCAAATACCCTTCATCTCTAATCAGGAATTGGTAAGGACTTATCCCTTCTCTGCTATCAGCAAACAAGTTTGTTTTAGCCGAAATTGGGCTTGCGCTTACCTCATGTTATTTAAAGGCTTCTCTTCAGTTATAGAAAATCGCAATGTACTCGTGAGGTTGCTGGGTCCCCAATTAAATGAAGAGAGACACGCCTCACTCAATGTTTCCCCTCTGGGCTGCTGTCTCATGCAGCGAATCAAGACTCAGCAACACAGTCATCTTCAAGGTTCCAAGATTGAAAACCCTCACGGCGCTCTTCTCCTTGCCTAGGCGTTGGTCTAGCCGTGGACACATGCCATGCCAGATACATTCTTCGGAATCCCCCGTCAGCACCACGGGTGAGCATTCCCCTTCATTCACCACTCTAACCAAAAGCAAGGGGTGAACTTGACCGTCAAAGTTGTATCCCGAAAATGAGCCTTTCAGCTCACTATTAAATGCCTAGCATACCATGAAAAGCATGCGTCTAGTTCAGTCATGTAATCAGAAAAGGAATGTGCCCACATATCGATTCTACAGAAGCAATCAAATGGTTGGTGAATCTCAGATGACCGATATTCAATCAACATTGGCGGCAAGTGCTCAGGTCTATGGGCCACGATTAACTTCAAGTATGTGCTATTTGAGCATGGCGAAAAATTCCCTTGCGTCACGCTCTCTATGCGGTTTCAATTCCTTGCGGTTACAGCCTTGAAATCGGGCAGTGACGCTCAGCTCGATGGCCCAAAAACTTTTCTCGCCCTTTCTACCGGTAATCGAAGCCTATGGAACATGAAGTCGAACTGTCTCCTGGACTATGCTCACAGCGAAAGGACGCTGTCCAGCCGGAGTTGAGGGGGAAATTTTTGTGGCGTCGGTAGTAGCCGCAATGTTACCCCTTGGCTTTCTACTTTCTACAGCCTGACAGCATGACGAATTCTTTCCGGTCCATTGGCGCTGTGAGAGTTCGGGCTCCCCATTTGGTTCGAGAGGAAGCTTTCTGGGAACGTTTCAGTCTACCTTTCCCCGTCATACTTGGCTAGCCGTATCATATAGAAATATCAAGATTTTAACCAACGGCCTCCAGCATCCCCATGGATGTTGGTTCCATCTCTTTCATATGAGCAGGCTCAACCTTTCGTGTTTGTCGATAATGCACGCTTCCGTACCGCAGTCGTTCCCCCCACGATCCGGGTCGACAATCATTCCCAGCACTGTTCCACTGTGTTGCCACGGGATTGGCATAACCAAGGTACCTGATTCCCTGGTGGTAGTTGGCGACCGAACTGTGAGCCAGCGTTTTGTAGACATATCGCTTCGCATCGGCGCCATCGTCCCCCTCGTCGTGGGCTTGGACCGACAGCGTGAGGAGGGTAGGCAGCCGTTCCGCAGGCACAAAGAAACCGGTCTCCATTTCATCCGATACCGATAGCAGATGGAAGTGCTCCTTTACATACGCTGGACCATCGAATGCACCATCTGGCTCGCAGTTGCGCGCCACTCGCTGGAATGCTAGCAGGATAGCTGTATAGTCGTTATAGCCGGCCCAATTCTTGTCGGCCGGGATGTTAAACACCTTGATTTGGAAGAGTTCCAGATGGCGCACGAGAGGATGGTTGTGGAGTCCATCTGCATGGCGGCGTCCACTCCACATTTTCAGGAACACCTGCATCCCTGCACATGGCTTACTGTCAGTCGCAAGCTTGGAAAATGGAACGATTAAAGGTCAACCAAGGGATTTGGGCTCACAGCGATAAATAAACGGATCGTGCCGCCGTGCCGCTAGCGAGCTATGCACCACTTGACCCATGTTGATATGGTACCAGGCACTAACGCGGTGCGGAGAGCGCTCATCGGCCAGCGACGCCCAGCAGAGGGCGTCGGGGTCACGCAACATCAAAATCGATACGTCCAAAAACACGCCGCCGTGGTGGTAGAGGAGCGCCAATCGCACCAGTTCCGACGTATGCTGACCTGCGTGCTCGCCCTCCATCTGGCCATCCCAGACAGCAGCTGGCAAGGACTCGAGCGGTACGAAATGCTGAATGTTGGTACTCGATCCGGCCACAATATCGAGCAGGCGCACATCCCAATCGTGTCCGCAGCGTCGCACCCAATTCAGCACGTTCCGCTGCTTCCATCCAGGCATGGCATCGAAACCACCATCCCAAAACGCCCACAAATTTCGCTCTGACGTCACGGGAGCGGGTTTCTGCAACTTGCTAATAATGGCATCGTCGGACAGGTGTGCCAGAGGAGGAGTCTCGGCCACGAGACCACGTTCATGGAGCGTGAGATCAATGGTCATTTTATGGAAATACAGTTGATTTTAGTGGATTGTGCTGTGGAGAAGAAATGGGAGGGGGCTGGTTCTATTCCCAGTCGCTCGCTCTTATGTCTACTCCGTAGAGTTAACTTGGAATCAGCCAGCACACCACCAGTGCTTTCTCGGTGAGGGGTTCAAGGGTGGCGGAGTTGGGTTGCACTGGAATGCAGCTAGGATAATTATAACTCGAGAACAAAGAGGTAGGGGTTGACGCAGGGGTCTCTCTGATGCAGGCCCTCCACTCGGTAGGCACTCTGTGGTCCTGGGAGGGATAACCAATAGGCTATGTCCCGAGATGATAGGTACAGTACTTCATACATCTTGCTGATTCCCACCAAGGTCTTTTTTCTAGGATATGACGCTCGATAAGGCTTACAGCCAAAGCTTCCGGTCCGTCCCATGCTTGTCGTTTATGCCTCATTTCCACGAATTTCCGAGGCATGATTCTTCGCAAACCACTGGCTCAGTGTTATCAATTTCTCCTCCCTGGGGTCTCCCCCTTGAGCCTCGACTGCTCTTGCCTTGAGATATGCTGACTTGTCCGTGGAAATCGGGTGATCCCCAAAATATTTGCCATTCGTGAAGCGCCCAAACTCAAAGATACTGCGATTCTCTTCGCCTTGCCGCGAATCGCCGAAGAGGGCTCTCCAGTCGTTGGCATGTACATACCTTGCCCTCTGGCCCGTGACTGCAGTATTACATTCATTAGCTCGCGTCGGGGGGCGGTCATTGTGGGGTCATGGGCCTACCTGACTGAAAAGTTTCGGTCACCCCTGGGTATGTGCTAATGTCACTCACCGTCGGAACGATTCGGCCGTTCCAACTCTCCGGCTCCAGAAAGATGCCATGCACGATGTCACCGTAATCATCCTTCAAGGAGATCCATGGAACAGGCATGTCAGCATTGGATCCCCATTTCGCCGAGCGAAGAGTGCGGAACCCTTGGTCGTCCTGGAAGAAAGGAAATCCTCCCAGGGCTTGAGCGTAATCCCGACGACTAAAGATATCCATGTACCATCCCTGATATAAAGGACAGACTGTCTCGAAATATCCGGAGTCTTCCGCATATCGTTGAATTTTGGCTTTCACTGCGATACAGTTACATATCTTTCTCATGCGCGCGGTAAATCTTTACATAGCGGGTTAACATACTTTCCGCCGGTCTGACAATTACCTGGCCCTTGGTGAAATCCGACGTGTCCACAAACGAGGAGTAGACTAGGTGCTTGACGGTGCCAGTCGCAATGATGCCATCAATGATTGTCTTTCCCAAGTCAAACTCGGTGGGACAGCCGTCGCCGGCCAAGCACTAGACAATGCGTCAGCTTTCTGTGCATCCGAATCAACACGTCCAGGGCTTCTCATACCGGGTCGTCCGAGTTCGTGTTAACAAAGGCCCCCCATGATCCCATAAATGCGGCCATCATCTGCTCCTTCTTCCATCCGTCGCCTTCCACGATCTCAGCTCCGAGCGCGCGAAGATCTTGGGCCGCTAGCGACTCGGGGTTTCGAGTGATGGCTCTGACTTTGAAGACACGATTCTTCAGCAGAGACCGAACAACCGGCCCGCCCTGGGAGCCTGTCGCGCCATATACCGTGATAATTTTCTCGAAAGTCATATCGCAAGATAACTTGGCTCTGGTTGACGCTGCCAGAGGCCACTAAGGTATGCTTGTCTTGCCCTCGTTATTGTGACATTAAAAGGCATCCAAGCGAATGGAGAGTGGGTATCAATAATGCAGTCTACAATGCAACACCCCCTTGAGCAAAACACGCCATCGTCAAGGCTGGGGCTGAAAGTCCTGCTCGATACAGGCTGCGCCAGCATTCCTCGCAGGAGGGGTAACTCTAAGTGCGCAAACTTCCAAAGCAAGGGGTTCGCCATTGGAGACGCATTTCCCACGGTATGTAGTGTTCAGCTGCCTTTGCATTTCCACTATGGAGTAGTGCGCATGCTGCGTAAGGGGTTCACTTCTTGTTTTTGTTTGTATTTATGTCTCTTTTTCCTCGTTCCACCAAAACTTCTCTATGCATCGCCCAGCAGAGAGCCAGCTGATACATTGGGCAGCCGTAGGAATGTAGAGAAAAGCGGATGAGCTTGGCGATGTCGCACTTCGTGAGCAGGAAGATTTTTATTTCCATCGAATAGTTCCAGGGCCATCTCCAACCATATTGCGCAGGTCTTCCACTTTTGAAACCTTGTGATTCATCACGAAGCTGTCAACAATGACTAAACATCAGATCGAGGCCCAACCACTGTCTCCTGGTCAAACGGTGATCATCGTTGGCCTCGGAATCGCTGGACTGACAGCCGCCATTGAATGCCATCGAAAGGGCATGAGGGTGGTCGGTCTTGAGAAGAAGCCCGATATCAATCTACTCGGTAGACCGCTAGCAGAAGCGAAAGAACCTGGGTTCAGATGAGATGCTGACCCGCTCGTCTAGGCGACATTATTGGCCTGAGCGGCAACAGCGTCCGTATTCTGGCGGCATGGAAAGACAGCGACACCCTGAATGAGCTGATCACCGAGGACATTACTTGCGATGTGTCCGCGCTCGAGCTTCTAGACACGGAGGGCACCCGGCGATTCGCGATGCCCTACAACCCGCAAAACCCCATCCAGGGCCATCTTTTCCGGCGCACCGGGCTGGTGAACATGCTGTACCAGTATGCACGGCAGCTCGGCATCGACCTTCGGTTTGGGGTCCCTGTAGACGGCTACTGGGAAAATAAGGATGAGGCCGGGGTGTACGTCAACAACGATAAGATCACCGGCCACTGCGTCGTCGCCGCCGACGGATCTCACAGCAAAGCTCGCGTTATTATCACCGGTGAAAACCCACCCCCGGATGACACTGGAGTGATCGCGTACCGGGCGATTTTCGATGCCCACGAGATTGCAGATGTGCCCGAAGCGCAATGGCTCTTGGAACAATCCCCGGGGCGAGATGTCTTCCAGATGTTCTACGGCAAGGACACAATGGTGGCCATGGGCACGGCCGCTAGCGGTCGCTACATACACTGGGGATGTGCATTGAGGGTATGTCATCGTGGTTTTCCGATCCGCAGGGAATCTGCAATACATGACGCCAGCTCTATCTAACCGCCCGTAGGGTATGTTGACTGAGATGACGGAGGCTTGGATGCAGCCTGCATCTCCCGAGGTCGTTTTGAAAAGCCTGCAGGACTGGCCAGCCGGGAGAAAGCTATCTGCTATTGTCGCAAGCACGCCGCCGGGAAGATGTTTCAACCAATCCCTCATCAACCGGCCACCGTTGAGTCGGTGGGTCTCAAACGGCGGCAGGATGGTGGTCATCGGGGACGCAGCACACTCCTTCCTCCCTTACGCTGGTCAAGGCGGCAATCAGGGCATTGAGGATGCCGCGGTGCTAGCCATCTGCCTGGAGCGCTCCGGCGAAGACGTCCCGTTAGCTCTGCGAGCCATGGAAAATATCAGGTATGTGGCTTGAATACTCCAACTGCATCGTAAGTTCCTTTGCTTTATTCTCTAACAATTCCCTCGCTTCAGACACCACCGCGTTTCACTCATTCAGAAAGGATCCGCCGAGGCCGGGGACTCATTTCTCAACGCTGCCTGGGAGAGCAGCGCAACCGACCGGCCGACGGCTTACCTGCACCAGGCCTGGGTGTACACACATGACTGCGTGAAGCATGCGCATGAGGAGTACCATAAGGCAGCCGACGCAGTGAAGAATGGCCGGGAGTACATACCGACCAATATCCCCGCGGACGGGAAATTCTGTCAGAATGATAATGAGGGTTAAATGGTCCAGACTCTGCATCGCTGTGTGGCTTGCAGGGCTGCAATGGTGTAATACTAGCGATAAGTAGAGTTCCTCTGGTAAGACCGACTGAGAATGTGTCGCCACAGAACCAATTAGACTCGTATGCAGCTGTTTCCACTTGCTGGTCATCCGTATATTCTCCATTCCTCGACGCAGCCCGTTTCCCACCCAAATGGCGGTGGAGTGGAAGCGAGGGGGAAGTAAAACATTCTATCATATCGGTGTCTGACGCGGTAGTATCGAAGTATCAGCATCCCCTCCTTGCGTTGGCAAAGCGATGCTAACCGACTCGGAGGGAAGAGGGGAGGGCAGCAATGCCAGGCACTGAAGATATCATCCAGGAGTAGAAATTGCTGCGTATATGCACCGTATTTCCTTTACTGCGCGTGATAATTAGCATAACACCTTCCTCAACCGTTTCTCCTTCTTTTCTCCTTCTGTCTGGCCATTGAGTTTACTTATCTTTGGTTCTTCTTCGGCATCATGACAATCCAAAGCAGCCAGGCTCCCTCGGACAGCCCTGCAGTCCTCTACCAGGCCCTCGGCAAATACTCCTCGCTGACGGACGAGGACCAGCGCAAATGGTGGAATCACACCGGCCCCGTCCTGGAGCGAATGCTGCGCGATTCAGGCTACGACACCCAAAGCCAGTGCCTCTATCTGTACCTCCTCCAGCAACACCTGATCCCCTTCCTGGGCACTTTCCCGACCGAGGGCCAGGAGCACAAGCGATGGCTGAGCAACCTGACGCCCTATAAGGTGCCGTACGAGTTAAGCTGGAACGTCTCCCACAAAGTCGTCCGCATCTCATGGGATCCCGTCTGCCATCTGTCCGGCACGGAGGCCGATCTGTTCAACAAGAAGGCCATCCATGACTGCACTCGCCGCCTGGCCCAGCTGGATAACTCCATTGTCCTGGACCGCTACCAGGCCTTGCACCGTGAGCTTGTTCTCACTGAGCAGGAGGAGCAAGCGTTGCGAAGTAGCGACACCCTCCCCGCCGCCGGACGAGGTCAGCATAACCTAGCCGTGGATTTCCAGAACGGCAGCATGAGTCTGAAGGTGTACTTCTATCCGTACATGAAGTTTCTCGCCACGGGGACCTCTATCCAGGAGCTGTTCTTCCGCGCCATCGACAAGCTGCACATTTCGGGTATTGAGACCCCGTTGCGCATGCTCCAGTGCTATCTCAGCTCGTCCCACGATGACGGCATGCCCACCGTCGACGAGAAAGTCTTCCCCAGTCTGCTGGCCTGCGACCTCTGCGACCCGCGCAAGAGCCGCATCAAGTTCTACGTTATCGACAAGTGGGTGAAGTGGGAGCGCATCGTGGACATCTGGACGATTGGCGGCCGACGCGTCAATGACCCCGTTTGCAGCGAGGGCCTGGCTATGCTCAAGGAGCTCTGGGACCTGCTGAACATCCCCGAGGGCGACCGCGGCGATATCTGGCCAAACCTGGTCCTTGGACAGCCCCCGACGCATCTGATGACTACCATGGCCAACTATACCTTGTCGCCGGCCAGTGAATACCCCGAGCCCCAGGTATATCTGGTCACGTTTGGCATGAACGACATGGTCGTGATGAATGCGCTGACGACGTTCTACGAGCGGGTCGGCTGGACCGACATGGCGGCGTCGTATAAAGATCACATCCGCTCTTACTAGTAGGTCACCTTTCCCTGGGAAATTGCGATTCGGCTGACAGCACATTGTTACAGTCCCAATATAGATCTGCGCAAGACGAACTGGGTCCACGAAGCCATTTCGTTCTCGTATCGGAACTCGATGCCTTATCTGAGTGTGTATTATTCCCCGTTCTGAGCGTCAGGCTCGGCGAGGCATGAAGAAGGAAGTCTAGTCGTTGTATTTGCTCTTTAGTCGGTCCAGAATTCGTATTCAGAACAAGAGCTTCATGTCTCCTTGCAACCCGCGTTAGAGTATTTCGGATCATAACCAGATGAACATTTGAGCCTAGCAGGAGGGTCCAGACTTCCCAGGCGCTGCACGCGTATCCCCAGGCAGAATGGCTGGAGTGGGATATGGATCCGGCCTGCGCCGTGTGTAGCATCATATTCCACTCAATCAATGTTGCAGTGCTAAATCGGTAGTTCGCATAGGTGACCCAGCCATCTAGAATTAGGTATCCAGGGGTGAACCCGCGTCCGACCCCTTGCATCCATCCAGCTAAAAGGCACCATCTAGCCCACTGAATTGGGAGTCATTATAGCAAGGGATTGGAATCTGCGCCACCCAGGCAACAGTCAGAGCCTTCTGCCGTTTTGCCTTTGAGGGGGCAAAAAAAGAGGAGAAATAAAGGAAGAATCAGCAATTTCTTTCGGCCCCCTCTCTGTTCCCGAATCGATGGTCTGTAGTTGAATATTTCCGTAGATGTCATCACTTCCTGATCATCTCCCAAAATCTACATTCCCTCGAGTCCGTAGCACAATGTACTGCAGTCTCGGGCTTGTCCCTCTCTTATTAGCATGCGCTCTTGGGGTCAAGCAAGCACCTGTGGGCTTTGGCGCTCCTCAGCGGTGTCGGTGTCGACCCCACGAGCCCTGCTGGCCGTCCCCAGCGGAATGGCAGGCCCTAAACACGTCACTTCACGGTAACGTCGTAGAGGTTCGACCAATTGGCCATGTTTGTCACGGGGATACCTACGACCCGGTGGCGTGCGAGCAGGTGGTGAAGTTATCGTCCAATGGCACATGGAGAGCAAGTCAGCCAGGTAAGAGATGTTGAACAGTCGTCCTACTCGTATGTATGAGACTAATTAGTGAGGGTATCTCGAGCATAGGTGCTCAGCAGGAACACGCATGGGAGGTGTCCCTGTCGCGCAACGAGACCTGCTTCGTCCACGAAAACGATGCTTCGGGACCTTGTGGTCAGGGGCGGATTCCACTATACTCGACAATGGTGGAAAACGCCGAACAGGTGCAGAAAGCCGTCAAGTTTGCCCGGGAGAGAAAGCTGCGACTGGTGGTTAAAAACACCGGGCATGATTCGGGCGGGCGTTCCAGTGCACTGGATTCCTTTCAGATTCTGACGCAACGTCTCAAAGAGATCACTTTCCTCGACAATTTCGTGCCAACAACTGAGCAAGCCGATGAAAGAGACGCAAGGTCCAAGGGACGCAGCGTCAGGATTGGGGCCGGCGTTCTGACGAAAGAGCTCTACGCTGCGGCAGATGAGCATGGGCATACGATTCTGGCGGGCGAATGCGCCACGGTTGGGTTTGCCGGAGGATACCTTCAGGGAGGAGGCGTGTCGACGGCGCTTTCGCCGATGAAGGGACTGGCGGTAGACTTGGTGCACGAGTTCGAGGTTGTCACTGCAGAGGTAGGTGTATACGACGGTACCTGCCTATCTAATTTGCCGGCTAATCTCGGCCATTGTTCGAGATAGGGCGAGCTCGTGATCGCGAACGAACTTCAGAATCAAGATCTGTTCTGGGCACTTCGCGGCGGCGGCGGAGGAACCTTCGGCGTGGTGACCAGTCTCACAATGCCCGTCTTCGGCGAGATTCCAGCGGTAGTATCGAATCTGATGTTCATGAGGCCGGAACGAGACGATACCTTCTGGGAGGCCGTCAAAGAGGTTCTCTACACCGTGCGCAGTCTGTCCGTGAACCACAGCTCCGGTCAATATTGGATCGGTCGTGCTCCGACCGGTGACTACTTCGTGCGGCTCACGCAGTTCTTCATTGGCGAGACCGATGCGGACGAGGCAAACGGGAAATTCACAGCCCTCCTAGAGTCCCTCCAGCGGTACGACATCGCCGGAGATCTCCAGTCCACGGCCTACGCGCGATTGAGCTCGTTCTTGGCGATCCCTCAGGGCGAGTTCGTCGGCGGCATCCCCTTCCACCAAGAAAATATCCTCATCCCGCGGGAATCGTACGACAAGCCGGAAGGGCCGGCGCAGATGGTCGACCGGCTGGCCGCCCTGGACCTGCGGCCCGGTGATACCTGGGTCGCGAATACCCTCGGCGGCCGGGTGGCGACCAACGGCGACGTGGTGAACAACGCAATGCATCCGGGGTGGCGGACGGCGGCGATCCTGCTGGTCGGCAATCGAGTTTTCGAGCCCACGTTGAAGGACCAGCGGGACGTCCAACGTCGTGTCACCTCCGTCGAGGGGCCCGTCCTGCAGTCGATCAGCCAGCCCAGTCCCGTCGCCATGTACCTGAACGAGGCGGATTCGGAGCTGGCAGCCTGGCAGCAGTGGTTCTGGGGAGAGAAGTATGATCGGCTGCGAGAGATCAAGAAAAAATGGGACCCGGAAAGCCTGTTCATCGTGCGACACGGGGTCGGCAGCGAGGATTGGGACGACGACGGCATGTGTCGGGACGACGGATGGACAGAATTCGATCCCTTCTGGTGCCTTTATCAACCTCTTGAGTGTGGGCGGCGGTACATTCCCGGCCTGGTCTAGATGGGGGGGTCCGATTGGGGGGGATGGATACAAGAACAGAAGAGTAAAATGATAAGATACTCACGCTAGGTTTTACGGAAGAAAAATTTGATGGTGGAGATTGACACTCTCCGAACATGCAGATACTGGCATTGGGTTTTGGTTTTGAAACAAGAGGATCACACAGGGTGAGCGGGGACATCAGGTCCCTGGAGAAGTAATAATAATTTTGGATCCCATCACCCGGGTTGTCAATGCCGATGGCTTTCAGCAGCACCGGCTTTCGTGCCGTGACGCAAGTAGCGCAGGAGCCCAAGGTCCTTCCTCCCCATTATCGTACCTCAAAAGGGGTAAAAACTCGTGTAAAGCTGACATGATTGTTGATCCCGCGTTGTGTGCCGCTTAATCCTGCTGGACCTGAACCTTGTCCGCCTGCATTCCCTTCTGGCCCTGCACAGCTTCAAAGGTGACGCGCTGTCCCTCCTTCAGGGACTTGAAGCCCTGGCCCTCGATGGCGCGGAAGTGGACGAAGAGGTCGGCACCGGACTCGGGGGTGATGAAGCCGTAGCCCTTCTCATCGTTAAACCACTTGACGGTTCCGTTCTGGCGCTCAGACATTTTGAATGGACTAATCAGGGAGTTCAGTTCAGTTTAGATTCTTCAGACACAAAAAAAAATATCAAATATCAAAGCAAGACATGTATTCTATAACTAGCGAAGTGTATATAGAGAGACCAAGCGATGGATATATTAACAATGATGAGCACTCACAGATTGGGAGGAGAGGGGATAAATTTCGGGTATTTGGAAGTTGGGAGAGGGTGGGAGGTGGATGGGAGGATGGAGGGGAAGCGAGAGAAATTGCGAGCGAGAAAAGAAAAGTCAAGGCGGGGGAGAGTCACGGGGTCTGCCCTCTGCCGCTCCCGCTGGATGCGGCCTAGCGCGGGACACCGGCGCTAGGCCCCACCGGGAAGGTTTAGCGACTCTCTCTCTTTCGTCTCTAACAGACATCCGTACTCCGTTGGAGTAGACGAGGGCTTTATCAATCGGGGGGGTGAGGCTGGCTGGAGGATTGAATGGTGGAGTCTCGATCGCTGTCGTCCGTGAGTGACTCGACGGCGTACGAGCTGGTTTCGGGTGCCATTTGGTCTGTTCAGGTCTGTTCTGGTCAGACTATTGTCGAGAGTCTGGTGCTGGAGAGGGCATGCTATCCTTATTTACTTCATCCCCGAGACCCTGTCGCCAGAGTGATGCCATCGGGCGGAATCCTGAGTCCGACAGACTGGCAGTCCATTCTATTGGAACGGACTGAAGTGCCGTTCTTTGGATCATTCCTATACCATTCTAGGTAGATGGATAGTTCTGCTTCTATCTTCTCGAGTTATCGAGCATCTATATACATCCACACGCAGCTTACAGTTTATTTCTCCAAAGGTGCGCCAAACATCAATCAATACCCGGGATAGACTAGAAAAGCCAACGGTTCCCAGCCCTCTCAGATGCCATGACTATCCCAGACATTGAAAGTGGCCTCTATAATGGGGTAGATCGAGTCACTCAGAGTCGCGCATCTCAAAGTCCGAGGCTCCCTCAATGTGCGAGACTCCCCCAAACGAGCCTTCCGGCGACGACCAATACCTCCTGTACTTCGGCGTCTCCATGGTTGTTTTGTGCTTCGGCCCTCTTATAGCGGTCTTGATCATCGTTGGCAAGTGACTATCACTAGGTGGAGCGAGCCTGTAGAGTTAGGGCTCCAGAGAACCAGGCAGTCGTCGCAATGATATGTTGTTTTTCTTTTTTTTGCTGTCTTTTGTGCAAGCGATACACTGGAGGATTAGATCAGTATATAATCAATCAATAACATTAACTCGTGGTGATTCTGTTGAACTGGAGATTCCTCGCTCCGTGATAGACATACCTGACTACCAACTACTGACTACATATATTCCGTAGCTTGGACCAGTCTACTCCGTACCCCGGACTCCATGACAGACGGAGCATTCGAACTTTATTTCATGATTGGGAAAGGGAATTCTTGTGCTTGTGGACAGACAGTCAACCTCTTGTACCTCGTATCGGATTCAATATGGATCTGGGAGTTCTTTCTCATCGTTGATGGGGGGGAATTCAACCTCATGATGTCACCAACAACTGTCGGGGCCTTCCTTTCATTTTTCCCTTTTCCCTTTTGCTCACTTTCTTTCTTCCCTGCATCATCCCTGCATCCCTTGCGGCCCTTCAGGAACCGTCGGTCCTTCCATTCATCCATCCATCCATCATCCTGCAATCCTACACAAAAGAATACGGAAGGTCGACTCCACCGGAGACCCAGGGTTTTTCCCCCTTCGGATTTTCTTTTCTCATGGATTTTCGTTACTAAACTCTTTTCGTGCTGCTTCGTCTTTTTTTTTCTTGAATTTTTTTTTTTTTTATTATTCGTTCCTCCACTTCTTCGTGGTTCTACAGTTATTCTTTTCTTTTCTTTTCTTTTTTTTTATGTTCGCTTTTCCCAGGCTGTTCACCGCATCGGATTCGCCTTCTCCTTCGATCCATCTTCTTCACAATTTCCACCGTGTTACCTCGAGCTGCCACGAGACGTGCGCAGCTCACCGTCACGACGTCTTCCACAAAGCGCCGTAAGGTAGCAGAGCCTCGCCGACCCGGTCCTCTTCCCGGTGTGTCGCTTGCCTCGCAGGCTGGAAGACGTCACCCCCAGTCTTCCGCCTCGCCCTCGTCCGCCTACAACCACCACAACCACCACCCTCGTCCTTCCTCCGCTTCCGCTTCCAATCGAGGCCCGGCCTCCTCTTCGTCTTCCTCTGCTTCCTCCGCCTCTCCACCCCCTCGATATATTCCCGCCCATCTGCAGGACGAAGTGCTCGGTGCCGCCTCCCGCTCGCCCACCCCGGATTCCGATCCCTCGACCGCCTGCGCCGGCCTCACCTTGTCCAGTGACCCCCCGACCGACATGTCGAGCTCCGAGCAACAAGACGCCAGCCTGCCGCCCGCCGCCGTTGATGCCCGCTCGCCCTCCCCCGGCGTTAAACGGGCCGCCTCCGAGGTGGACGGCGATGTCGACGTCGACATGGACGCGGGCCCGACGGGAAACGACACGAACGATGCGATGAATGCCGACGGCGACGATAAATCCACCGCGAACGGCGGCAACCTCAACTTCACGCCCTCCAGCATGTCCACCAACACCCCCGCGACGACTAACCCGTCCGATTCGTCTCCTCCCTCCTACGATGATCAAGTGGCGAAGGTGACCCTCCACATGGCCCAGCCGCTGAAGGAGAAGCAGAAGGGCTACGTGGTTTCCATGTCTTGGCTGAAGCGGGTGCTCTCCCGAAGCTCGACCCACGCCGACCTGGCCGACAAGACCGCTGTCGAAGGAGACGTCGGACCGGTTGACAACTCCGATCTCGTGTTCGTGACCGATCCCGCCAATGCAGGCTTGGTCGACGAGGCGAACGAGCCGTTTGTGCCGCTGCGGCCCGGTCTGCAAATGGGGGAGGACTTTGAAATCGTTCCCCAAGAGGGCTGGGATCTGATCCTCCAGTGGTACGGTCTGGCCGAGCAGTCCCCCTCTATTGTCCGCTACGCCCATGACACCAGCGTGGGCGGCGACTCGCAGAACGTTCAATACGAAATCAACCCCCCGATCTTCACCATTCTCAAGCTGACGAACCCCTCGGCGGGGACGACGCCCCAGAGTCTCAAGGAGAAGAACATGAAACCGGTGCGGATCCTGTCGAGCCGGCACACGAACTTTCAGAAGTGGTTGAAGGACGCAAAGAGCCTGGCCAAGATCGACCTGGCGACCAAGGTCCGTGTCTGGAGGATATTGGGCGGGTTGGGAAGCGCCACCGCATCGGCCGCCATCACGCCGGCCGCCTCGCGCAGTGCCTCCCCGGCCCCCGCGGCCTCGATGGTTGCCAACGGCGGCAATAGTCTTGTGCTCGATCTCAACACCTTCCTTTCCCTGTCGGAGGGCGCCCAGCGAGAATTGCTGGAGGGGGCTAAGGATCAAACCGCCAATCCGAACTACAACGGTCGCATGACACTCGACGTCGCCGGTCTCGGCGGCAGCGACGTCGTGGTGCTGGAAGAACGGATTCCCGGCGCCGGCAACGGTGAATGGGCCTCCGAGGCGTCCAAGCAGACCCTCAATCGCCTGGGCGTGCCGACCGGGAGCTTGAAGAACGGCGTCGCCTCTAAATTGAAGAACAAAAGCCCGACAAACAGTGGACGTTCGTCCCCCGTCCCTGAACTTCCCCGAGGAAGAAGGAAGGATGGGAAGCCTCGCGGAAACACGGGACTGAGCAATCTCGGTAACACTTGTTACATGAATTCTGCCCTGCAGTGCGTGCGGAGCGTAGAGGAGTTATCCTACTATTTCCTGAGTACGTATCGTCCGCAGCTGGGTTGGGGATCACTTTGCCCGCTAACGAGCTCGTCCCTGCAGATGATGTTTATAAACAAGACTTGAACCCCAGCAACCCCTTGGCCCACAACGGCGAAGTCGCCAAGTCGTATGCCAACCTCCTCCGTTTGATCTACGACGAAGCCGGTCAATCTTCCTTTGCCCCGAGGCAGTTGAAAAATACCATCGGCCGCTACGGACCGGCGTTCTCAGGCTACGGGCAACAGGATTCGCAGGAGTTCCTGCTCTTCCTGCTTGATGGATTGCAGGAAGACCTGAACCGGATTCAGAAGAAGCCGTACATCGAGAAACCCGATTCTACTGACGACATGGTCCACAACAAAGCCGCCCTGACCGAGTTTGCCGACAAGTGCTGGGATATTTACAAAGCTCGCAACGACTCGGTTATCACTGACCTCTTTGCGGGCATGTACAAATCGACTCTACACTGCCCCGAGTGCGACAAGGTCAGCATCATCTTCGACCCGTTCAACAACCTCACCCTCCAGCTGCCGATTGAGAATGTGTGGAGCAAGGAGATCTACTATTTCCCCCTGAACTCGAAGCCGCTCCTGGTGGAGGTGGAGATTGATAAGAATTCCAGCATCAAGTCCTTGAAGGAGTTGGTCGCCAAGAAGGTGGGATCGGATGCCCAGCGACTGGTGATGACCGAGGTCTACAAGAACAAGTTCTACAAGCTCTTCGACAACACCAGCTCGATCGCGGAATCCCACATCAGCGGGAATGACGACATCGCCATGTACGAAGTCGAGTCCGTGCCGACAAACTACAACCCGGACAAGCCCCAAAGGAGTTTCCACTCGTTCGGTCGATCTGAGCGTGACGAGATTCCGGAACTCGACTCGCCCAAGGCCGATCGCCTGCTCGTGTCTGTCTTCAACCGAGTGGAGCGACCGAAAGGGAACAACCCCAAGAGCGCCCAGCGGACGCTCTTCGGAGTCCCTTCGTTTATCATCGTCGACCGCGAGGATGCCTATAACTGGGACGCCATCTACAAAAAGCTCCTCCTGGATGTCGCTTCCACGACGACCCGGGACATCCTCAATGAGGAGGCACCAGAAGCCACGCCGGACGAAACCGGCCCGGAAGATTCGGACATCTCTATTATGAACGAGGACGATGCGCAGTCGGCCGACTCCAAGATCAAGACGACCTCAGTGGATGGCGAGGATGGAATGGTGGACGTTTCCATGCGGGACGCACCTAACGCTTCCGAGGATGCCGTCTCCACCGAAAGCTCAATTCCCTCGCGCCTACGAAACTTATTTGAAATCAAGTTGATTCGAAGCAACGAGACTGTTCCCATCGGGTTTTCCGCGATTGAGGATAACAAAGAGTACCCCCGGATGTCATTCCGAATCAAGACGAAGCCTGCTGCGGAGGAGGTGAGTAGTTGTTGCCGCGGTACTCTTATCTTTGCAAAGTACAGCATGCTAACACAAGTATACACAGCCCGAGTCGACGTCGGAAGCACCCAGCAGCTCTCAAACGGCTACTAGCAACGACGCGGATGACGATGCATCGGACAGCGGATCCGACGCTGCTCCGCCTGCCAAGCGTCCCCAGAAACAGGTCCAGGAGCGCCCCCTTATCCGTCCCGGCGAGGCAATCGTGTTGGACTGGAATGAGGACGTCTACGAAGCCCTCTTCACCGGAAAACTCAAGGACAGGGACTCCGTTCGCGGGGCCCCAACCTGGATTGATGTCGAACGTCTTCCGGACCCTGAGTTGACCAAACGGCGCCAATTGCGCCAGATGCGCAAGAAGAAGGGGGTGTCTCTCGATGAGTGCCTGGACGAATTCAATAAGGAAGAAGTGCTTTCGGAGAATGATGCGTGGTACTGCCCTCGTTGCAAGGAACATCGCCGTGCCAGCAAGAAGTTCGAGCTCTGGAAGACGCCGGATATTCTCGTCATGCATCTGAAACGCTTCAGCGCCAGCCGGGGTTTCCGGGACAAGCTGGACGTTTTGGTTGACTTCCCCGTGGAGGGCCTGGACATGACCGGCCGGGTAGAGGCCCCTGAAGATGGCAAGGGTCTGATCTACGACCTCTTTGCAGTGGATAACCACTACGGTGGACTGGGAGGAGGCCATTATACGGCGTACGCCAAGAACTTCATGACGGGCCAGTGGAACGAATACAACGGTAAGTCTTCATGTCTGTTCTCGATCGACGGCACAAACCCCCGTGACTAATGCGTGTAGATTCCTCGGTTTCGCGAGCCCTGGACCCCCAGAGCGTGGTGACCTCGTCGGCCTACCTCCTTTTCTACCGTCGGCGATCGGATCGTCCGCTCGGCGGCAAAGTCCTGGAGGAGATCACGGAGTCGTCCACGCGACCACCCAGTGAGTCGGACTCGGCTAGCGAATCTCGCGGACAGTCACCGTCGGGGGACGGCCGGCGTCTCGGCGGCTCCTCCCTCAATGGGTCGTCGAGCGCCTCAACCGGAGCCGGAGCAGGTCGCCAGTCGGGAGATGGTGGTTTGCGGGTTGGAACCCCCGGGAAGAACCGCGGCGGTGATGAGTCGCCTCCGGAGTACTCCAACAACCCGACGCGCGGCGAGAAGTGCCTCGACAGCAATGATAAGAACAATCGACTGGAAGGTATGAATATCGAGGACGACGAGGAGTCCGGTGATGGAGGACTATCCAACCCCTTCGGTTTCCCAAGTCCGCCCTCGTGGTCGTTCAACCGAGTCCACCAAGCTCACGGCCCTTCTTCACAGATGACCACAGCGCTGCCGGGATCCACCTTTGATGACGACGATGACCTGCTTGACGACGACACCGCCAGCAATAAGGCGGTTGGCGGAGGAGACATGAGCGACTCGGATCTTCGACTGGCAGCCTTGACCGATAGTCCGGGCCCCGGCGCGGCATATCCGGGCACGCCGATTGAGGAGAGTGCATTCCAGGATATTCCTCCTCTACTGGAAGCCGACAATGATGATGACGACGACGACGAGCTGCCCGTGGTGGAGCTACGAGTGAACGATGAAGATCGGATCGTGTCCGATTAGAACTAGGCCTGTATCTTTCGGGTCTTCTGTGATATCTTTTTCTTTTTCTCGTTCCTCTTGGAAATGCAATTAATGCACTGCCAATACATAAATCATGTTTTGTTTCTTTTCCCTCTTTTCTTGATGCTGTCTATCTATTCTTGGTTGCCACCGGCGCGGCGATGATTTCCGATGGAAGTCAGTATGCCGGTCTACGTATGATTAGCATCTCTATCTCGGGATTCCGAGTGCATATGTGGGCGTGAGATAAAGTGGAGGACCGCGACACGGAGTATTCCTCATGCTATTTTTCTTCTCGTGCTCCCTACACAGAACATTTATGCATTTACATTGTGGTTCGCAAGGATAGGAGGTACAGAAAAGGCGCTGTATAAAGTCCGGCTGGACTACATGTTTTGCTTCTTTTTCTTTTTCTTCTTTTTTTTTTTTTTTGTTTCTTTTGCTTCGTGTTTAAAAACCCGCTGTTCGGTTTTTTTTTTTTTTTTTTTTTTTGTGACTGCTAGTAGAGCCGGACTTGGGTGTGTGTGTGTATGCTACAGATATACATAACGTGGGTTTGATGCACGCTCGGCTGCAAGCGTCAGCTTTCGCTTTTCAGCTCCCACCAGTCCTCTTCTTGCGACTAGCTTCCTTACAAAGAGAAATTCTGACCGGACACTGAAGACGAGGCTCGTCATCCCCCAGATCAGATGATCCCAGGCCACGCCGTCATCTGATCAGCCGACCGGATCTGATCGACTGACACACTCCTGCCTTCTTATAGACATGATGATTCCGATCAGTTTCTTCTCTCTGCCTGGGGGGCTGTGGCCCCTTTAGCTTGGTCCATAATCATCATCAACTGATCTCTGCCTGGCAACCAGCCACATGCAATCCTTGGGCTCAACCTTATTGGTCCTTGCGAACGTGAAGCCTACCTGTGTCGACTGGCACGCAAAGCCACACAGGAACAGAACAGCTACCTAGAAAAGAAGAGCCTAATTGTCTCACAAGATCCGGTCTCCGATGGGCGGGCTGAATGATCTGACGGTCGTGCATCGGAGATCCCACGACAAGGGGGAAACAAGGAATCCAGGCAACGTGCCTGGAGCTGTTCGTGTTGCGCCAATCATCTGAGCTGGTCAGTCACTTCTTGTGAGTAATCGCTGCTTACCTTGTAGGCTTGTGTCATTTCGAGATATAAAAAGCTCGATGGGCGGTATCCTGGTCAATACCTCGATCTACTTCGCACGTTTTCTTCGAAAAGGTTTATGATCCCGAGCCTAGCAAGAACAATCAGATCTCCATCATGGTCTTCCCAAGGATCCTTACCTCCTTCTCTCGCTCCTACTCGGGCTCCGGGTCGGTATTCAAACAGCCTGTCCCCGATAGCGAGCGTCGCGACGAAGACCGACCGTCGCCGTCTTCCTCCACGTCCACCATCCAGCCTCTCAAGAGATCCGAAGAGAGTGAAGATGTCACCCCCACAAACGCCTATACGCCTCGTGGTCGCCCCGCTTCCGCTAAGCTCGAGGACAAGAAGGCGGAGAAGGCAAGCTCGAACGATGGGGGATGGAGCTACGGCCTCGAAAGCGACAACAGCGATATAAGCACACTCGATCTCGGTCCTAGTGTCACGATCTCGACGCCGACTCCCGAGGCCACGACTCCTCTCGCTACCCATCCGGAGTATCCGTTTACGCCGCTTCCCCGGTCAGAGTCGCAGGGTGATCCGTTCGATCAGATTAGCTCCCCGGAGCGACAGCCCGACTCGCCGGTAGTGTATAAGACGGAGGAGTCCGATCAACGGGCGAACGATGTTCCTGCTCCTCAGGAGAAAGGGCCAGCGAAGACGCCGGCTCGACCGCCGAAACGCAAGTCCGATACGGTGGTGGCCACGTTCCGCACGTTGTCGTCGTCGGGGTCGTCGCTGTTCGCAGGTCTCAGGCCGGGGGTGAACCGCGCGAGGACGTCGTTCCGCCGGGGTGGTGCGTTGAGTGACTAGAATTTTGCAGGTGGAATCGGTATGGTTTCTCGGTTTGTTACGAATGATGATGTGTATAGGTTTATTTCATTCGACGTGGGTTTGTTTTCTTCAGAATGATAGGGGAGTTTTTGGAGTCAAGAATCGGGTCGCTTTCTCATGTCATTTTGTATTCAGATAGAATGTGACGTTAATCATATGGACAGCTCGATTAATGATATCTGGATGGTTTCTACCGAAGCAGCGTGTATTCTAACGATGTATCCCATCTCTCCCATCGATTCTATCATCCAATCATCCAATCATCCAGCTCATACGGCAACGGGCCAGCCGTCTATGTATTCCAAGGGGTTATAGCCCAGTCGAGCCTCCTGTGTGGGATGTTATGGTTCTGATCCTTAAGCATTAGGACGGTCACACTCACCCAGAAGTCATAGCTTATTGTCGTGTTTACTGTCAAACCGGTTAGCTGGGTCTTCGTGTTTCCTCGTCCCGGCAAGAACCAGTGCTCACAGTAGTGATAATAGAGGATATCTTTTCCGTCATCCGTAAGAACTCCCTCTCCACCGGGAGCATACACATCTCGATTCGAGCCGTACACCACTTCGCCTCCACCGTCGACCAGGTCACGGCCGATCCTGTCGACAAAAGGCCCACGGGGAGAAAGCGATCGCCCGACACGAATCTGATACTCCTTCCCTGGCGCTGGGAGATTATCCGGATCGTATTTGCAGCACTTTCCCCAACTAAACCAGAGGTAATGATAGGGCGCGTGATAAGAGATGAACCCTCCTTCGACGGGATGAGCGCCCGTAGGGTCTCCGCACAGCGGAGTGGGTTTCTTTCGTCCCGGGAAGATGGCGCGTGGTTCGTAGGCGAGATGGCGCGCGTCGGACTCCTCACCAGTGGCGACGGAAAGTAGATCTTTCGACAGGGGCACCTGCCAGAGACCGGTCCAGTAACTGCCCCAGGTCAGATATCCCTGGCCAGTGTCAGTGATGAAGACACATGGATCGATCGCGTTGGACACGTTGTATGGGTAGTTGGCCGATCCGGGTCCCGTGCCGGATTGCACGATGCTACCGTGATCGGTCCAGCCTCCGGGCCCCGGCGATTTCGACGTGGCCACTCCGATCGCGCTGTCACGACATCCGGCAAAACTGACGGCGTAGTAACAGTAGAACGTCCCGTCGACTTCGATGGTCATGGGAGCCCAAGGGGCTTGGCGGTCGCCTTTGGGAATGATGCTCTCCTTATCGAGCACGGTCATTGTCCGTTTCCAGGGACCGTCAAGACACGGAGCTTGGTGAATCGCAATGTTTTCCCCAACGCTGTAACTGTAGTAGATTTCGCCCACTTTCAGGATACTGGGGTCATGGATCTGCAAGTCCGTTCCATGAGCGGGCGCAAAGGGTTCTGCGGGCACCGGTGGTGCTACGCCAGGAGATAGCGCAGGGTTCTGTAGGAACAATTCGGAACGACGGTGCACAGCTAAGGTGATGAGGGTAAACAGGCCCAGTAGGAGGGCCATCTTGGCAAAGCGCCGAAAGTATGGACAGCGAAGGGGTCTGAAGTCGGCTCTGGGTTCGCCAGTCCCAGGCCGGGAGGGTAGAAAGGGACATGGCATGGTGGACATTTGGGCAGGAGCGCCCTTGCCTGACTCTCGACGTCAGATGAAGAATCGAAGCACCGCATGGACATGCTAGAGACCGTCTACTAACTGACGTTGAACCGCCAGAGACGCAGTATCATTTAGGTTGTTGTCTCACCCCGGGGAGCCAAGGAGTCCATAATTGTGTCTGTGCTCTTAGACCCGACCACCAACATCAAAAGGGGGCAGGGTCCATACTCCGTGAAGGCGCGTGAAATGTGTACGGTTAAAATGAATGTGGAGAGGGAATGGTCAATGGAAGGGAAGGGGACAACGACCGTCGCGCCTAGAGTGATGACGTGATTACAGAACCGTGTGCCTGATCTGCACGATCTTATTGGCCTACCATGGTCAATTTTTTTTTTTTAAAGATGCTAGATAAGTCGGGTTTTAAATGGAAATTAACAGTTGATCGGGGAATTAGTGCACTTTCTATCTCCGTCAGGCCCAGTGAAGTACGCAGGGGGCTCGAACTATACTCCGTGTACTCCGAGATATCGACATGCCGTCGCTAAGGGTGACTGATATATATTTAAACACGCTAGTTGGTCTGATGGTTCAGAATCACCGTTTAAGTTCTTCATTGAAAGCTCCCAGCCCATGAAAGACCGCGAGAGACCGCTATATGTACAGGAAAAGCTATCAAAACCCATTACCATGCCGGTCCCAACCATGGAGAATTTGTGCAAAAATCAAGATGCTTCGAGCGCCGGAGCGAAGAGATTCGAGGACGAAAAAGAAATCGTTCTAATACAGCGTGAACAAGTAAAAAGAAAAGAAAAGAAAAGGAGTTAAATAATACAACACCCTCCCGCTTTGCTGAAAACGACGGTGGACATAAGGAGGTTGACTCGGCTCGTTCCACGAGGGATTCGGGTAAGTTGGCGATTAGAAGAAGGTTTTTCTCACGACCTGTTCCTGAGTTAGCGATAGTTCCTGACGGAGCGAGGGAAATCAAAAGACAAGCCAGGGAGCACAAACCGCCCAGCCACCGGCAATCGTCGCCACGATGCCACCGGAAATCATCATTGGCTTCAGACCCCGAGTGCTCTTGAAAATCATGCCACTCAGAGCACCGGCCACAATGCTGTTGGCAGAGTCGTGCTTGCCGCGAGCATAGCCAATCCCGGAGTTGAAACCGTTGTATACCATGGCCACCACGCCGGCGGAGTTGCCGAGGAACGGACCTCGCCGCGTGACCGAGTTCAGAACGCCGTTCAGTCGAATCTTGGGGGGCGCAGTCGCGGGGGTCTTATTCAATCCTTCGGCCAAACCCCAAGCTCCTCCGACAGTCAGCGCAGCGAGATAAGTGGTGCCGGCGCCGTAACACAGGTCGTCGGACCATCCTCGGGACGGTAGGACTGATCGCGAGCCGGGCAGCTCGTCGAGGGCGGAATCTTCGAGAGTGATGTAGTCAAGGGTATCCTGGTTCAGGCCGGACAGGGGATGGAGCTGCGTCGGGTCGGGGATGGCGACGTCTGAGAAGAAGGAGCTGGCATCCGGGGCTGACGAGGCGTCGAATTCGGAGCCCTTGGGCTGCTTGCGGCCACCGAACGAATCCCAGATGGACATTGTGAAGAAGGAGAAGAGGGAAGAGAAAAAAGATTAGATTAAAAGAATACAGGCAAGAAACAAAAGGAAAGGAGACGGTCGATATAGCCAGCCGGCGCGAGTTCACGGATAATCCTCAACCTCAACGGGTTCGACGAGGAACAAAAACTTCAGCCCCGTGACCGGCGACGGGGGCGGCGGTTCGCCGGAGCGCGGAACAGCATTTGGCCGGCGCTAACCCGCTTTGGGGGTCCCACCGGCAAAATCCACAAGAGGGCAAATTGAAATCGCGGGGATATCTTGGAACGATACGATCGAGTCTCGAGTATCGATTATCAACCCTTCCGGTGTAGTGCTGGCTACGGGCATGTCCCATCGGTAAGGCCATGGCGAGCCAAGCAGTGTCCGGCGTCCCCGGCGACGCGGGAGCCCTCCAGATGGACGAGATAGCGCAATGCATACAGCTCGTCCCCGAGAAAACCATGCTGGAGATCAGCAAAGGACCGCTGGGCCGATTCATGCAGTCATGTGATGACCTACAGTAAGTGCCTGTCCTGTGGTTCGGTTGTAAACGTTCTACAATCTCCGAGATCTCCGTCGGCGGACAATGTGCCCTAATTCTCTGGCAATAGAAAAGTGAGCTGCGTATGGCAGAGTCTGCTGAAGACCTTTGCGACGGCATCCACCTCGCATAGCCACACCTCGGTGGCTTGCAATACGCTGAGCGCATTCCTTGATGCCGCGCGGATCTCCAAGTGCGAGGGAACGAGACAGCTGGTGCTGTCCCGCGAGACTTGGCTATCCGTATTCGACGTGTTCTTGATTCGCTTCAAGGACGGAAAGCCCAAGCCGATGAAGCAGCTGCTAGAGTCCTTGGTGACTCTGCTAAGCAAGAACCTGGCCGAAGATGACCGACAGTTCATCAAGTCGCGGATAATCAATGCCACAGTGCCCAGCATCGTATTGAACGAGCGTCGTTCTCAGCTCAAGGCGTGTCTCGTTACGCTAGAGATCCTAGTCCGCAAGAACACTCTTTCGCCCATCGAGCTGATCGCAATGGTTCAGGCTTGGCTCCAGGGAAACGCAGGCCGATGGGTTCCTCTTTTCCAAGAGGATTGTAAAGCTCTTTCGATAGATGTAAGCCAGTTTTCCGAACGGTCCTCCGACGATGGTTTGGACAATCCAGGTTCGCAACGGACGGCCGCGGAGGTGCTTGTGCTGGCTCTGATGGCCCAGGCAAAGAGCTTCGAGCTGGCCGCGGGTCCCGGAGACACCATGACAGCTTTCTTCCTGAAAGTGAAAGCTTTGCCCCAGACTAGCTACTCACGCGAGTATGTGCAAAGTTTGCTCTCTGTCTGGGTCGCCCCGGTTAGACACATCATCCTGCAGAACATGAACCTCCTTGAGCCCATGTCCTCATACTTCCTTCACCCTCTATTTAGTATTGATCCCGTCGGGTTCAGAGGATTTTTAAACCAGTTGCCTTTGGAGAACCTCTTAACTGGTGACATGCATGATGCCCCTGTTGATGAACTCTCTCTGCTCTTTGCGTCGTTGCAGATGGCCAAGAAGATTGGCCTGGTGCATGAAGATCGTAAGAGCTCATGGTCTGTATATTCCCTCGAAATGACCTCTTTCTGACCATCTTCTAGATACCTCCCCCAAAGGCCCCGCCGCCAAAAATGGAGCAGGCGATGAAGGACTGATTTTGAAGAGTGAAGTGATCGGGCAGTTTCTTTTTCACCGAGAGTTCAGCATCAGAATAGCTGCCTTGTCGCTTCTGATAACGGCCAATGCCACAACGAAACCATTTTCGTCCGCTACCATGAGGGCCATCTTGAAGGGGCTTCCCTCCTTGCACGCCGAATCAGACGCCTATTCTCGAGGGGAAATATTGAGTATCATACGTAAATTGATCCCCCGCCTCAAAGGTGGTATCATGAGTAGTGAACAGAATTGGGCCGAGGTGATGGCTTCGGCAAACAAGAAGCAGCCCCCAAACTATGCGCGCGATGATCCGGAAACCCAGGCCTGTTTGGCCGAATACCTGGAGTTCCTCAAGACAGACCTGCAGCCCACGGCATCCTACCCTCGTCATATCACGTCCTTGAAAACCTTGATTCTCCTCTTGGAGTCTGGTCTGGATGCTCGTTTTGAAGGTAGCATCGTCAGCAAAAATGAAGGAAATTTCACCAAATGGAGATTCAACGTCGAAGTCTTCGAACCTAGCCTTTTGCGATTGCTGGTTGATTTGCTTCTCGATCCCTTTGAAGAAGTGCGAGCTAGGTCTCTCTCGATTGTGAATCTGTTTCCGCGCAATCTCTTGCTTGGCGATGGCATTCAATTGGGTAGCAGCGCCTCGGACAAGGCGCAGCTGCTAAGCGCGTTGAGCACGGCAGAACAAATGGCGAGCAGAACTAGCCGCGCAGATTATGCGGATACCGTCGCTCGTCTTTATCACATCCTATTCTGCGCGGCGCAGCGGAGTACTTCCGGCGCCTCGCAATGGTGGGAAACAAAGACTGGCGTGGTTGATACCATTCTGAAGAGACTGGAGGCCAAGCTGTCCCTTTCGGGGGCTATTGTCAAATACCACCTACGTGATGCACCACTCCACGGACACGTTTCCGCTCTCAGGTATATTGTTGCTATGACGGATTTCCATATCTTGATATCCGACCCTGAATCGCCAAATCCCGAGAACTGGCGGTCTACACACGCCAGGATTGTGTTTGTCTGCGACAAGATTTGGAACGAAGTGAAACCTGTGCTCTGCATCGACTCCCCAGAAGGCCACAGTGATGAACCCGCCGAAGGGCTTTCTGTTGGGCCAAAGGATATCCTGTCTTACTCCTGGCGTGCTCTGCGAGAATCGAGGTATTTATCTTCCATGCTCTCATATCTCAATCCAACATTACTGACACGGGCAGTCTCCTTCTTCATGCGACCCTGGCAAACTCTACATACGGCCCGCAGGGATTGTCAGGATTGACCTATGAGGATTATGAGAAGATTGGAACAACCAGCTTTACGCAGCTTGCTGAACTCCGTCACAGAGGAGCCTTCTCGACTGTCTCTCAGACCTTTGCCACTTGCTGTTTGCGGTGTGGGCAGTCTGGCAATGCAGAGATTTCCGAGCTTCCGAACCGATGGTATCAGGTGAGTGGTATCAGGTGAAGTAAGAACGACCACAGCGGGAGCTAATTTGCCGGGAATAGGATGCTAGGAAGATCATATTTGAGGCTGCTTCTAAACTTACTCGCCGATCAGCCGGTTTACCCGCTTTGATCACTGGCATAGTTTCAGCAAAACCGGGAGGACCGCTCTTCCAAAAGATTGTTGATGACCTTCACGAAATCTCTCATTTACCGGCTTCCCATGATAGTGACAAACAGGACCTGGAACTACCCCAAGTACATGCCATGAATTGTCTAAAGGACATTTTCACGAACAACAAGTTCGGGGCTTTCACTGAGGCCTTCATCATGCCTGCATTAACCTTGTCCGCTGAACGAATTGGATCTCCCATGTAGGTCACATCGCACCAATTTTATGAAGCTGGAGGCTAACTTTGATCCAGATGGGCACTTCGCAACTGCGGGCTGATGCTATTCCGTGCTCTATTAACGCGTATTTGCCGCACGGGGACCGGCTTAGGATTCGGTGGTAAATCCGGGTCGGAGCCTGGAGCTCGTGTTTCGTTCCAGAAGTACCCAGGCCTCATTCAGCTACTCTCAACACTCCTTACTGAGGAAGACACACGGAATATTGCCGACCAGGATGACCATTCCATTGTTACGGAACGTGTTTTCCCAGCCTTGGAGCTCATTGCTGAGAAGGTGCCGAATGTTTACGATGTCGATGATAGCCTGATTCTTGGATTGGTTAAGACACAATTCAGTAGTCCCGTTTGGGGTATCAGGGAGCATGCTGCCCGAGTTTATGCATCGATTCTGAATCGCTCCGACATCATCAAGGACATCAAGTCACTTGTTGATGCTGACGCACAGTCGAAATCCCAGGACTTGCTCCACGGAAAGGCTCTTTGTGTGCAATATGCGCTACGTAGATTCGCACTTGTCTCTAACTCACTCTGGAACGGTATGTTGGCCTGCACTGAAGCTACAACCGATTTTATTGACGCAGAGTTAGACCACGTGGAGGAGTTATCATTTTTTATGAAGCACTTATTTGCGGTACTTTTCCCGCTGGCCGAATCGCCATTTGTTGCCACTACTCTGGTGGAAACCCTGACAGAGTCCGTGGTGAAAAGCTTCGAATCTGGAGCCGACAGTAAGAAATGTCCGATTTGATAGCCAATATCTGGCTAATACCGTGTTTTAGAAACCTTATTCGCTACCCTGAACGACATCTTTGACACACACGCACTCTATGACATTGTGGACTTCATTTTCGATTCTTCGCACCCGTCGTGGAAATCGTTGAGCACAACGCGCGCGGCCTCTCTCCTAAGAAGAGCGCTATCATGGGCCGCGGTTCTGCGGATTCTCGGTACAGACCAGTCCAACGAGGAGTTGGAGTCATTTATTTTGAAGGTTTCCTGTTTTGATGCCAATGTCGGCGCTTGGCTTCTTGAACAGTTGCAGGAAACATTTGGCCAGAATGCTGCAAACAGGAACATCCTTCTTCGCCTCTACTCAGTCGTCATATTGGGAGCCTACCCCGAGGATGTCAAATCATCAGCGATTGACAGCCTAGCGTCCTGCCTGGAGAGTGTCCTTGATTTCGGCTCCGACAGTTTCGGCGGGATCGTACTGCCGTGGGAGGCTTTAGACAGGCAAATCAACCCCGGTCCAGCCGCACCCATTTGGAACCGGGTTCGATCAGACGCGGAACTGCGTCTTCAGGGATGCCTCTTGGCCGCCAAGGTTCTTGCAAATCAATGCCAGAGCTTACAGGAGGACGTCACTAGGTGGGTCATCAAGCTTCGATTTGCGATGCAGGAGGAAACGGTAAGCCCTTATCACCGTCTATGTAGGCTTCTATGCTCTATGTACGCTTTTGCTAACGACACCGAAGGAATTCACGACCCGCCATGCTGCGGTTTCCTCCCTCACCGCATTTGGGCGTGTGCTCCGTTCCCCAGGCAAGGCCCCTCTGGCAGAGACATTTTTCCTAGAGCCATACTTGATCCTATATGACATGCTGAATGACGATGACGAGGAACTGCGTGATCTCGCCGCCTTAACCGCCTCATGGGTGCTCTCGTATTCATCCGTCGCATCATTCAAGGCTGTCACACTCTCCCCGTTCAATGCCAGTCAACTTCTTTCTGAATTCGTCGTCGATAATTACGCCGGGTCCCCTCTCCTCTGCAACCGGGTAATCCGGTACATCACAGGCCAGGAGTCCCGAATTGGCGGATCGACCCAAAGGAAACGCCAGACTCCGGTTTCAGACCTGATTTCTGAGTACATGAAAGAAAGCACCACCCTATTCGAGGAAGAGAAACAGAACCTCTTTATCGACGAGGTCCGCGAAGTTAACCGGTGGTCTGGACAGCTGCTTAAACTGGCAGCAGGCTCGTATGATGACCGCTTGACCCGGTCGGTCTGTCAATGGGTTTCCGACGGACTATCGTATCTCATCGAGTTGGCCGTGAATGGTTCTGGGCCGGGCAAGGACGGATTCCTCGGCTGGACGACAAAACCCGAAACCTTTACTTTGGGTGTCCGTCTGATCGAGCTCGCAGGCGTAATGGCATCGCCTGGGTTCCCTGCCTCCAAGAACCTTGGTGGCGACGAACAAATCTTGAAGGAGAAGTTACAGCTGCTCTACATGCATGGGAAAGCGGTATCGTTGCATGTTGACTGGCTCTCGAGGATTCAGCGGGCAGTAGACGCTTCATGATATGTTATGATTGGATTAGATAAAAGTTCTAGACAAAATTCTGTTAATGACTACTTGCCTGGCTCTCAGTTGAAGGGTATAGCGCATTCACCTCACCTACACGGACTGTCGATGCCATTGACCCCCTCCATTCACTTCAATCCCCCGTACCACCCAGCATATCCCTTAGCTATTCTACTACACTTTCTTTGCCATTCTGCCTGCATTCCTCGACAAGCCCAGAGCAGCAACACCTACAGAGTCACAAGGTCCCGTTCCCAAGCTAATCCACGAAAGCTGCCCCTCCCCCTCAAGCAGTCCACTCACTTGCCCGATAGATTCCGTGCACCCGTCCCCAATGAACAACAATATTGTCATTGCTATCGTTCTTCTCGTGGCCCTCTTCGGCTGCGGCTGCGGGTGGCTTTACTCACTTCGCTGGCGGTCCGAAGTTCGCGATCGGTTATTTGAAGCAGATGCCGCGGTGAGAATACGGAGACTGGAGCGTGGAGCAACGCAACCACGACGGGCCATAGAGGAAAGATCTCGAGGACAACCACCTCCCTCTCGACCTCCCAAAGCCAAGGGTGGCCCGAAGAACAAGGGCAAGAAGGCCAAGGCTGGGGGTGGAAAGAAGCAGCAGTCGCCGAAACGAAAGCAAAGATCACCACCGCAGGAATGGTCTCCAGACAATCAGCAGAATGAACAAGAGAACAAAGATACGGACAATCAAGACTACGGCTCACAGGGATGGGGCAGCTCGGGTGTCGCGGAGCAGCCTGAGGCCAATCAGTCTACGGCGTCTACCACTACGGCAACTACTGTTGCTGATGATGGTGGCTGGGGAGGCGCGGACAATGCGGCTGCAGAATCGTCGGGACAAGCAAGTGGCAGTGAGAATCGAGATTCGACGGAGCAGCCGGCGAGTTCAACTGGGGGATGGTCGGCGGATGCGAACAGCAGCTCGGCGCAAGGCGATTGGGAATCCAGTGCGAGTGGAGGAAACACTGCGAGGGAAGCAAAGGGCTGGGACGCAGAGGGGAAACGGAACGACGATCATCCGGAGGCGGAACCCGAGTCGACCTGGTGATGGAGGAAAGGGGTAACTGTGTTGGTGGAGTGTAGATGTATACGAAGGAACGAAGGAACGAAGTATGAGGAGTGCTGCCTGAGGAATCAAAGACGGTGCGGTGCGCCAGTGGTCGCTCGGACCCGCCGTACGCCGCAGTCAGTGACGTCTCGTTCTTTTCCCCCCGCGAATCTCCAGGCCGCCGCCTTCCTTTCCTCCTGCTTATTGTTTCTCCTCCCCAGCCTCTTCCTTCTCCCCTGCTCCCTCTCGCCGCGTCGCATCGTCGGTGCTTCCTACTTCAATTCTCTACCCAAGTAGCTGATTTCCCCCCCTCCTCTCTTTCCTCCCCCCCCCGGTTTCTCCTCCATTGGGCTTTCCGCGGTTCCTGGAATTGTAGCCTGGACCCAGCCTCTCGGCCAACCATGTGGAACGACGAGGATAACAACCCCTACGGCGCATTCGACGACCAGGCCAATCTATCGGAATCCCTCCATTCCGCCACTCTCGCTTCCCGTAAGATCTGATCCCCATTGCGTCGTCGGCGTATAGGATCCCCTGCTTGCTCATTGTCTGACCGCCGCAGCTCTTTATGACCGCGACTACACCCCTCCGTCGCCTTCCAGCCGATCGTCCACCCAGGACCCGCCGGATTACTTGGAGCGACAACGCGATTTCAGCGACGACGATGACAACGACGGAACTTACGGCACCCAGCAACCGGGACAAGGATACCTCCGCAAGAGCGTGTACGATAGCCGCATAGAGCAGATCTTGTATGAGAATCCGGAGATGCCGATCCTCATCACGGACGCCGGGAAGAACCACGAGAGCGGCGGGGGCTACATAGTGTACACCATTCGCACTGGAGTATGCAGATCATCAACTCCAGGCGCCTCGAACCATCCAGACTGACAGATGAATCCCAGGATTTGGAGGTGCGTCGGAGGTACTCGGAATTTGCTTCGCTGCGCCAGACCCTGGTGAACCTCCATCCCACCCTCGTTGTCCCGCCCATTCCCGAGAAACACACCATGGCCGATTATGCTGCGAAGCCCACCAAAGCCAAAGAAGACACCGCCATCATAGAGCTCCGGAAGCGAATGCTGGCCGTCTTTTTGAACCGATGTCGTACGATGAAGGAAATTCGGGAGGACGGGGTGTGGTGGAGGTTCCTGGATCCCAATGTTAGCTGGGTATGTGTAACGTCAGCCACGGGAGCTTGCTCTGGCCTCCCTCGTCCGCCTCTAGGCTAACTCTCTACACCAGAACGAGGTGCTTCATTCCCATCCCGCATCCTCCGTGCCTAAGAACAACCTCAAAGCTCCGCCGCTCGATCCCGCAAACCCGACAGCCGCACACGCCTGGCTACCCATTCCTTCCGCCTCCTCAAAACTCAAGAATGCGCCCGGTGCGGCGCCGACAGCCACCTCCCCAACCACAGAGGCACCCGGTCCCGACGTTCTGGGTCGTTTCCCGCCCGAATCGCGCAAGTTGAGCGAGAAGGATTTTGACCCCTATTTTGTCAATTTCGAGGCCTCCACCCGGGAGCTCGAGTTGCTTCTTCAAGGAAACATCGAGAAGGTGAACCGACGGACTTTGGCGCATCTCTCTTCCCTATCTGCGGACCTGATGGAGCTAGGAGCCCGGTACAATGGATTCTCGTTGTCTGAACAATCACCCACCGTCGCCGCAGCCATTGAGCGCGTCGGTCAGGCGGCGGACACTTCCTACATTGAAACCGAGGAGCTGTCCTCTTCGTTGGGTGCAAACTTCGCGGAACCCATGAGGGAAAGTGCTCAGTTTGCCAGCATCGTTCGCAGCGTTCTGCGATACCGGGTTCTCAAGCGGGTACAGGAGGAAATGACCCGAGACGAGTTGGCGAAAAAGAGAACCCTTCTTGACTCCCTGGAGAGAAGTGAGATGGAAGCAAAGCGCATTGAACAATATCTTAATCGTTCTACCCCACAAGGCACAGGGACCAAACCTCAGCGATCCCTGTCCACCTCGTCGGCCACCAGCGCCCCCGGTACCCATGATAGTGAAGCCCAGCCTAGTGGGCCGGAGGATACTGCCTCCATCGATTCGGATTTCCCCCCAACCCACGGCGACTCGATCGGCTCTCAACAGCCCGTTGCCCCGGTGTCCCCCTCGCGGAGACCCGAAGTTGGACAGCCCTCTCCGGCCCACCGCAAAACTTCCAGCGGAACATTCATGAGCAACAAGCTCTTTGGTCGCATCAGTCACGCCGTCCATGGCTTTGTCGACGTGGACCCGGAGCGGACCCGACGCGATCAAATCGGGAAAACCAGGGAGAGCCTAATTCAGGTATTTAGCCCACCACTCCCATTCCATTGTACCTCACCATGCTAACATGAATCGATTTGCAGTTAGAGGAAGCGCTTAAAGTGTCGGAGAGTGATGTCAAAGACGCAAGCACCGGGGTCTTGCAGGACTTGAAGCGGTTCCAGAAGGACAAGGAGACAGATCTACGACGATATATGGTATGTTGTGCGACTCGATTGAACCTACTTGTGCGGTTCGAATCTCCTCTTGACAAGACTAACCGGCTTCTTTAGGTTGCCTACGCGCGGTGTCACCTTGACTGGGCGCGGAAGAATCTCGAAACATGGACAGAGGCTAAAGACGAGGTTGACAAGATTGTCGTTCGGTAGACCCCACGGTGTTTTAATATGTGGATCTAGTGTTGTTTTTTCCTTCCACTCGTTCTCCCATTCTAGAGACACGGAGATCGAGAACGCTGGGCGTTGGTAGGCAGGATCTTCTTCGATATTTCATCATCACGGGCTGTTTCTATTATTATCAAATTTCAATGGCAGTAGCTCATGAATTGAATCAACATTAATGCATGCCGGTGTTCTTTAGCACCCGAGTTTGGTAGTGCCTTGTGGAGATTCCTTTGGAAGAGCCCCATCGGATGGATACTATTGAAGAAATGAAAATCCAAATCATCTATTAAATACCGCGTTGAAGCGTTTATGGTGATGTAGGTAGATACATAATGTCAATCCTTGACGCCGAAACCCTTTCCCCATCCCAACTAAGACAAACGCTGAAAACCCCCTAAATTAATCCCGAGATGATACCCCTTTTCCGCAAAACAAGAAAAACTCGACGGCGCCGGTTAAGTATTTTCGTGCCTATCGGGGTATAAAAAAATAAAAAATAAAAAAAACGACAAAAGAGCAAAACGATCTCCGCAGAAGACCGGTCACACATGATCATGAAAAAGGTAAGGAAGAAGGGGAAAAGAAGAGAAGAGAAGAAGATATTAGCTCTGGAAACTGTACATGCGGACTTCACAGTCCTCGCTGCCGGTCGCAAAGCGGCTGTCACCCAGGCCGATGCAGGTAACGGGGCCGGAATGGCCGGTGAACGTGCGCTCGCATTTGCCCGTTCGCGGGTCCCAGATTTTGACCATGCGATCCTCGGCCCCGGAAACGATCCGGAGAGTATCGGCACCCAGTGCCCACACACCCTCCAGGTGGCCGAAGAAGGTACGCAGGCACCGGCCCGTGGTGGTCTCCCACAGGCGAATGGTCGAATCCAAGGCACTGGTGACCATGTAGCGGGGCGGCGTGGGACGTCCGCTGTCGAAGGAAGGTCCGAAGGGGGAGGATTGGAAGTTGTGAGTGTTCGACTCTAGGCCCAGAGTCGCCTGGAGGGAGGCGGGCTCCGTGTCGCCCGAAATCGTGCTGAGGTTATCGTTCTCGCATTCGGCGTCGTGATCCTCAAACTCGAACTCACGGGGCAGAGGGACCACCTGCTGGACCTGTCCCACATGGCCGTGGAAAGTTCTGATACACGTTTTGGTGTCCAGGTCCCACAGTCGAACGGTGCAGTCGTCCGACGCCGAGAACACGGTCCGAGAGGTGGTGTCGACTCGGACGGCATTGACCCAATCAGTGTGTCCCCGCAGCAGGCAAGTAGACTTGTCTTCGAAGTTCCAGATCTTGACCGTCTTATCGACGGAGGCAGAAGCGAGGATTGTGGAATCAAAGTGGAGACCAATGACGCCGCCTCGATGGCCGGTGTAAGTCGAGATACATTCGCCCGTTCGCCAATTCCAGATTTTCAGACTGCGGTCCATACTGCCACTGATCAGTTTCGTGTCGTCGAACTGAAGACACCGAATTCCGGATTCATGGCCGTACAGAGTGCGCAACTCCTCCCCGGTCTCGGTATCCCAGATCTTGATGGTGGCATCGTAGGATCCGGTCGCCAAGATGTTGTCCTCGAACTGCAGGCACATGACGCCGTTGGTGTGTCCTTTGAAGGTCTTGATGGAGCAGCGTCCGTATTTCCAGTTCGTGCCCACCTTGAATCGGTCCTTGTAAACTTCCTTCCACGGTCGGTATCGGGTCTTGAAGTAATCCTCGTCGGTTTCGGAGCGGGTCACCAGCGACGAGCATTGCCGCTTGGCCGCCATGTCGTCTTCATCGTCGCTCGAGTCGATCTTTCGCTTGGCTGAGTTCGTGTCCTCGGTGACAGTGCACTGACTGCTGGCATCGTCGGCGGGGGCGGGGCTAGCCGGGGAGCCGTTGATGTCCCAAGTGGTCGCACGTAGTTCGATCTCGCGTTTCGATTCCCGTAAACGCTTGCGGTCCAGCAGAGGCAGACCCCAGCCACACTTCTTGCATTTGCGGTGAATATGCTGCTCGCACATGCGATGCCAGACTACGTCGTCGTCGGCGAGAGCGCGCCAGCGTCGCGACACCTGCGCGGCCTTGCAGAGCGACGTGGTGTCGAGGTAGCAGAGAATCTTAAAGGAGACCTCAGGCGGTAGGGCGGTGAGGAAGTCAATTCGAATCAGATCGCGCACCGTTGCCGACACGAAGGAGAGTTGGGGGAAGCAGCACTGAGACATAATGCCCTGCAGAATCAGTTTTCGGTGCTTGGCCGGAGCGGCCGAGAAGAGCGACCAGACATGAGCAATGCCCTGCTGGTCACTCTGGGGGAGCGTTTCGAGTTCCTGGGCCACGGTCAGCTCAGTCAAACAGGCGGAAGAATGGGAAGGAGGGGCGGGCGTGGGATTCACGCCGAGTAGACTCACCCGTTGCAACTTGTCCATTGACGGCTCGTCCGCTTGGCGTCGGCACTTAAGGTCTGGTCGGTGGCGATAGCAGTACTTGGTGTTGGCGCTGCTGAGGTCGATGGGTTGGACGGTACGTGGGCCTAGAGGAGCGTATTGTTCGGGGATGTGTCGCGCCAGGAATGGGGCAATATTTTCGTCCGCAAGCTTTGCGGGAGTCGAGGTTGCACCGGCGTAACTGTGGGGCCCATGCTGAGCAGCGTCGCAGTCCGCCTCACAGTCGTCCACGCTGTCGGATGCGCCGCCGAAGATGGACTGAAATGAGGTCTGGCGAAGAACCATCTGCCCATTTCCCCGGGCTGAACCCTGATCGGGGGTCGTCTGGGGTACAAGGTGCTCTTTCTGCGCCGATGCTGGCTCGATATCTCGTCGCATATCCGCGGGACTTAGGTGCCCACCGTCCACATGCCACTCGGACCCTGTCTTGAGAGAAACAGAGAGAGAGATCGCGGATGTTGAGACTTTGTCGTGTGAATTTATGGCCGAGCGACGTTCGAGTTTGGGTGAATGATCGTGTTCAGGCTGAAGAGAGAGACGGAAGGAGGGGAGAGAGAAGCGGAAGGAGAGTGGCGAGCGAGAGAGACTTCGGGAGGACCGCGCGGGAGAGAGGAGAAGTACGGGAGGGAAGGAAGGACTGGACCAGCCAAGAGTCACGGGGAAAGAACAACGGATATATAGACTAGCATGGATTAGAGAGGATCGAGAAAACTTCCATAGAAAGATGTTAACTAACTAGTTAATAGTAACTAATGGTGAGGGAAATCGAGGCAATCACGCAAGCGCCGCCATCACGTGCGAGCGATGGCGCCATTGCCGCCGCCCGTCGCATCAGCCTGAGGCCCCCAGGCTCTCAGGCTCTCAGGCTCTCACACCATTCGTCATCGCCCCTGCTGATTGCGGATCCCTCCCCGGACTCCCTCCCAGTCCCTAGTCCCTGTAGTGTACTCCGTAGTTCTATGAGGTGATGAGGGATGACTCGAACTGCCAAGGCCCCACCGCCTTCTCCCGTCCTTCTCACCTCATCTCCAACTACTCTGTATCCAGCACGCCTCTCCCACCACCGTGCTAGACCCTGAATCCTCAATTCTGGATCTGGGCAAGGACTCCTCACCTCCCGGTACATGACCCCTTTCTTTGTCATCCTCTCTCCCCCAACGCAATGACGAAATATCCTTGCTAAGCTCACCAACTTTGCCTCCCCGCAGCACGCCTCTGTCGAACCTCGTGAATGTACGCGGTGGTAGTCTGCTGCTGCACATGCTATCTTCCCCTGTCAGGATGAGCCGGACACCTTGAATGAAGAAAACTGCGACAATCCTTGTCTCGGCCCTGTGAAAGATCTTATTACCCTCCCCAGCTCACTCGCCGAAACTCACCGCTACATTCTCCCCGCTGCCTAGTACCGTCGATCCGACGGTTGCGACCCGTTGGAACTCCATCTCTCGAGACACCCTTCCTCCATGCTCGCCTCTTATGGGGTGATTCTGAGCTCATATTACGCACCTCGCACGCCAATTCAGTCGGATTCCGCATCCTCCCCATTGGTGGCTCCGCAGAAAGGTCCAAGATAGACGTCCGACGGCGCCGTCGGTCATCATTGGGCGCTTAGATCTCCCCGAGACAGCAATCTCCTGTATCCAATCGCCCGGTTACGCTCGGATACAACCTCACTGGTGAAAGTAAAAGATCCCAAATTTTCGTCCGCCATGTCTCTCTCCGAGTCGTTGTCCGTGTCGGGCAGTGCTCCTGCCGCCCCTGGTCCAGACCCCTCCGATGACCGGGACGCGTCAATGCCCCGGCTGGAGACCCTGATCTCGCATCTGGTCGCGGCCAAACGGTCGCTATCGTCAATCAATCATGTATGGCGTGCCAATGAGATTGTCACCGCCGCTCGCTCCACGCTGGAGGAGAGCGTGGTGGTCTCGGCTCGCACCGGTTTCCTTCGTCGCGGCCTGAACAATCAGCTGCGACTGCTCTACAATGTTCGCACAGAAGTGGAGGAAGTATCTCTTCGAGGCCGCTCGGAATTTGCCGGTGTGCTGAAAAGTCTCGACACGGCCGATGCGCGGCTCCGAAAGACGTTGGATCTGTTGCGAGAGACCATCGTCCATGCCTCCTTTCGCCCGCAGGATGAAGAGCCTAAGAGCTTGCATGACTTCGTGGAGGAGCGAGGCGTAGAGGAGCTCCATGCAGCTCTCAAACACGCGATTGACCGAACCAGCGCCGCGCAAGGGGAACTTGACTCCTCCAACGCGTCCTTTGACCAGGAACTCGGTTCCATCAAGGAAGCGCTGGGAAACTATCGGGCGGCCACCAAACTAGCTTCGTCAAGATCCTCTGCTTCCTCCTCGTCCTCGTCTGCATCCAACTCCAGTCTACCCTCTCTGTCTTCTATGCCATCCATGCTGCATTCCCTGGAGATGCACGCACAGGAAATGGCCAATCTGTTAGAGTCCTTGGTCCGTCATTTCGATCTCTGCGTGACGGCGGTCAAGCACACCGAAGGCGGAGGCGCCGCCGCGCGTTCGATCACCGGCGACATGCCCGCCGGCATGCACGTCAGCGGCCGGGGGGGTCCCAACATCGAGGAAGGCATCAATGCCAACCTGAATGCCCCCCTCGACCCTCTGAGTGACTCCGAGTACCAAGAAATGGTGAACGTGCTGATCAAAGACGCCGCCGAGGCGGAAGATGTAGTAATGGAGATCCAAGACCGCATCGCGGAGATGGAGTCTGTCCTGGAACATGTGACGGCCCAGCGCGACACCTTCCTGTCCGTGTACAAAGCCACCACCAGCGTGTTTAACCACATCTCCTCGCTCGCTTCGGCCCGGTTGCCCGGCTACATCGCCCAGGCCCACCATTTCACCGGCGTATGGGGTGAGGAACACGAGCGTATTGAAGTTGGTTTGCTAGAGCTCTCCGACCTCAACTCCTTGTATGATGGCTTCCTCGATGCTTACAACGGTCTGATCCTGGAAGTGTCTCGCCGGAGACACGTGCGACAACGCGTTGAGAAAGTGTTGCGCGATTGCAGACACAAGTTGGACCAACTTTACGAAGAAGATGTCAATGCTCGTGAGACTTTCCGTGTTGACCAGGGTGACTATCTACCTTCGGATATTTGGCCGGGCATCGGCCGTGAGCCAATGCGCATCGAATTCCAGCGCATATCCGGAGGTAACCTAAAAGGTATCGCTGCCCAGCCGGATGACCAACAGGAACTGCCGGCCTTCGAATTTGAGGAAGCAAAACAGCCGGCGCCGGCGAGTCAGGCAACTGACGATGGAGAAATCATTCCCGAACTGCCCAAGGACATCGTCGAGCAAGCTTTAACTCGGGTCAGAGCCAAAATGAGACTGGCGCCCTAGAGCTTGCTTTACGCGTGCTCACAACGGTCTTTACATTTTCTACTACGTATATACCATTTCTGCATCTCTTTGGAAATTTCTTTTTAGCTTAGTTGTCATTTCGGCTCTATTTTACTGCTAGGCAGGCTGTTTATGTGATGCTGGGTCATCACAATTTGTCACTTTCATATTCCACGGCCTAGATGATGAACTTGAAGCAAGGAAAAATCCTGTACCGACGTCCAGGCCATCTTTTAGCTAGCACAGGCGTACCTTGGACATACCCCAGATGCATACTCTCTTGAGCGAGATGTAAGCACTGTCACGTATGATTTCAGGGTGTCTTTGTTCGCTAAAAGATGTCTGGGATGAGGATCAAAGAGAGCTCTGATAGGTCGTCTCATCATTACCTGCCTGATTAAGTAGTGTTTAAATATATTTCTTCTGATAGTTCTCATCCGTAGGCGAAGTTTTGACATGTAGAGGCGGTAGGAGCACTACCCGACACGGATGGGAGCTTGAAGAGAGATGACAGAAAATTTTAGGATCTTTAGTTTTTAATACTAAGGTTATATCTGAGCGTAACTAGATGATCAGATATAAGAAATTATTATTTTAGGGAGGTCTAAGTGCCCAATAATGACTAACGGCACTGTTGGGCATCTATATTGAGTTACTTCGGTTGCTATTCCGCCTTTCGTAACTTGGAGCAATTTTTCTTTTCTTTTCTTTTTTTTTTTTTTTTTTTTTTTTCATTTCTATGTTTTGACGTCTGGGAAGATCGGGTCTGTGGCAACTTATAGTAAAGGTGCATGTTAAATCAAATGTGATCCTTTCGGTTGTCTATATATATATATGTCAAGTCATGCACCTAATCATTCCTTGCCCACCAGATAATTCAATCGTGAATCTCATAATATCATGTGCAGTCAAAACTTTTTGAAACCCTTTTTGTCCATGGAATAACACAAAAACCGTTCTCCAGCTCTCTATTCCCCCCGCCTCCCCGTGCTAGAACCTGAGATTGCTAGATCACGTTTATTTCTTCTTCCTCGTGGAACCCGAAACAAGACGCTTCTTCATATGCTTTGGCATTTTATTAGCTCGCTTCTCGCGTTTCTCCTCCTTGACCTTCTGTTTGTGATCGCGTTTCTCATCCTTATCCTCGAAGCGTCGTCCCCGCGGAGCCTTCTGCTCAAACGGGTCTCTCTCCTCGTCTTCATCGTCGGAGTTGGAGCCATCAACGGAAATGCCACCACTGGCGTCAGAGTCGGCCTCGCTGTCATGCTTGTCGGCAGCAGAAGTAGTCGCCTTTTCGTCTGCGAGAAGATCTCGGTATACCAGGTCGGAACCCTCACCCGCGTGGACCTTCGCGGCATCTCGCTCAAAGTCATATACCTGTTCCAACGTCTGGGGGATATATTGTTGGCGGAAAACAGCGGTATCTACTTCGCGTTCTGCAGCGGTTTGTTGCTCGTCGTCCTGCGTCTCTGCTTTTGTGTACAGCTTCTCAACGGCTTCGAGCAAAGGCTCGCGCGGCTCTAGCGTGGTAGGGCCGGTGGCGGAGATGATGAACTCGAAAATGGTTCGTTCAGAAAGGACATCGACACTCTTGCGACGGAAGAAATCGTTGACGTTCTTGATGTCCATACGCAGGAACTCCAAACTGCGAGGGTGGTCGTGCTCTACACTCTGACTGACGTCGATGATGTGCAGTTTGTTCTTGTGGTAAAGCATATTGTACTCACTCAGATCGGCATGAACCAGTCGGCAGGTCTGGTACATCACACGCATGTAGCTGAGCAGTTCCACGTAGACCTCCCGCCACTTGCCCTCCGGGTTGGGAACGTCGAACTCGACGTCCTTTAGTCGCGGTGCAGCAACACCCTTCGAGTTTCCAAGGAAACCCATCACGAGGACGTGAAGTCGGAGTTGGATGGGTTCCGGGCAAGGAATACCGGCTGAATAGATTCTGCGCAGGTTACGCATTTCCTTTTCAGCCCACAGTTTCACCATGGCTCGGTTGTTGCTCTTGCTATATCCCGATCTGAATCGGAACTCTCCAGTCACATACTTGTCTCGGTCCTTGAAGACCAAAATACTCGTCTTGTAGACCTTGATGGCACGGTGTAGAGGCGCGGCGTCGTCGCCGGGGAAGAGTAGCGAGTAGTATACGTTGGCTTCCTTGCCCGTGGACAAGCACCCGTGGATCTCCGACACAACATTGCGGTTGATCATCTGGAGCAGGATCATTCGCGTGCGCGGGTCAAGCACCTGCTCCGAGGTGGCCCGGTCGGCCTTGTCAGCACCACGCTCGCCACGAACCGCCAGTCCAGATTGCACATCGTTCAGCTTGATCTTGTTTGCATGGCGCGTCAACGTCTTCATTTCATCATCCACCGACGCATGTGTGTTGACGGTCGGCTTCTGCGAGTTCGTCTTCGGGTAGGTCCATTTCGGCGCGTTAGGATCGGCGGAGAGGTCGTTGAGCTTGCGCTGGCGGTTGTAGGCTTTTGTCAGATCGGCCGGGTTCGCTGCGGCAAATTCTTCATCGTCCACTTCTTCTTCGAAAATGTCATCGTAATATTCGTCGTTGTCCTCATTGTCCTCCTGCGCCGAAGGATCTTGCCCCGCCATAGTGGGGGTCGTGCCATCAGCGTTCAGATACCCTTGGTTAGGCACGTAGGTGTGAGAGGGGACCAAGCCATCTGCCAGACCTGAAGCCTGGCTAGGATCGGAAGACGCCATGTTCAGCTCAGGAAACGGCAAACAGGGATGGTGCTTGTCGCAAGAGCGGGCTGACAGGAGGGCAGAGGAGGCAGAAAAACGAGACGCATTTTTCCCTTTTGGATAGAATCGCCGACTGTGGACCTGGCCGATTCTCACCGCCCGGCAGAAACCCCGCGGGCGAAACGCGTAGGGAAAAGAAGAGCCGCCGTCGGTCGCCCACGCGCGTCTTCCTCTGTCGCAATCAATCGTCCCCCTACATCAACACCCCCGTCCATCACCAGCTCGCCTTGCTGTTCTGTTCTCAGGGCTCGGGTTCCCTGACTCTATACTGCTTGCTGCGTGATGCTTTGGTTTCCGTGTTTGCTCTGATTCCCCTTTTCGCACGCACCTCGTCACAATGTATGTCAAGCAGATCATCATCCAGGGCTTTAAAAGGTGAGTACTTCCTAAGCTGCGCAGAGACGCTGCTCAACACCGTTGGAACTATCAGAACTAATTCTCGGCTTCCATACACCAGCTACAAGGATCAAACGGTCATCGAGCCGTTCTCCCCGAAGCACAATGTCATCGTCGGCCGCAATGGTTCCGGCAAAAGCAACTTTTTCGCGGCCATTCGATTCGTCCTCAGCGATGCGTACACTCACATGGGTCGCGAGGAGCGACAGGCTCTCCTCCACGTGCGTATACCCCCCGAGGCATCTACAAAGCGAAGGCTCACATCGAACAGGAGGGTTCGGGCTCTGCCGTAATGTCCGCGTACGTGGAAATCATCTTCGATAATTCAGATGACCGGTTCCCCACCGGCAAGCCGGAAGTTGTGCTGCGTCGAACCATCGGCCTGAAAAAGGACGAATATACGCTGGATCGCAAAAACGCCACCAAATCCGATGTCATGAACCTGCTCGAATCCGCCGGTTTCTCGCGCTCCAACCCCTACTACATCGTGCCCCAGGGTCGGGTGACGGCTTTGACTAATATGAAAGACCCGGAGCGACTGAACCTGCTGAAGGAGGTGGCAGGTACGCAGGTCTACGAAGCGCGCCGTGCTGAATCCTTGAAAATCATGCACGAGACCAACAACAAACGATCCAAGATTGACGAACTCCTGGACTTCATCAACGAGCGTCTGTCCGAGCTCGAGGAGGAGAAGGACGAGCTGAGAAACTATCAGGATAAGGATAAGGAACGAAGATGCTTGGAATACACCATTTACTCTCGCGAGCAACAAGAAATCGGCAGCTTCCTGGATAACCTGGAGGAACAGAGACAAACGGGCGTTGAGGATACTGACCTGAACCGTGATCGGTTTATCCAAGGTGAAAAGGAAATGGCACAGGTTGATGCAGAGATTGCCGAATGCAAACAACAGATCGAATTCCTGAAGGTCGACAAATCGCAGCTGGAGGATGAGCGTCGCGAGGCTTCGAAAACCCTGGCACAGGTCGAACTCCAGGCTAAATCTCTTACCGACAATCAAGCTGCCGCCCAGGATTTGAAAAGACGCCATGACGAAGACCTGGATTCTGTCCAGGCGGCCATTAAAGAACGCGAGGGAGAATTGCAGGACCTTATTCCCCGCTTCAATGCCGCCAAAGACGAGGAAGATGCGGTCAAGGCGCAACTCACCGAGGCCGAGACCTCCCGTCAACGTCTGTACGCAAAGCAAGGTCGGAATTCACGCTTCAAGAACAAGTCGGAGCGCGACAAGTGGCTCCAGGCGGAAATCAAGGATAACTATTCCTCCATATCTACCGTGCAAGGGGTAGTATCGCAAACTCAAACAGACATTGCGGAGCTTGAAAATGAGATTGCGCTCCTGGAGCCGGAGACTGAACGGCTACGCAAGCAAATTGACGGTCGGGGTGACACGATCCAGTCTGTCGAACAAGAAGTTCAGAATGCCAAGGATGAAAGAGATCGACTGATGGACCAGAGGAAAGAACTGTGGAGGGAAGAGGCGAAGCTCGATTCTATTCTTTCCAATGCCTCAAATGAAGTTGATCGCGCAGAGCGCAATCTTTCTCAGATGATGGATCACAACACGAGTCGAGGAATTGCAGCTGTTCGGAGAATCAAGCGCCAGCACCAAATCGAGGGTGTTTATGGCACGTTAGCCGAGCTTTTTGATGTTAATGACAGATATAGAACCGCCGTTGAGGTTACGGCCGGGCAGAGTCTTTTCCACTACGTTGTCGACACAGATGAGACGGCTACAAAGGTCCTGGAGATCCTGCAGCACGAAAAGGCAGGCAGGGTGACCTTCATGCCTCTGAACAGACTGCGGTCAAGACCGATCAATATGCCGAAAGCTAGTGACACCATTCCGATGATCGAGAAGCTGCAGTACGATCGAGCTTACGACAAGGCGTTTAACCACGTGTTTGGCAAGACTATCATCTGCCCGAACCTGCAAGTGGCAGCGCAGTATGCTCGGAGCCACGGTGTTAACGCTATAACCCCCGAAGGAGATCGCTCCGATAAGAGAGGTGCGTTGACTGGTGGTTTCCACGATTCGCGCCAATCTCGACTCGACGCCGTGAAGCATCTGGCTAAATGGAGGGATGAGTTCGAGACGAAGAAAAATCGTGGAACGGAGATTCGGAAGGAAATCGAGAAACTAGACCAAATCATCACAAAATCAGTCGGCGAATTGCAGAAGCTTGAGCAGCAAAGACACCAAGTACAGAACAGCAGCGGACCGCTTCGTCATGAGTTGAGAAGCAAGCGTGACCTCCTTCAGAAGAAGATCGACAATCTTGATGCTAAGCGGCGCGCACTCCGAAATATCGAGGGTAACATGGCTGCTTTGACCGACCAGGTCAATGCATTCGAGGCAGAACTCAAGTCACCATTCCAGAAGGCTCTAAGTAACGAGGAGGAAGCCAATCTTGAGAACCTCAATGCCGCGGCCCAGGATCTCCGCCGACAATACCAGGAGCTGTCTAGCCGGCGCAGTGAGCTGGAGGGCCGCAAGTCTGTTCTCGAAGTTGGGCTGCAGGAGAACCTCAACCCTCGTCTTGACCAGCTGATTGGCCAAGATCCCGACATGGCTGATGACGACAGCCAGGGCAACTTGAAAGAGACTCAGAGAGAGATGAAGCGTCTCCACAAGGCTCTGGAGAAGTTAGGCCAGCGTCTTCAACAAGTGGATGACTCGATCGACCACACCAATTCCCAGGTGGCTGAACTTGGGCAACGAAATGCGGAAACGCGGCGAGAATTGGAGGAGTTGGCCAAGTCCATTGAAAAGCACCAGCGCCGCATGGAAAAGAGCATGCAAAAGAAAGCTGCGCTGACGAAGCAGGCGGCCGAATGCGCAGCCAACATCCGCGACCTTGGCGTGCTTCCGGACGAGGCGTTCACCAAGTACAAAAACACGGACTCGAACGCGGTCGTTAAAAAACTCCACAAGGTCAACGAGAGTCTCAAGAAGTACTCCCATGTCAACAAGAAGGCGTTCGAGCAGTACAACAGCTTCACGAAACAGCGGGAGGTGCTCACCTCGCGACGGGAAGAACTGGAAGCATCCCAGAAATCTATCGACGACCTTATCAACGTGCTCGATCAAAGAAAGGACGAAGCTATCGAACGAACCTTCAAGCAGGTGTCGCGTGAATTCCACAACGTCTTCGAGAAGCTCGTGCCCGCCGGACGTGGGCGCTTGATCATCCAGCGAAAGACCGACCGTGCCATGAGACAAGAAGATGCCCTTGAGTCGGACGACGAGGAGGCCCAGCAAAGCGTGGAGAATTACGTCGGAGTTGGAATCAGTGTCAGCTTCAACAGTAAGCATGACGAGCAGCAACGTATCCAGCAGCTTAGTGGCGGACAAAAGAGTGAGTCTTCTCGCTGAAGAATCTACATCGGGTTAATCGTACCCATTGACTAACGATCTCCTTGCAGGTCTCTGTGCCCTGGCCCTAGTCTTTGCTATCCAGGCCTGCGACCCGGCCCCATTCTACCTATTCGACGAGATCGACGCCAACCTCGACGCGCAGTATCGAACCGCCGTTGCCCAGATGTTAAAATCCATCTCCGATTCCACCAACGGGCAGTTCATCTGCACCACTTTCCGACCGGAGATGCTGCATGTGGCAGAGAAGTGCTACGGCGTCAGTTTCCGGCAGAAGGCCAGTACGATTGATGTCGTGTCGAGGGAGGAGGCTCTTAAATTCGTCGAGGAGCAAAAGACGTGAGCGGGGAGGCAATGAAGCGTCATGAGGATTGGGTTTACAAATGTCTTTTCTTGCTCGGTTGCCGGCATGGACTTCAGTGGGCGTATATTAATGATGGACCAAGTTTTTGCTATTTTCTTTGTTGATTGATTTTCCTTGAGGTTATTTCTGATGAAAGCTCTCTTATTTCCCCCTTTTCATTCTCCTGTACCTTTAACTACTGCGGGGCTATCGTTTCTTTCGCAAGATTCCCAATGCTAAAGCTTTTCTGTCTTCCATGCCACCGTCTGGTGTATCTGATTCTCTATCGGCCTAAACCATCTAGTCTACAGCGGGTTGTCTATGTAGAGAGGGACATGGATGCTGCGTGTATGCGTCGACCTAATTCTGCGGCAGGTCCTCCCCCGTCCACTCGCGAAGGATGTCTTCGGGGACGTCCTTGAGCAGGACATGGATATGCTCCAAGCTCCTGACACTCTGCAGCGCCGTCCAGTTTTTGAACCACTGCACATGCGCATCCGGATGGCGAAAGGTGGCAGATTCTTTGGCCAGGCGATCCACGAAAGTTCTCCGGACAAAGCCCTCGACCAGCGAGTGAGACTCGTCGGTCATGTCGCCATTCTCGCCGTGTACCGGCACGGGGGTCTTCAGCCAGACCACCAAGTGAGAGATGCCCGGGGTCCAGCCGTAGGGCCAGTCATTGCGTAGGATCTTGTAGTCCGCGGGATCGGCAAAGGGGACCGGGTTTTTGAAGGGAAAGACGGGTCCACTGTCGGCCTCGCCCGTACCGGTGGTGGCAGACAGGTCCGGCAAATGCCAGTGCAGACGACGCTGGCAGATGTAGGCGGTGATGGAGCCGTACTGCGTCTTGATGTCTTTGGTCCACGCCAGGTATCGGATCAAATCGGATGGTTTCCGCTTGAGCACGCCGAGATCATTCCGTGCTACGTGCGAGGAAAAACTTGGGGTTAATCTTCACGACTCAAAATAGAGGGATGGAGTTCCGGTCGGACTGAAAAATGAGGGGAGAATGCGGAACCCTCCGAGTGTGTTCCGTAGATCGACCCAACGCTGATAAACATACCGATGATGGATTTCAACTCGTCCCAGCTGTGATACTCAAACTCCTCGTCCGTTTGAGACAGGACTTTTCGATCGACTTCGGTGAGATTGAAAGCAGGAGGTTCCTCGGCGGCGGCCATGACTGGCAAGGAGGGGGGAGAGAAGGAGGCGGGGGGAGAAGAGGATGGAAATTGGGGAAGGGGAAAGTTAGTTGGAGAAGGGATCGGAAATCTTGTTCACAAAGGGAAAGGAAAGGGAGGGGTCGCGTTGGCGCTGCAGGGCTGGCTGGTAGTAGAAGTAGAACAGCGGGAATCTTTACCCCAGGAAGGGAATCATCGTGAGGGGCCCCACTGTGATCGGACGGAGTGCTGTGTACTATAATTGTATATTCCATAGTGTATACACTGGGTACAGCGGAGTGCATTGGAAAAATCGAGTACATCGAGTACATCCAGTCGTCCACCCTTTCCATTCACGAAGATTCCTGAAGGATGAATGAATGATTGGACGAAGAACCTTGAGTACATCCCGGTGACCGAGGCACCCAGGCATCCAGGCACACTGGCACCACTATCGCCGACCTTATCTTCACGTGTGACACATGACGCCGGGTCCCGTGATCCCGACAATACGGCCCGTAACTTTACGGGGTGGTTACCGCCTCAACGTAATCAACAATAACCTAAAGTACCACCGGCTGTCAAGTCCCGCTGTTCTTCCCGAGCTTTTTCCCGCTCCCTCGCTCTCCTCCTCTTCTTCTTTCGCTCTCCTCCCTCATCCCGCTTCCTCCCCTTCTACTTTTCGCCCTTCCTGTGACTTCTCTTCGGGGTAGCTGGAGACATTGATCAAAATGAGGTATGTCTGCATGTGTTTGTCTCATTCATGCGGGAAGTCCAGACAATTGACTCGCTGTTGTCGCAAACCGTAGTGCTCTGTCGTCCGAGAATATCAATGGGGTCTACATCCCCTCCGCCCTCCTGGTTTTCGGCACCTTCATTGTGAAGCAAGAATATGTTCCCTTCGCCGTGGCTCTGGCTGCCGTGTTGGCCGGATGGAAGCTGTTCAGTGGCAATCGTACGTGATCCATCTGCTGGCAATTCCCATGTATGCATGCATCTATACTTACCGAATGCGCATCTCCCAGAACCCCGGAAGGTCCTGAACCCCACCGAGTTCCAAGACTTCGTGTTGAAGGAAAAGAACCTCATCTCCCACAATGTCGCCATCTACCGTTTTGCCCTCCCTCGCCCCACGGATATCCTTGGCCTGCCCATCGGCCAGCACATCTCGCTGGCCGCCACCATCGACGGCCAGCCTAAGGAGGTCGTGCGCTCCTACACCCCCATCTCCTCCGACAACGAGGCCGGCTACTTCGACCTCTTGGTCAAGGCCTACCCTCAAGGCAATATCTCCAAGTATCTGACCACCCTCGAGGTTGGCCAGACCATGAAGGTTCGCGGTCCCAAGGGCGCCATGGTGTACGCCCCCAACATGTGCCGCCACATCGGTATGATTGCCGGCGGTACCGGTATCACGCCCATGCTTCAGATCATTAAGGCCATCATCCGCAACCGACCCCGCAATGGCGGCAACGACACCACCCAGGTCGACTTGATCTTCGCCAACGTTAACCCCGACGATATTTTGCTCAAGGAGGAACTCGAGCAGCTCGTCAAGGAGGACGACGGCTTCCGTGTTTACTACGTGCTGAACAACCCCTCCGAGGCCTGGACCGGCGGCGTTGGTTTCGTCACCCCTGATATGATCAAGGTTCGTTCTTGGAAAATCACAGTGACTTTGCGACTTCGCTGGCTAACGTTGAATTTCCCCCAAACACAGGAGCGCCTCCCTGCCCCCGCCAGCGACATCAAGATCCTCCTCTGTGGTCCTCCCCCGATGGTCAGTGCGATGAAGAAGGCCACCGAGTCCCTGGGATACACCAAGGCTCGGCCTGTTAGCAAGCTCGAAGACCAGGTCTTCTGCTTCTAGATTAGGGGACAGGGCTACGGCAGGCTGCCCAGGCCTGTTTTACGCGAAAAGATGGATATAGAAGAAGGTCATTTCCCACCAACAGTGACCCTGCTATGCTAGACGTGACATGAGTTGTTATTTTTCATCCCGAGGTTTTCTGACACCTGTAGATGTGCGGGATAGATATTGGTATTGTATTGATTCGGACGAACCGATCGCGACCTGGTGGTTCATATACAGGTATACTTCAAGAATATAATTTCGCATTATGCATATTACGGGTATTATCTGCACAAGGGCGCCGTTTCTCCCACCCCCACGAACGGTGTCCACATGCCTAGGAAACCTCCATCATCGCATCCACCATGCTGAGGAACTTGTGCTGATACTCATCCGCCGTTGTCGTGATGGACATCGGCCCCTGCCGGCCGAGGACGTTGAACGTCTGCACTACTCCGGTCATGGCCTGCGCGTGCAACTTGTGTTTGGCCCAGAAGAAATCCAACACCACCGCCCGGTACTTCCATTTCCCATCCGTGGACGGCACGCCGACCCGCCAGGGAGCCCTTCTCCCCACGACGTCCGGTTCGCTGGACGCGGGGTAGCGCACTAGAAACAGCGAGTAGTCAACCGTGTTGGACGCCTCCAAAAGCTCCGTGTCTGTCCGCAGCATGTTCATCATATCCTCATATCGCGCGCGTGTCAGCCGGATCTTATCCGGGAACTCGTCCGCCAACCTGCTGATTGTCTCCTCGCTCACCAGGGGTTCGGGCACCAGGTCTCGCTCCGGGTAGAAGTAATCAATCGGCTTGAGGTCGTACGTCTCCCACTGGTCGGAGCGGGGGTCCTCTTCGCGGCCGTAAAGCACGTTTTCCATGATGATGTGGTGCGCCGGCGTGGTGTTTAGAAGACTGCCGAGGGATTTGTATGGGGCGTAGAGATAGTCGGTGATCCATACCAGGAGTGTCTGAGGATGGGTGCGAATGTGGTGGTAGTAGGGCTGGAACAGGTCTTCGCGGAAGAAGGAGTGCTCGAAGTGCCGGGGGAGGCTTTTGACAAGGAATTTGGAGTTTGAGGTGCTGAGGAAGGTCTAGAATCAAGAAGAGGTTAGCTCAATCGACTGCATGGTGAGAGATGTTGGCATGAGGCCGGAGAACTGACCGATCCCGAGAATCCGAGGTCGCCCATGGGCTTTAAGAGTAGGGACCTGTTTTCGCCACGGAAGCTGGATTTGTATTCGTCCTCGTCGATCTCCCACGCCTCATTGCGCATCCTTCGGAAGGTCTCGTCGCCATAGCGAAGGAGTTTCAGATCGAGCAAACTGAAGAAGGCCAAAACCTGCCCGGTGCAGGTCTGTTGGAAGTCTTTCGGCTCGCGAAACAGCGCGAGCTGGATGGACTTGGAGAGAGCGGCTTGTCGGCGATTACGTCCCATGGTCATGGAGGAGGTCGCTGATGGTGAGGATGAGAGAGGACGCCATGGCTCTGGCGGTCTCGTCGAGCAGAGCAGCAAACGCCGGGCGTTGGGGGATGCAGACGCATGACGTCAGGGGGTAGATACGGGAGTAACTATATAGATGTACGGAGTAGGGCAAGGGTAGGCCCCGTCAGGTGACGGAGGATACTCACCGCCCTGGAGGGTCGTTCCTTTCCTTTCCCTTTTTTTTGCCCGCCATTTGCCTGAGTCACCGGAAGGACCGACAGAAAAAAAACCCCCCCCCTCCTTCCCTTTGAATGGGTCGCCCTCTTCTAAGCGGGGCTCGGCCATTTTCCATCGCCATTTTCCAGTCGTCCTTCCTGTCATATCGTCCGCACCGTCTTCGCTCCCCTCTTCTCACCCCTCCTGCCCCTCCATTTAATCCCGCCTGCTTGCGCTTCTTGTCTCAAAGTCCCGCTTTAACTGCTTCCCTCCGCTGGTACCAAGACGTGCCCACCATGACGGACCTTCCTGCGGTTGAGGGGCTCACCCTGCATTCGACCACCGAGTCCTCCAAGTTCCCCAACTGCTATCCTTCCCTGAACCCCGTCGATATCTACCGTGAGCATATCGCCGAGAAGCTGGGCGCCGCCACCGGCATCGAGTCCGAGAAGATCTATGCCCGTTTGCAATGGACGAACACGCTGGAGAAGGGTGACCTGGTGCTGCCGGTACGCGATCACTACCCGATCTACTCTCATGCGGTCTGACCGGGGGAGACACTGGTTGCGCTTTGCACGTGGTCCTGTTCTTGTGTAGCTAACGTCGATCGTGCTGTAGGTCCCCTCCTTGCAAATCAAGAAGAACCCCGCGGAACTCTGCAAGGAACTCGCCGAGAAGTTCCCCGAGTCGGACCTGATCCACCCCCCGACCTCCTTCGGCGTGCACCTACAATTCTTCTTCAAGCCCCAGGGCTTGACCAGCACCGTCATCTCTCGCATCCTCAAGGAGAAGGAAGTGTATGGCACCAATGGCAACCAGGGCCTGCGCGACCCCTCGGACCCTTCCAAGGGCAAGAAGAAGATGATCGTCGAGTTCTCCTCCCCCAACATCGCCAAGCCCTTCCACGCGGGTCACTTGCGGAGTACCATCATCGGAGGTTTCCTGGCGAACCTGTACACCGTCATGGGATGGGACGTCATCAAGATGAACTACCTCGGTGACTGGGGTAAGCAGTACGGTCTGCTGGCGAACGGCTACAAGCACTTCGGCGATGAGCAGAAGCTGTTGCAGGATCCCATCAACCACCTGTTTGATGTCTACGTGAAGATCAACAACGTCGTGGCCGAGCATGACGCCCCCATCAAGGAGCTGAAGGAGCAGATCAAAGCGAAGAAGGAGAAGAATGAGGACGTGGCTGCTCTCGAGCAGGAGCTCGCCAAGCTCGTCGAGGTTAGCGAGGACGAGAAGGCTCGTCGCTACTTCAAGAGCATGGAGGATGGCGACGAAGAGGCTCTCGCACTGTGGCGCCGATTCCGTGACCTGAGTATCCAGAAGTACAAGCAGACGTATGCCCGCCTGAACATTGACTTCGACGTCTACTCGGGAGAGTCCCAGATCAAGAACGAGAGCATGGCCGCGGCCTACAAGACCATGGAGGAGAAGAACGTCTCCGAGAAGTCCGACGGCGCGGTCATCGTGGACTTCACTAAGCACGGCGCCAAGAAGCTCGGAAAGGCCATCATCGTGCGAAAAGATGGCACGCCGCTCTACCTGACCCGTGATATTGGTGCCATCACTGAGCGTGACGAGGCCTACCACTTCGATAAGATGATCTACGTCGTTGCCGCCCAGCAGGACCTTCATCTGGCCCAGCTCTTCAAGGTCACCGAGCTGATGGGTCACAAGGATCTGGCCAGCCGCTGCCAGCACATCAACTTCGGCATGGTCCGCGGCATGAGTACCCGCAAGGGTACCGTCAAGTTCTTGGACGACATTCTGCGGGATGTCGGTGACAAAATGCACGAGGTCATGAAGAAGAATCAGGAGAAATACGAGCAGGTCGAGAACCCCGAGCAGACGGCCGACATCCTGGGTATCACGTCCGTCATGGTTCAGGACATGACTGGCAAGCGGTACGTATCTCTTCCCTTTTGCATGGACCTGTCCCCAATGTACTAACTTGAATAGTGTCAACGGCTACGACTTCAACCTGGACGCCATGACTTCTTTCGAGGGTGACACCGGTCCCTACCTGCAGTACGCCCACGCTCGTTTGTGCTCCATCGTCCGCAAGTCCGGATTGAACATCGACGAGCTTGACACCGCCAACCTGGATCTTCTGACCGAGCGCCACGCCCACGACCTCGCGCGTCTGCTGGCCCAATGGCCTGATACCCTGCTGAACACCACTCGCACCCTGGAACCCACCACCGTCCTCACCTACCTCTTCCGCATGACGCATATCCTTAGCTCCAGTTACGACGTGCTCAAGGTGGTGGGTAGTGAGCCCGAGATTAAGAAGGCCCGTATGGCTCTCTACGAGTCTGCCCGAGTTGTTTTGAACAACGGAATGCGGGTGTTGGGTCTCAGCCCCGTTCAACGGTACGTTTGATCTTTCCTATGATATGTCTTCGGTTGGTGCTAACAGTCATTGTCAACAGGATGTAATCGTTTACGACCAAAAAAAGTAGCATTTTCCTTAATCCTTCATAGCTTGAATACCAGCAAAACTCGTTATTACTCACTTCATAAACATTCCTGCAGTATTTCGGTAGATTTTGGCGCTGCCATTTCTCTTTTTTCTTGTCCTGCTAAAGATAGTCGGCCAGACATAAACCCATATCGAAGTTCGCTGATAGGCCTGTAAAGGGATGTTGTCAGGGATGCCCCTGGCTTGGTCTGACTCGGTAAACAGCCGTGATCAGCCCCCGGCGTTCCCCCCCCCAAGTTAATCTGCGAGCAAGCCGCAGATCGACGGGGTACATCTAGCTGCAACTGCGGCGAGCCATCTAAGTCCCTTGTTTGACCGCAGTTTCTTTACGTGTAGCCATGAAATTCGCACCGCTGACCTTTGCTATTTATAGCTCAAAGATCTTTCTAATGGACTCTCTCCAGAGCGTAATCCAAAGCTTTCCTTTCCCGTGCTGCGAATGAGACGATTTTCGTGGTACCCATCACAGCCACGACAGGTACTACCTATAAGTCACCCACTGAAAGTGCGCCTAGTACCAAGTCGATTGGAAGCCCCAAGCAAGGCATAATGATTCCCCAAACAACCCCAACCCCAATGCAGCACCTGCATCTGTTCTAACAGCCTCATCACCGCTGGCTTTTCCAAATGGACCACCATGTGACGCTCTACCCGAAGCACAAAGAACTCCCCAATGTACACCGAAGTGGTTGGTCTAGATTACCATCTCCAAAGGATGGAAATGCAACCTAAAACTAGCTATCTCCGCTGGGTAGTCTTCCAGCCAAGGACCGTAAACCAACAGGATAATCGCCCATGAGTGGAGATCTGGAGCATCCCGATAATTGCATGGCCTCCAAATAGCGTCTTCACGCTAAGATCCTGTATGAATGTGCGCAGTGAATTGGATTGTACCTATAGCAAACGATTGGTCCAAGGGGGAACTTTTCAAACGTCAGATGTGATTCAGAATCACGAGTTCAGCACTCGGACAGACATAAATACCATGAGCTTCTCTCATCAACCATAACCCTCGTTTTTCTCTAAGGCCATCTGGTTCTAGTGTACCAAGCAGAGTGGAGGTGGGGATGGGAAACCTTGTGGTGCAATTGGTTGGTTTGAGGTATGGTCTGTCCTGGAAGGCCCAAGCCGTAGCGCTTCTTGGGTGTGTGTGGAAAGTAAATGTTGGTAATTTGAGTGGATTGTCTGTATGGACATCGTTTCAACATCCCTTATATTCTCACATAATGATAAAAGGGAAGTTTCACGGGGCAATTCTAGCTACAACTGGGGTTTACTCGACTTGTCATGGGGTGCGTTGGATTGGGCTGACCGAGGAATTCTTACATGTAGCTATGACAGTCTCATGTTCTGACTTCTTCTCCTGTATGAGCCCAAGAACTTTACAATATATGTGATTTCATTGTTTCATTGATATTGTGCACGTGAATTTGAACGTAAGTAAAAAGAAAGATCTTCCTCCACCCCAAATAAACGCTAAACCGGTTTCCAGGTCCCAGAACCCAGGCCCAAATTTCTCCCCAAGTCTTCTGACCAAGGACAGTCTGGTATAGATAGAGATCCCCAGCATTTGGAACATCCCGAGGTGGCACCACCCCCCGGATACCGTTGATGCGTCGAGGACCTAGGCAGTGAATGGGATCACCAAGCATATGATTGGCGCAAAAGGGAATCTATACGGATGGCCGAATAGCTTCATGGTCACGCGTTCAGCACTCCGACGAATATAAATACTGTGAACCCTCTTACTTATGGCCCTCATCTGTTGTCCTCCATCAACGATAGCCATCGCTTTGATCCGAACTTCTTCTCTTGCAGAACGAGCTTTCAAACTGCCTCTCTCGCCTCAAATCCGAAATGAACCATCTCAATCTCATCATTGCCTTGATGGCGATCCTCATGATGACTGTGGCAACCCCTATCACTCAGCACGGTGAAATCCAGGACTTTGATCTCCCCCAGGATGCACCAGGAGTTGACGTCGAGGAGCCCATTGACAAGCGCCGGAAATGTCCCAATGGATGGGCATTCTGTGGAGTATGTTCAATCCCAGGAATGTACCTCCCGGGCTTTACTGACATATCTTGAAACAGAGATGCAACGGCACCAGTTGCAAAATTGCAGGAGTCAACTAGGAAGTCTCTCTATTCCCCCTCTCCTCTTGTACGCACTTCTACTAATAAACGAATAGCTGGTGTGGAAACCCCACTAGTGTATGGATTAAGCAACCCCCCTTCCAAACTCCTTGTCTAACAGAGCCCATCTAGTGCACCGTGCAGAGTGGGGCTGGGGATGGAAAGATTTGTGGTCGTATCTCAGGTCTACATTTGTGCCAGTGCCCGGGAAAAGCGGGGGGGGATGGTCAGGCTGGTCAGGGTGGTGGTCTTTTTGGTTGATTGAACTCTACTTCTGTGGTCTGGTCTGTTCAGATAGGGGAAACCTACGGTTGTTCTTCAACCTATCTCGCAAAGATCCATACTATGCCAACAATCTTTGAATGTGCCAACTCGTGTCCATCTTTGTCCAAATGAAAGGTCCAGTGCCTCGGTTCTCCGGGAACTCTCACAGGTGAAGAAGTGAATCGATGCGGCAGTGAGATATTGAACCGAGGGAGATGTACTCCGTACCTGGTTGAATCTCCACGAAGGAAGGATATATACTTGGATCGTCTATTATCCTGCATCCACCTCTTTCTTCTTACCTTGCACAGATGTCGTTTCAAAAGGGCCACGTCGCATTTATATTGGATCTTCCTACCAAAGAAATCCCGTTCCTTTCGGATGAAATGCCAACCACCATGGTCCCGGGAATCTGGCTTGATGGACGGAGATAATGCAAAGTAGGTTGTACTTCTCGTGCTAGGCAGTCGGGATTCAGTGCACCAAGTGAATGCCTCACTACCCCGCATAGAATTGATTCTAGGCCTGGCTGAGGCCTGGAGCCGCGGGTCAAATTGTGGAATTTTCACATAGTACGGAATATCCAACCGGCATACCAGAGCGCCTAGGTGAAGCGTAACAGTGAAGGAACGGCAGGCTTGCAACGGAAGGCTTGCCGTCTATATATTGCCTCGCAAAAGCCAACATCCTCTCTATCATACATCTACCTATCCTTCCCAAAACTCCTCTTCCCACAATCGCTCTTCAATCAGTCTCAAATGCACTTCCTTGCGTTTCTTACCGTCGCCCTCATGACTGTCTTCGCTACAGTGATGGCCCTACCTCGTGAACCGGACGCTAAGCTCGCCCAGAGCGCGGCCGACGAATACGATCAATCCCGTGGCTTTGTTAACTCCATTGAGCCATCTCTTTCTGCCAGCCCCGAAGGTTCCGAATATGTCGCAGGTGACATCGAGTTTGATGAAGACCATCCCGCCCGCAAGCTCATCCCGCGTGGAGGGGAGTGCAGCTATGGACATAGGTTTTGTGGAGTGAGTTCCTCGACGAAATATCCGGCTGAACGGCTGCACGGCCGTAAGACAGATGCTCACATCCAATCTCCAACAGGAATGCAATGGAACAAGTTGCAAAATGGCGTATGTCAACTTGTAAGTCTTACTTCAATGACCCGCAGAGCGAAAAAGATGCTAACAGTCAATATACAGGCCTTGTAGGAAGGGCACCGTACGAAAGCCCAGATCTTCCCCTAATCAAGCACCACACTAATGAATGACATGATGTAGTGCGTGAAGCAGAGAGGCGGCGGTGATGGAAGTTACTGTGGCGGCCCTAGAACGGGTTCCATGATATGTCCAGGTTGGTGATCATGGCATGGAATTTCGAGTCGATGCTCTTTTAGCCGGTGACTGGCGTACTATGCATGGATATTCTGTTCATACCTTAGTTGTGACCTGTTATACTTATATGATTAGTTTAGTGGAAATGGGAAATCCAGTCCGTCTATCTTTGGAGAGAGGTGCAACTGGTAGTTTTAGGTCTATGACTGCTCCCCGGACCAACGAGTAAAGTGACACAAGGTTGTCGCCTAGCCTTTATATTCGCACCTAAATGCTAGGGGCATGGCTCATCCCCATCCCACCACGTAGCACCGACACGCATGCAGCTCCAATAACACGCGACCAGGATTGAGAAACGAACGATATTCTAGACTGGATTTGGCCGTCGAGTTCCACCGGTTTTAATGCAGGCCAACCAGCCCTTGGCACGAGCCTGAGGGGGGGGCACAACAATGCGCTGACAGGCTGCAGGTGCAATATAGAACAATCAGCTCAGGATTAGAAGACCGACCGAGCAGCCCAATCACCGCGCATAACGTCCAACGGGCCAACGGCAATCACATCACACATGCCTCTAGACCGGGGTTAATCGAGCTAACGGTGGCACGAACATCTCTGGCGCCCACGCAGTTGATTTCAGCTGAGCCAGGGTCTGTTTTTGCCCCTCCCGTCGTCGTCCTTGCTTTCTCTCGCACGAATGAATCCCTCGGGGACTCAAGAGGGAAACAGAGTTGGTCTGAACTCGGGTTCTCTCAGCCTCGGAACCGCCGAAGGGAGACGGCGAAGTCGAGAAGAGGGAAAAAAAGGAAGACTCCGACTCAGCGGGTAGGTCGGGGACCACGGGTGACTAAGCCATAGCCATTAGGGCTGGCGATGAATGAATCGGCGTCGTTGAGGCTATAAGAAGCTGGCCTCCTGCCTGGTCAAGGATTCCTGGACCTTCACTTCCTCCCCCTTCACTGCCCTGTTTCCTGTTCTAGCCTGGACGGTACCACCGGAGTCCGGCTTCCCACCACCTCCTTATACTTCTTATCCTTCTTAGTACACCCTACGATTGACCAGATTTCCGGCGAAAGATGAAGGCCCACGAGATCACCGGGCTGGATAGCCCCGATCTGGAGCAAAATGAACACCAGTTCCTCATGAACCAGGCCGTGCAGACTTTCTCGTGGACTGACCTCACCGTTACCGTGAAGGACCGTCGAACGAAGCAGCCGCGAAACCTGATTGAGGGAAGCAGCGGCCTGGTACAGCAAGGTAAATCGCCCCTCCTACTCTAGCCTCCCGGATGACCTCAAGCCCTAACCGATCGCAGGGGAGCTGGTAGCACTGATGGGCCCCTCGGGCTGCGGTAAAACGACCCTTCTCAACGTCCTGGCCCGCCGCGCGGCTTCGTCTGGCGCAAAAACCACCGGCGACTGCCATGTCAACGGTACCAAACCAGACACGGAGACATTCGGACGGATCACCTCCTACGTGGAGCAGGAAGACGCCCTGATCGGGTCTTTGACGGTATATGAGACATTGAAGTTCGCGGCCGACTTGTCTCTACCCGGGTAGGTCCCATCGGAGGCAGCTGCCTTGGCGGAAAGACTGCTGACGGCAAATCAGATCTGTATCAAAGTCGCAGCGCAAAGAGCGTATCCAGACCCTCCTGAAGGCATTCGGTATCCAAGGCCAAGCGTCGACTCTGGTGGGAACGCCGATCCGCAAGGGGATTAGTGGTGGTCAGAAACGACGGGTCAGCGTCGCCAGCCAGCTTATAACGTGTCCCAAGATTCTGTTTCTGGATGAGCCAACAAGCGGCCTAGACTCTACTGCCAGCTTTGAAGTCATCTCGTACGTGAAGAAACTGGCTGTCGAGAACAATGTAGGACCCCCCCCCTTCCTTGCCCGAAGTATACGATGGATATGACTGACATGACTAGCTCATCATTATCGCCAGTATTCATCAGCCATCCAGCACCACTTTCCAACTTTTCGACAACCTTCTCCTTCTTTCTGGCGGAAAGACCTGTTACTTTGGACCCGTGCCCGCCGTTTCGTCGCACTTCAATTCTATCGGGCTCCCGATCCCGTCGAATACCAACCCGGCCGAATTCCTGCTCGACATCGTCAGTTCCGATTTCACGGGTGACCAGGGTCAAGTCGAAACTATAAAATCTGCCTGGATGCAGTCCACCACATGCACTGCCCTAGCACAGCGGATCGAGGGTGTACAAACAAAGGGTAGTGGAAAGGTCTTCATGGACGAGCTCGGTCGACCCAATATCCTCCATGTCACGATGTCTCTTCTGCACCGACTGTTCATCAAAAGTTATCGTGATGTGGTAGCATACGGCATCCGCATTGTGATGTATCTAGGTATATCTTGGTTACTATCCTTGTCCACCGACCGAAGAGTTGTTAACATCACCCAGGACTGGCTATCATGATGGGCACCGTATGGCTGCGTCTACACACCTCGCAGGAATACATCCAGCCATTTATCAATGCACTTGTACTTCAATCCCCGATGCGTTCATAACCCCCTAATTCAAGCTCACTGGCTAATTACAGAAATCAGTTCTTCGGCTCTGCCTTCATGAGCTTCATGGCCGTGGCCTATGTTCCTTCTTTCCTGGAGGACCGCTCCACCTTCGTCAAAGAACGGGCAAACGGACTCTACGGAGCGCTCCCTTTCCTCATTTCGAATTTTATTATCGGTCTTCCATTTTTGTGTTCGTCTTTGCTTTTATATCCCAAACACAATCCCCTGCAAATGCTAATCTCTCCCATCTAGTTCTAATTGCAATACTCTTCTCGGTAGTCAGTTACTATCTCTCCAACTTCCAGCCCACGGCATCCGCCTTCTTCACTTGGGTCATGTGGCTTTTCCTGGATCTGGTGGCCGCCGAGTCGCTGGTGGTGCTTGTGACCTCCATCTTCCCGAACTTTGTCATCTCGTTAGCCTTGGTCGCTTTCGCCAACGGGCTGTGGATGAGCGTGGGCGGGTTCCTGGTCTCTCCGACGATTCTCAATCCGTTCTGGAAGTATGTGTTTCATTATATCGATTACCAGGTAAGAGGCCCCCTTGCTAACATCCGGGCGCGGTCTCCCACATTTCACGCTGACGCGGTAACAGGCGTACGTCTTCCAAGGTATGATGGTCAATGAATTTTCGGACCGAACGTATACCTGCGGTCCGGGCTGTAATTGCATGTACCAGACGGAACTGGCAGACCAGTGCCTCATTCAAGGCAAGGGGGTACTGAGCCAGTATGGGTATGCCACGGGGCGAACGGGGAAATGGGTGGGCATCCTGGTTGGCATCATTGCGGTGTACAGGTTATTTGGATATCTGGCGTTGGTTGTGCGGAAGACCTGACTCAAGATTCAGAGATCAGACCGGCCCTGCCCATGGCACTGTATTGTACTATATTAAAGGGCTCCAAATTGATTCATCATAAATGCGCAGGGTATTACAGCCAGACCACTCACTATGTGATCATCTTGAAGGGAGGGAAGACAGAACGGGAGAAAAGAGGATAAGAAAGACAGTACATTGCTAAATCAAATGGGTATACCTTTTCCTCTGTCAACTACTCATTTCTTCCAGCTGACAACAAAACCAAACGCACGAAAGAACAAGTGGTCATGTCATCCAGACGAAAGTTTATACAAACGCTTGCGTGAACCGACATGAGACAGGAGACAGCCAGACAGATAGACATCAATCCATGGACATGAACAGGCGCATCGGCCTCAACACCAGCGTCAACAACGTCAACGTCAACATCAACATCAAGATAAAAACATAAAACATAACATCGTCATTGCAGGTCATCAGAATCGTACAATCATGTCGCCATGATGGACGTGATCGGTTAGAACCGTGAACCCGCCCCTTCTCTTTATAACACCCGAACATAAATCAGTCCGTCAAAGCCAGAGGAAACGACACGTAAAACACAAGAAAGTAAGCCAAACAACCTCCCAGGTGGAATCGACGCAAGTAAAACACATAATCTTTTGAAGCAGCAAACCTTCCAACTTTTTATCTCGCACAAAGCAAGAACAACAATGGTATATCGCGGATCTGGAACTCTTGGTTTTCACTCGCCTTCTTTTTGTACTTTTTGCTTTTCTTTTTTTTTTTACTTCGCGTGATCAAACCAGATTCCCTCCCGAAAGACGATGAACTTTTGGGTGAAACGACATGTCTCTCCGACGAGTCAACGCGCGGTGACGGGGATTTATTAGAGGAAGCAGACAACAACGAACGGACGAGGGTACGAGCAACTCGTCCACCGAAACCGTCGACGGGAAGCGAGACCGGGGCTAGTATGTCCGACCGCTGTAGGTGGACCGACTGGATCGTCGACTGGCCTGATCCGACCTGCGATCCGTCCGAGCGCGTCGAGAGCTCTCGAGTTCTCGGCGGGCGACGCTGCCGGTATAGTCCGATCCACCAGTCAGATACTTTTGCGGTCGCTTCCCTTCGATGTTCAGCTCGACGGCACCCGTATCCCCCGTCCGAACGCTGATCCTCTTCCCACCCACCGACTCCTGCGTGAAGCTCATCGTGACGCCGTTCATGGTCATGACGATATTGTTGTCATCCTCGGGCTTGTTGGTGCCCACGCCGCTGCCGTTCTGCGTGCGCGCGTCGCTGCCCCGGCTGCTGTTGGAGCGGCTTTTCTGGCTACCGCTGTCGCTCTCGGCGCGCTGCGAGGACGCCTTGGCCCGCAGCAGGTCCGCCGTCAGCGGCATCGGGCCCGACTTGCCGGAACGCGAGGCCTGGTATTCCTCGGCCTCGCGCTGCTTCTCCTCGACGTCGTCGCCCCCCTCGTCGTTGTAGTACATCGTGGGGCGACGGCGGCGCGAGTTCTCCACGGCAATCCGGGCCGGACGCGCGCTGTCATGGTAAGAGGTGGAGCGGCGAGTGTCTCGGAGGCTGCGGTTGCGCTCGGGCACCACCGTCTCCCGCGACGAGCGCCGGTAGCCGTACTCAGGCAAGGCATCCCGCATCTCCGACAGATCCATCGACCGTGACGGGCGACGTTCCGAGATGATGGCGGGCGTGGTGGCCGATTTGCGCGGCTCCGGGCGCTTCTGGATGATGTGGGGCGTGGCCTTGTGCTTCATCGGCGGCGGCGGCATGCGGTAGTAATCCTCATCGCGCTCGTGGGACGAATGGGAGGGGAGGCGCGGTCGGGGCTCGCGGCTGGGGACGTGCTCGACGGGTTCATCCTCGTCATAGGCCGAGGCGTGGTCGTAATCCACCACGGGGGCTCCGTACGTGGACGACCCGCGGCCGCGACCGTGCTCTCGCGTGCGGGACAGCGACCGTTCCTGGGGATGATGCTCGGACGGGGCGTAGTCCGGCACGGGGAAGTAGGGCGATTGCTGGGAGTAGTACGAGGAGGCGTACGGCGGAGTGTTGGCGTAGGCCGACGAGGACAAGGGCGGGCCATGGTCCGGACGACCCAGGTGGCTCGAGTTATACATCATGCCGGGCATCATGCCGTGGAAACTCATCGGTCGATTGGTGGCATGGTAGGTGTCTGACCGACCGCTGCGGCCGTGCGGTCGGCTGCTGTGGGAGGCGACGTGGACGTCGGAGCTGACCGAGGGCGGATACCGCGACGTCTGGGGCGAGGGTGGAGGGAAGTCGTGTACGGAAGGGGTGGATGGCTGGGACACGTAGTAAGGTGGATAGTCCATGGCGGATCGCGGTTCGGCGGGCGTCGAGGAGTGGTACAAGCCCTGGTCGCACTCCCAGCAGGTCCCCGGATAGTGCCGTACATGAGCGCTCTCGCGCCTACTACGAGACCGCGAGGGAGACCGTTGCATAGGAGGCGGCGGGGGATGATGACCGACGCCGGGCGGATAGGCACCAACCTGCATCTTCTCCTCCCGCGCCGGGCGAGCGACTCGTTCCCTGGGACGTTCTTTGCGATGGGAGCGCACACGATCGAGGTCAGATCTCTTGAGCGAGGTGTCGACCTTAAGAGGCACAGGACTTTTCCAGCCCGACGGGCCAGATTGGGTGCTGTTGACGGTAGCGGCGGTACGACTGGAATAACCGGAATCACTGGCAATGTCGACCAGGGGCTCCGACGGCGATCTCAAGTCGGATTTGGAGCGTTTGGCAGCGACGTTGGCGACTTGACGGGAACCGGGGAGAATAACATGGGCGTCTTCGTCGTACTCCTCACAAAAGGCGGCATGAGGGACTTTGCCGGACATGATATCTGAAGGGCAGCCAAGGCCCAGGTTGGGTCCCTAAGAGGGGAAAGGGCAAAGGGGGGGGAAAGGGAAAAAAAAAGGTGGATGACGTGAAACGTGGTGGTCCAACAGGCTTCGATGCTTGCCGGACTACAGCAGCCACTGCTGCTGCTCATCCGATGAGTCAAACAATCTGCGGGTTTTTTTCCTTTTTTTTTTTTTCTTCTTCTTTTTCTTTTTTTTTTTTCGGTTTGCCTTTTTTCGGTTTTCGGTTCTGTCTTAGAAATATTAAGGAATTTTCCTCTTTCGCGTGCGAAATCTCTTATTGTGTCGTCCTTCTTGACCGGGTCGGAACGGTTCGTTCGCCCTCGTCCCCCCCGTCGCTGTTCGGCCCACTCGACGGTCGACTCAGAGTCTCAGCGACCCAAAACCGGACGGAGCGCAGATGCAGTCGGTGATAGTTCGATGACGGCGCGTCTAGATCGCTGTATGTCAGCGACGGACGATGGATGCAAAGTGGCAGTCGTCGTCTACGGTCTGCAATGTCTCCATCGAAAACAGTGGTGGCCACGGTGGGTTGAGACTGGAGAGTGGAGGGCGGGCAAGGATGGGCTGAAGGCTCGGGAGTGGTCAGGCCAGCGCGCGTGGGTCGGCGGAGTCCCGGAAAATCCAGATGGGAAAAAGAAAATGGAAAAAGAAAAAAGAAAATCAATGCAAGTCAAATCAAATCAAATCAGACCAAACTCCCAGGAGGGTGGGGGAGGAGAGGTGGGAAAGGCGAAAAAAGGCGAGAGAGATTGAGAGACCGAGAGAGAGAGGAGAGACGGAAGGAATGAGAGACAGGAGAAGCGGCGTGTGAGCTGCAGCAAGTTGCCTGTCTGGCAGGCGATGACTGGAGGGTTTTTTAGGCGGGCAGAGACTAAGAGAACTGCAAGCTCGCCAGGCGTGTAACCGACGATGGTTGGTGAACGATCTCCTTCGGGGCCTGACGAGGGCACCGGCGAAGGTGGGGTTGGCTGTGGGGGGGAGGAAAAAGGATATCTTTGGGAGAGAATCTAAGGAAAAGGAACAAGGAACAGAAAAAAAAAGAGTAACTAGATAGGTGGATGAAGGAACGAATGGTAGATAAATGTCGGATCAGAGACGCGATGCGATGGAAGAAGAGAGAGGAGAGGAGGAGAAGGGATCAACTTCCGAGGGGTAAGAAAAAAGGACGGAGGACGACTTTTTAACTTCTGTGCTCTCTTTCTCTTTCTCGTTCTCTCTCCCTCTCTTTCTCTCCGTCCCTTTCTCTTTCTCCCATGCCCTCTCTCTGTTATTCCTTTTACCGGAGAAAATACATTGGGATTAAGCCATTCACTAAACCCGGAGGGAAAATTAAGAATAATCATACTAAGCCCCTCCATGGATGAATCTCAGGAAGCTGACAAGACCACTGGCCATCGATGCCTGATCGTCCGCTAAATCCTCTTTTATAATTTATCTCTGTGATAACACTGGGTTTCCCCCGAGATTCCTCTTTTTATTTAATTTTTTTTTTGGTCCATCCTTCCGGTCTTCCTCTTTCTCTCCCCTGATTATCCTCGTTGATGTCCCGTTCATCACCAGTCTGACGTATTGATATACTTCGTGGGAACGGGCTCAACCGTGGAACGGCGACTCCACCCGGATCTCTACAGATGACCCTTTAGGGTCATCTATACCCGACCCAGGTCTTCTCCCACCGCTCAGTAAACAATACTAATCACTTCCACGCGAAGGACTTGAATGGAATCCATTCTCTGCGGAGTCAGAGATCAGGATCGTCCTGCCCCGAGGGACGAAGGGGGGGAGAGTGGCGGCCCAAACGTGCGCAAGGGATGCTCTTCCTGCTGCCATTGCGGCCCAATCACGGCCTCCACTCGCCTCTGCAGAGAAAAATCTCGCAACTGGGGGGGCAATGGAATTTGGTGGAAATCTCGTCCCTTTTTGATTTGATATTTTCTTAGATCTTTTTTTAATCGATCATCTTCCCTGCTTGTGGTGTGAAATGCTAAAGATTCGGCAGATATCAACCCCTACGGAGCACTACTAAGGTACCTTACAGAGTAGGTACATACTCCGTACATACTTAACTACCAGGTGGGTTCTCCAAAGTCACACCAACTCTTATCATCACGAACCTCAATTCATGAAACAAGATCCTTGTCCCTGTCCAGTGCCAACCCAAATTATTCTTGGGGCAAAAAGAATAAAGCAAAAAAAAAAAATTAATAAAAATAAGTGGAATAAACTTGACCCCCCACTTACCCTGCCGGTCTAGCTTCCTGATGCTATCGCGACCGACCGGATCCTCTGGGACGCCGCCTGTGGAGCGCCGGTGAATGAACGGCGTAGAACATCCAATCGAAGCGCGCTAGAAAATTCACACCCGACCAGCTTCCCCTCCATGGCTGATTAGATTGCATCGTCGTCCCCTCTGCCCGGGATGCGCAAGTCGGCTATGCCGGACTGCTGCTGGGGATGCGTCGTGATTCATCCATCCGAGCCGCGCTGCCAGGGGATGCCCGTCTTCGTGACGAGGGACGGCATTCGTATTGTGGAGGATGGGCGGTCCTTCATCTGTTCCGTGTTTCTCATTCCTGACGCCGTCGGGCACTGACGAGCAGAGCCATGGAGCACGATGGAAATCGGGGGAATCGACCAGTCTATCACCATTCGGGCAATGAGTCATATGATGGATTATGCCCTGCCAGTACGGAGTATGATCCCCTGTGATCCCAATCCTAATAATGGCTCGGCCATCCATGCCTGCGCAAAGGGGGCTGGTGCCGCTAACGGTCTGGCTATCCTCTCGACGGCCTGTAGTCTCTTGCAACTCAGCCGCCCTGCACGGCACTCTCAGCTGGGGCCGAGTATATCTATCCATTATCTATCAGGTCTCCATCAATCCGGCGATATGGGTCGAAAGATCGATGGATACTGTAGAATACTAAAAATCCGCCCCTCTCTCGTCGAGTCCCAAGGCCAACCGTTAGGCCGAAACCTGCATTGATCCTTTAGACTTGCATTTTAAGTTTGCTCGCAATTGCAGCTCCCTATTTTAGCGTACCTACTCTTGCTCTTGGTGGCTTTGTATCTATAAGTTGGATGTCTCGGTCTCCGTGTTTGGGGGGGTCTTTTGTGCTTGGGAGTCCGGTCATTGTCATTGACAAAGCCAACTTGTCGCTCCCCTAGTACGGAATACTAGAAGACCGTCGCGGTATTCCGGAGTAAACCATGCATTTCACCATGCAGTCCGTTGCGTCCGGACCGTCCCCACTTTGATACAAGGGGATCAAGCTAAGTCTCCTGCTCCGTGCAGATCAGAATCACGCCCATGCAGTTGCGCATCGCCCAACCAGTCACGCCGGCTCCGATGACCTCATAAGCCCTAATGCTGACTGTCGCCTGCGCAGCGAGTCGTCGGATAAATTGAGGTCACAGATATGTCAGTCGCCGGCCAGATTCCCTGTTTGGCCAAGGATATATCAATCGATGAATTACCATCGATGTCGCTATAGACACGGGAAAGTCTGGGACCACGCCGAATCATTGCGCTGGCTCTTGTGTCGGACATTGACCAGTTGGACTCGTCATACTTGACTTTTCTGGTCTTTTGCATCCAACTGTCCTGCGCTGCCCGGTGTCGGCCGGTCGTGGACGCCTGATTTTCTACCAGGACCCCCGGTCCACGGAGCAAGACGGTTTTGTCCCGAGGGTATGAACAACGCAGTGCGCGATGCTCGTGTCAGGTTTCTTTTCTGTTTCCATTGCCCCTCATCCATGAGAGACATGGGCCTTATCTTGCATTCATCTCATTCTGTCACATGAAACCGGTTGTGGCTATTGATTGGAACTACTATCCATTGCTGTTCTGTCGTCCTAGTCAGCGTGTGACATGGAGAGAGGTCCTGGAGATTGAGCCGCCTGCTACTCGATTTTTCCGTTGTCTGGATCCAACTAAACTTTTGTCGAGATGCCGATGCTTCTGGGATTGACTTGCGTCGGCGGCCCGGACGTTTTCATGGATGGTGAGCCATCGTCGTGTTCGTTTTCCTGCCCAATCTATAACGGCCGCGGAGACTGCCGAAGAGGAGATTACTGCATCTGTAGAGCACACCCCCTAGAGGATCCTGTAGTTACTGTCAAAGGGTCTAGCTCGACTAGGAAGGACAGTAAAGTCTAGGTTTCTTCCAGGTTATCGTCGTCGTCGTTGTATGCTAACTGTGAGGGAACTAGTATCGCGGGGGGGGGGAAAAAGAATAGCGTAGCTACCAAATCCGGGGATATATAGCTCACGATGACAGCTTATAGTTCAGGACGTGATCAACATGAAATCTGTGCACAATACAAACACATGACCAGAATCGAAATAGTCCCATAGGACTGTCCACAGATTATGTTTAATACTTCCTTCCACCCCCTCAGCCCGTAAAATGTCCAACCAAAGCGACCGAGGCGACCGAGGCAGAAAGATGTAGCCTGAGGCAGCATGGTCGATAAGATAGCGCTGACTCAGCGAGTTGCCTGGCAACGCGGGCCGCCCAAACAAGGCGGGCGTCATGGCATCCCCAGCCTCTCCATTTCCTCCAACCACCACATTTTTGGGCGGCAACCTCGTCCTGCTCGACTCAAGTCCCAACTCCCTTGCGGTTTGCCTCTGTCTACATCTGGCATTGTTCAGTATTGACTGACAGCACAAACCTCAGTTCTTCATTCAGACCTCCTGTCCCCTCCGCTTATCGACCATCTCTATAGTCCGGCCGAGTGGATCACACATACCAAGATTCGCATTGCTGCCAATTACTTGAAGGGGTAAGACACCCATCCCACATCCTGTCACGGTGTGGAATGTCAACACCCGCATCCAATCACTAACCTCTGCTCAGAGTTTCGTCTCGAGCTGCATGCTCTTGACAGCTCTAGGACGACGATTCTCCGACGATGCCCGCCATCAAGCGAGTCGGGAATTTCCCCGACATTCCTGAGAGACCGGTTCTCGATGAAAATGACGTCGTGAGCGAGATTCAGCCTGTCGCCGCTATAGGCTCAGAGCATCTACACATGTTCGCCGCACGAGACGATTCGAACAGCCACTATGTTCCCGGCCAAGGCACCGTCGACCCTAATCACATCAACATGCAAGGACTGTTCGCTCTCTTCGCCATCCTGGGTGCCGCGTTTGTAGTCGCTGCCATCTGGTTCTTTTTCTGGGCCAAAAATGGCGGCTTCCAATGGCGGAATGGCGACTGGGAGGAGTACAAGTCCACCGTTCTACGACGCAAAGGACCCGACGGAAAAACTCTCAGTAACGCAACCAAGAGTACCAAGCTAGGAGGCGGCAGTGTCGTTGGCAAAGGCTATAGTGACGATGGATACACGGCTACCGAAAGCGGGATGGGATACACCGACACGGCAACCACGATTACCGAGAAGGACCAGCCTAAGAAGAAGCGCAAGTTCCGCGAGACCGCCAAGCAGAAGCTGCTACGGCGGCACAAAGACGAAAACTGGGAGGGCGAAGCGGACGAGGACGTGCTGGCGTACCGAAAGGAAAAGCCCGCGCGAGTGGGTGGCATCAACCGCGACGCCGACGGCACCTACCATGGCAGTGACTACGACCTGTCCAACCCGCCCAGCCACTACCAGCAGAGTGAGATGAGTCAAGTGCGCGACTACGCCTACGAGCCGAGCCGCCAGAAATCCAGCCGTCGAGACTTCTCGTTTATCCCGGGCACCGAGGAATCGCTCTCCCAGCCGCCCACCGAAGACCGTCGACTCCGTGATCCGTCCACGCGCCGGCACAACCGTCGTCGGGACCGCCGGCAACAGCCTCCCCCCACCTCGTCGTCGCGCCAGAGTAGCCCGCGCAAACGCGAGCGGCGATCGATGCCTGGCCACTACACCGAGCCGCTGGACTTCAAGTCGGCGCCGTCCCGCTCGGACTACCAGTATTCGAACGTGGAGACGGAAGATTCGGGCACGAAGAGTTACCACCACCCGATCCCCGGACTGAGCAAGGGCTATCGTCGAAACGGCGGACGCGGTCGTCGCCGCGACAGTCTCAGTGACAGCGACGGCGAGGAGACTCGATATTCATAAATTGGAACTATACGTCAATGAAGCAGAAGGTCATGTCGAAAATGTAAATAACACACGGAAACCACAAACGGAACGGCTGGGATAGGATGGAACATGAAATTACTCAACGGAGTACGTTAATGGGTACTGATTTACGACCTGGGATGGATAATGGGATGCAATGAACGAATTGGCCTTGGTTTTTGTTTTCTCTTTCTTTTTTGCTTTCTTACTGCCGTGCGAGTTGAAATGTTACCCACCGTCATGTATTAGGACTTCATAGCTCAACGACACTGATAGGATTTTTTTCGGCTATTCATCTCTCTAGTAGTTTCGGATTGAACGTGCAATGCTAGGGCTTTGAATCATGCCTCCCTTGATGAGGAGATCCATGGATTTTAACGATATGCTCGTAGCAAATTAGCAACGACGTCCCAAAACCACGTGCTCCGAAGCAAGGATAGGCAATTTTGCTCTTTGTTCTCGGGGAAAGAATATATCAAAGACTCAACAGGGGCGATGAGAAGGAAATATCAATAATACGCCAAGTCAGTCTAGCTATAATACAGAAAAGAATGCGTGAGTCCGAAACAATAGTCTACCCTAGAGGAAAAAAGAAAACCCAGAAAAAGCTCGGTGCCACAACGCATTGTATTGGAATGCTGCGCCGTTCAAGCCGAGAATACCGTGAAGTATTGGGTTTGATCAGCGATTGCGAAAGGGCATAGAATGCGAATGTCGAAGCTTGTGAACGACTTGGGGTCTGCGAAAAAGCGGCACGGAGCGGCTTTTAATAAGTACTGGTTTGCTTTTCTTCTCTGGGGACATGGCGGGCTCGGTGGTCGGGATATGATCCACGTCCGGAGGGAGAGTACTGGGAGGTCGTGAAGATAGGCCCGCGTCGTCACTGAACCATTCCCTAAGAGCCCAGCGGCTAATGGTGGTGTCGTCGAAGCCTCGGTCCCATAGGGGCTGGAGTTCGGGACGGGATTTGAGCCGGTGTATTTCAACCGATGAGTTGCGGAGCTGGTGCAAGAGCCACTTGTTGATAAACCCGGTAGGCTGGAGCTGGGTCGTTGCCTGAGGTTCGAAGAAGAAAGAGGAGCCTTCATCAACGGAGAGCTTGAGAGGATCATCGCTCAGTCTGGTGGAATCCTCAGAGTCTAAAGGGTACAGAAAATCCAGGTTTCTCGTGCGGTCGTCGGTTAAAAGACCATTTTCTTCGCAGATGGAGCGAAGTTGATTGACATCCAACTGTGCATGGTTGAGCTCGTACCACATGTTCCTCCTTTCTTCGTCGTAGGTGCGCAAAAATTCCAAAGATTCGTCGTCAAGAGCCAGATGAAGTGGGTTCCGCTGTTTATGTTTGTCCATGATGGCTAGCCATTGGGAATCCAGGTTCATTAGATGTTCCTGAAGTAACCGAACATCCCCCACACGCGAGAGGTAATCTACTATACCCTGAGGATGGTCCTGGGCTGCAGTGGCCATGGACGAAGCGTCATCACTGTCATCGGGAGAATCATCTTCCAGGGTATGTTTGGTGAGGTCCAGGGAGGTACGCAAAGGGCCCTTGCATGATAGGCTAGCGAACCTTTTCATGGACATGCCCAGGCGGTATTCTTGTTGCTCCAGTTGGTCTTCAGCGTCGTGGTAACTGTATTCCAGCTGCACGTACGCCTCGGTGGTCAGTTGCAAGGCTTCGTAATCCCGCACCAAGGGCTGGGTCGTGGAAAGGTCCTGCTGGGCAAACAGAGCGTTGAGCTTTCTCATCAAGGCCGTTCGTAGGTTTGATTCTTCCTCCCGTTTGTATTTCAGCGCTTGTCGGAGCTCGCGCACCTGCGACCGCTTTGCCGAGACGGTCTGTTGTTCTTCAACCAGATGTTGGTTGGCAAGGACCAGTTTGGCAAGATGCACCGAATCCAAGGCCTCGTTCAAATCGCCCGTGAAAGGTGAGAAAATGCCATCACTCTGAGTCTGCGGACGCTTAGAAACCTCTGGGAATGGAGGGTCGGTACTGACATCCTTACTGTGACCAGGATGGTACGCATCCGACGACGGCAATTGCTTCGACCGGCTCAGACTGGGATGCGCGATCGATTCCTGGACCTCGGTCACCTGGGGATTGGACGACGAACCTTTCCTGGTGGTTGGAGGGCTGGACGCCATCCCGCACATTCCCAGGTCCAGGTCCAGGTTCAGGTCCGCGGGAATCTCGGGGGACGGCAGTGGAACGTACGGCGACGTCGTCGGGCTGCCATCATCCTCCAGCTTCTCCATGCCGGGCGGGTCAATCAAGTCCTCGATTGTCTTCCCCTGCTGCATCGCCATGGGAGAAACGTAAGTATCAGAAGGGATCAGTTCCCCGAGGAATGGGCGATGCGGAGGGAGGAAAGGGGTAAGCATGAAGCATGTGGATCATCAAACAATAACAATAGAATCAAGAAGACCAAACGATGTATTTACCCTGGTTTGCGGAGGAGATCTGGCCCAGGTTCTCGGATCCAGGGCCTTGAAGGCCATTTCCCCAAACTTCAGCATCTTTCCACGCGATGCCCATTGCGGGGGGAAGCCACGGTCGAGCAGCCCAACGCGCGGAGTCACCCTGGCGTATGCCAACGTTGTCGAGGTGCGCTGACGAGATCAACTTGAAGAAGAAAAGGGAGAGGAAAAGAGGAAGCGAATAAGAGAAAGAAAGGGTGGATGACAGGCTGGAGATAATTATTATTAGTCACTCTCTGTTCATCGTTTATTGATTGATCAGTAATACTTGTTGACCTTTGGGGAACTCGACGGCATGGGAGAGAGAGAGAGCTGATGTCTCTTTCTTTCTTTCTTTTCCATTTGCATTTACTTTTTCCTTTGGGGGGAATTCCTTGGGCTTGACACGTCGCATTGACGGGTCTTGATGGAGAATCGCCGTTCTGTGTAACGTCTCTTGGTCCTCCACTGTCGTTTCAAGGTCCATGCCTGCTGATCCGGTCGGGGAAGGGCTTCTTGGTCCAATATATAAACCCGGACTCGTTGGACCAACCACGTCGACTGGGTGGAGAGCGTGATGGATGGTCGGGGAAGCCAGGAAACGAGCCCAGTGGCCGTCTGACTGGCCACCCATCCCCCTCCGGACGAGGTGCAACGTGCGCGACGAAAAGCGTTCAGATCAGCAATCAAGCGACGAGCCGACCCTCGTACCCGGATGGCGGCTGGGCCGAGCGTCAGCTGCCGGGGCCATCTGCGAGTCAGCGTTCGACAACGCAAAGCAACGAGGAAAATGGCGAGGTGGATAAGAGCAGAAGAGCCTCATCTGCTCCCCTCTCCACAGCGCAGGCAGAAAAATGGTAGACTCGCTCTTTAAAAGTCCCTCTTCCCAGCCCAACGGGACAGTTCCCGACCATGCGTCGACCCAACTGATCTTTCGTGTACAACCCTGGATGAGGCAGCATCTGACAACATCAAAGGGAGGCTAAAGGGGAAATGCTGCCATCATGAGCGCTCATTACAACGCCAACAGCCAGCGGGTGACCCACCGCATGTCCGGTAGGGGGATTCACATCTAAACTCGTCGACTCTCCGACTCTCATGCTGATCGATGCACCGTACGACCCTAGGAGCCCATCATGGTGACTCGCGCAGAGCGGGCAACGAGGCAAGCGTTGTGGCATCTGGCGCAACCGACCCGACCAGGTAGGACATGGAATCCCTCCGCTGTGAACCTCATTTTCGCTCACCTCCTCCGAGCCTGGTCCCTCGATCGCATCCAGCACCGGTTTCGCCGTACGGGGGTACTTCTACACCCTACGGAGACCCGTCCGGGGCCATCTATCAGCACAACATCTCGCTTTACTCGACCCAGCCGCGCAATTCAACGTCGTCCTCTTTACATCAGTCGCCGCCACAACCTTCTTCCTTGTATGACCAGGGGAACTACACCCTCAGGTCCAGTCAACCTGCTAGCCCCGTTCACGGTGAATTTTCAAACTCATACGACCAACGGTCGGCTTCGAATACCGCCCCGGGCACTGGTCATGGATATCGGTCTCCTTCTTTCTCGCAGTCACCGGGAATCGATGCTATAACGGATGGCATCGGAAGCCTGACGACAAGTCCAACCGGAGCCCAATGGTCGACCACACCCGGCCCAGGCCTTCCCGGTCATGATGCGGGAATTTCTCATGTACGTTGCCCGGACCATCCCACGGTCAAGGCCTCCTCTAATGAAAATATTTGATCAAGTCCGTCCAACCCATGTCACGGGGGAGCAATGTGTCCCAGAATGTAATTTCGGGGACCAGCAGTACTCATAACACCACACTGGACCCGCGTACGTACCCGCTGCTTCGGTCTTGGTTCAGAAAAGAGTTGTCCTGACAATATCTAGGCTATACGGTACAAAAGAGCCCCAAGAGCTTCTTTAGGGTCGGACGGGTACGTGTCTCTATTGCGAAGCACGGTCTGGTTGTGCTGTTATCCCTGGCTCACTGTCTACCTAGGTCTTTGCAATTCTTTGGCACGAAAACGAGGGCTCGAGCGGCCGAGGTACGCAGAGTTATATAAGCGTAGGTCCCGTGTATATAGGCCGGTTCAACGAACCGGTTCATAGTGGGATCCGACGCATGGTAGTCGTGAAGGCACTGGATCAGTGTGCTTGGTGTTTGTGAGTTATCTAGATGTTCTATCAGGTAGACCGGCGTCGCGGTATGCTAATCCTCTTTACCATAGCCCCGTGAGCACATACAGTCGCAAGGGGGTCGCGAAAACAGGGGTGGACGCATCCAAGCATGCCATTATCTACATGCAGGGCACCGAGCCCCAGCGTGGCTCCGGCGAGCCTCAAATGATGAAGGAACCGTTGGAGGTCGCCCCGGCTTCACCCGACCAGAAATTAGATTATATGTCCCGGCTGAATTTTGGAAAGATTTATACGGTCGAACACAATGTGAAAGTGTTGCCGGTTGGGAAAATCACCGAGCGATCGATGCCGCGCTTCCAGAATTATGCGAAAAGCGAATTCAATGTCATGTCATGATGTTGATTCTCCATACGTTTCTCAAGGCAAATGCGTTCGTTGCCTTGAGCTTTTAATCCATATATTTATATACGACCCACGGGTACCTGCTTGCGCTCTTTCTACCTTTTTGCATTTGGTCTTTTGATATCCTGCTTGTCATCACGCGTTGTCATTATTGTATACGATGAATGGGCCCTAGGAACGATCTCCCGCTTGTCTAGAACTATTAACTAGTTATTACGTACTATACCGTATGTCTGTGATGCCTCAGGCAGCCTAGTAGATAAGCCGATAAGAACCGTCGGTGGAGCCGCGCTAAATACTGCCGCGGAAAGTCTTCACCGCCCGACAGATTTTCAGACCCGGAGGAAAACTTTCTAGCGGCATCAAACTCTCCGGTCCCTCTAGTTCACCAACCCATTCCTCCCCATTTCTTTCTGACAATCAATCATGAAGAGGAAGCTTGATGCCAATGATGTTCCCTCGCCGGAAGCGGTCGAAGGGAAGAAAACCAAGGATTTGCCCGACGCCGACTTTGAAAGTCTCAACCTGGATCCCCGACTGCGCCAAGCCTTGATCAAAGAGAAATTCACCAAACCCACGTTGGTTCAGGCCAAGGCAATCCCCCTGGCTCTCGAGGGGAAGGATGTTCTGGGTATGTGCCAGACTCTCTGGGCATCTTGATCAGGAAACGGAAAAGCTAACGAGAACAGCTCGCGCAAAGACTGGCTCCGGTAAGACCGCGGCCTATGTGCTTCCGATCCTGCAGACTATTCTCCAGAAAAAGACGGTTCGTGCTGCTCTGTCGCGTCCATGTTAATATCTAGTATCGTGGTTGGATAACTCATATTCTCTTGCTAGGCCGATCCGTCTCTCAAAGCCACCACCGGTCTCATCCTCGTCCCTACACGAGAGCTGGCGGATCAAGTCCAGAAAGTCATCGCCGCGTTCGCTGCCTTTTGCGGAAGAGATGTCCGCTCCGTAAATCTGACGCAAAAGGTGTCGGATGCGGTCCAACGAACGATGCTGGCCGATTACCCGGACCTGGTGGTTTCGACGCCGTCTCGCATTATCGCCAATCTCGGCAACTCCGCCCTCTCCCTCGAAAACCTGACACATCTTGTGATTGATGAAGCAGACCTGGTACTTTCGTACGGATACGATGAGGATATCAATAGTCTGGCCAAAGCAATCCCTCGCGGCGTGCAGACATTCTTGATGAGTGCTACTCTAACCTCAGAGGTGGACACTCTGAAGGGCTTGTTCTGTCGAAGCCCCGTGATTCTGAAGCTGGAGGACAAGGACGATCAAGGTGCCGGTGTTAGTCAGTTTGTCGTGAAGTGAGTGAATTTCCTCGCCCCACCCCCAATTTAAACGTATTGGGGTCTTGCGACTGATGGCTAATCTTCACTTTCAGATGTGCGGAAGACGAAAAGTTCCTGCTTACCTACGTCATCTTCAAGCTGCAGTTGATCAAGGGAAAGGTGATTATCTTCGTTGGAGATGTGGACCGCTGCTATCGTCTCAAGCTGTTCCTTGAGCAGTTCGGCCTGAAGAGTTGTGTGCTCAATTCAGAGCTACCCATCAACTCTCGGATACACGTCGTCCAGGAATTCAATAAGGGTGTCTACGACATTATAATCGCTGCCGACGAGCAGGAGGTCATGGGAGCCCGAAAGTCTTCCAAGAAAGCCAAGGAAGGGGACGAGGGGGTGGGCTCAAGTGATGAGGACGAGGAGGAGACCAAGTCCCGTTCCGACAAGCGCAAGAAGTTGACAGGAAAAGAGAAGGACTACGGCATCTCCCGAGGCATTGACTTCCAAAACGTGGCATGTGTGCTGAACTTTGATCTTCCTAGCACTTCCAAATCATACACTCACCGCATTGGCCGTACTGGAAGAGCCGGCAAAGCGGGTATGGCACTGTCATTCGTGGTTCCCTCGGATCAGTACGGCAAACACAAGCCTACAAGCATATCGTCAGCAAAGCATGACGAGACCGTCCTAGCCAAGATCGTGAAGCGGCAGGCTAAACTCGGACACGAGGTGAAGCCGTACCACTTCGAAATGTCCCAGGTGGATGCATTCCGATACCGTATGACCGACGCCCTGCGCGCCATCACCCGTCTCGCGGTGCAGGAAGCTCGTGCGCGGGAGATCCGCCAGGAGCTGATCAAAAGCGAGAAGCTGAAGCGCCACTTCGAGGAAAACCCCGAGGAGCTGCGCCAGCTGCGCCACGACGATGAAGTGCGCTCCGCTCGCGTGCAGCCGCACTTGAAGCACATCCCCGACTACCTAATGCCTTCAAAGGGTCGAAAGGGAATCTCGAGCGAGAACGTGGGCTACGTGTCTTTCAAGAAAACCAGCAACAACCGGATTCGCAACGCCAGGGAGAAGAATCGGAGCAAGGGCAAGGGCAACAAGGGTCGGAATTACGCCGGCGTGAAGAAGAGGGTGGACCCGCTGAAGACATTCAATCGGGGGAAAAAGTGAATTTAATTGATTGGATAATGGCGTTGTTAATGTTATGTATCGAACTACCCTTGAGTCTTAGATCAATCTTGTAGATATTTTCGATGATATTCTATCCCAACCTCTACGTTTAGATGTGGGGGGCACCTCGGTCTGGCTGGTTTTTAAAAGTACAGCCTCGATTGTAGTCCGATATCTGCCTGCGTAGCATGATAACTACTAATTGCGAGGCTCGTATTAAATTTATTGAGGTATAGGATCGAAAAAAAGGTGATTCAGTGCATATATGCAATCCATTATCTAGGAATACAAAATGGCAGCCGCTCGTTAGGTATCATATCATCATGTCCCATTAACAGGCCACACCGAAGTGGGCCCGATCTTCGTCTCCCGGCCATCGACGGGTTAACACTTAACAGTAGTTGGCGCTGAAACAATAGTCCGATGCAATGACCGCAACGACCGTCGCCTGTGAAGGAATAATGTTAGGCCATCCGGACTTTCGCAGGGACGGACGAGCTACTCACCAGCGAAATGTCTACCTCTGGCATGATATCAATATCCATGATCGGTCGCCAGCCTCTCCTCGACTCCGGCATTAAAGCCAGGGTTCGATTGTGTGGAATACTCTCTCGGATCTCAGCGATCTTACGGTCCCCGTCCACGACGTCAAAGGTCTTCAAGACATTGCCGTGCTTCTCGATCTCCAAGTTGACCTTCTTATCCTCGGCGCCCTTGCACTCAAAGGCGGCGAAGTTCTCGAACGCGAGATCAAAGCTCCCGAACTGGGTAGTCAAAAAAGACCTCCGGGGCACCGCGCTGGCAATAGTTGCCTTCTTGCTCCCGGGCAGGCAGACGTTCCACGCCTGTCGAAAGGAAAATTTGCGGTGGAGTTCGAAGAGCGGAAGTCCGGAGGCGTCGCGGAACTCTCGGCAGGGCCGGTCGCTGAACTTGCGACCGGTGACGGTGAACTGGGGGATCCCGTCGAGGTCGGCGATGCTGTAGGAGATCTCGGAGCTGGAGTCGCCCACGGGTCTTAGCACGAGGGTGGTCTTCCGGTCGGTGACGTATTCCCTCCGGATGGCGACAGGCCGGTCGGGCGCTTTCAAGGCACGCCGGATGCGCGAGTTACGGCGGAGCTTCGTAGTAGTGGTGGCCGTGGACATAACTATTCCCCCTCCTCTCTTGCTCTGGCCTTGCGAAGAATGTGGCGTGATGCGGTCTGGGGGAGTACGAAATCGGGGTAGCAGCGTTGAACCGCGAGACACTGCGGGGGAAGTGGCGTGCTTATAAACAGCCGGAGAGGGGGCGAGGCTCTAGAGACGGGGCTAAGTCAATCGGTCATTAGTTTGTTGGACTAGAAGAAGCAGGAGAGGAAGAAGAACAAGGATAGGATGTAAACAAATGCCTCCTGCTCGATGTCAGTCGGTCTACGGAGTACGGACGTACCTTGTTTTCTTCCGCCCGATTGATTGGCGCAACGCCCGTAGACCCACGATGATTTCATCGTTGATTGCCCGGATATCTAAGCAGTACTCCGTCAGCACCCCGGCATGTCCACCGTCCATACTCCGGTGTAACCCCTAGCATGGCTTGGAGAAGTCGGGCCCACATAGTGAGTGCTGGCCTTGTTGCTTTTAACCAGGAACTGGCTTGTCTGCGGAATGCGTCTGCCTACTCCGTAGAGGGGAGAACCCTGGTCAAGATAAGATCACCTTGGTATCATGCCAGGCACGGAGCACTAAGGAAAAACCCTAGAATCTAGAATCTAGAATGTCTCTAGTTACTAGTCCCTAGTCCCTACCGTGCCGAGGGGAGAAAGAAGAAGGGAAAAGGAAGAGGAGAAGCAGGGCCAGTCTAGACGGCGCTAGTCCCGGGATGGCTTAGGGTCAAACCCCCGGGGGCGCCACTTCCGACTCTTTGGGGAGCCGCGTCCGATTTGGGATAATTGTTGATTCTTCTGTACTACTATTCCTGCTACTTCGACGCAGTAGAGGTTGCGCGCGAGTGACAGAAGACAGCCGAGAGGTTCTGAAAGATCTGGAAAAGATCGCGAGGCCTACTACCTGACCTATGGTGGAAGCTACCGCCAAGCTGCAGGGTGGTAATCCTGTAAATGAAGTGTAACTCGCGGCTGTCCGCTGTACAACGCAATGCCTGACGAGGGCAACCCGACAAGAAAACTTGAACCCGATATTTGGTGGGAGCCCCTTTGACAAGCTCTAAATTTCTATCAACGTGAACTCTCTCTTGCTCAGGTGGAAAGCGAAGATCCAAGTGGGGGGCAGCCGCCAAGCCATTTGTCTCCCTTATTAAGCACAAAGCCAACCTTTTTTCCCCCTTCTTGTCGGCACGCGCGAGAAATTCAAAGTCCTCGAACAATGCAATCATGATAAAATGGCGACAATGTACGCCCCTTCGGCGCTGGCGGATGCTCATCTTGGCCCCACTCATTCTGCTCGTGCTGTACTCCCTTCTCCCCTATGACCATGACTTGCGGTTGTCTGTCCGCTTCAACCTGAACGCCGCTGTCGCCGCTCTTCCCACGCCCTTCTCGAACCGCTGGTGGCTCGCCGAGAAGAAAGTCGCCTTCCCAGTAAATCTGCGCGACGAGGTCGCCCTAGTGATCAAGTCCGGCTACGGCACCAAAGGTCGCATAGCGCCGTGGCTGCAAGCGCACGAGGCGGCGGAGTTTGACAACCTGTTGCTCGTCGGAGACTTTTCAACGCCGCCGGGACGCCCCTACGACTATCATGGCCGCCCAGTTCCGGTGCACGACGTCGTCGCCCAAATGCTGCAGAACGGATCGCTACCCGCTCATCTGGTGCATCCACGGCTTCTCAAGTATTCGAATCTGACTGCAGCCATCGCCAGCGGAGACGACGACACCGCCCGTGGCCTCTCGAGGTCTTTTGGATGGGAACTTGATGCTTTGAAGGTATGGTGGCCGGCTTTGATTTTATGTTGTCTTTTCTTCTTCGTCTTCTTTTTTTCTCTAGCTTGCTTTCCACTTGGCTGGTCACTGCGGTGTCTCATCTAGGAAACTGACCGTCGATAGTTCATCGCTGGCCTGGAGCTATGCTATCAACAAATGCCAGACAAGAAGTGGTACGTAATGGCGGACGACGATACCTATCTTGTGCAGCCATCGGTGCTGCGTCTGCTCGAACACCTGGACCCGACCGTGCCGTACTACGTCGGAAACGCGGTAGGCGACTACAAAGCCCGTTTCGCGCACGGAGGGTCCTCCTTGATCCTCTCTCAAGCGACCATGCGCACCCTTTTCACCGACCGCGCCGCCGTGTGGGACGCGCATATGGAGGCGCTCGAAGAAAAATGGGGCGACAAGCTCGTCGCTACCGTATTAATTAAGATTGGAATTTACCTCGACGAACGGCATGCCATTTTCTTCAACGGAGAGCAACCGCCGATCACGAAAATCTCGGCGGAGCGATTCTGCGCCCCGATTGCCTCCTTCCACGGATTGGCGGCTGCATCGGACATGCTCAGCGTTGGAGAAACGTTCGAACGCTTCGCCGATCCCGTTCTGTGGATTGACTTGTGGGATCTGTATCGTGCGCCGTCCTTCGACGCGCCCGTGCTCGGAACCGGACACGCAAATTGGGATTACGTGGGACGCTTGGATGAGCACACGATGAGCATTAGCGATGTGATATCGGCCGACAATTGCCGCCGGATCTGCCAGGGGCGCTCAAGCTTCTGTCTGGCTTGGACGTGGGATTCACGGCAGCAGGCCTGTCATCTGAGTCCGTGGATGATAGTAGGCGGGACGGCCAAGGGCAAGACCTCGGGGATCAACGTGCCTCGCGCCAAGCGCCTTGCTGCGGAGTGTCGCTGATCAGGGCCAGGGAATTCAGGCGTTAACTGTAGAAACTGTTTAGAATACTTGACGATGTATCCGCATAGAAATATGATACCCTAATCGCACCCACCGACCCCAGGATGCAAAGACGGCTCTTCCACGACAATCGCAGTAGGGCAAGCCCTGAGGAAATTGTCACGAACGTAAAGATTGCGTAAATTGCAATCAGTCCGGAGAAAGGGGGAGGGAGGGAAATACACCATAACTAAGTATTAAATGCTGACCGGAGACGAGGCCAGGCTATGCCTGCCACGGACTACATAGCCGGGCGTTATGTGCACAAAGACGCCAGGCACAACACGCCAAGCCCGGCCGTTGCTGGCCTCAGGAATCCACGGTCGCGCGGCCAGGCACGGGCTCTCCACGTGATGCCGTTGCGCGTCGACTTGGGAGCTGTGGATTCGGCATGTTTCACGTCCACATTCTTCCTTCCTCCACTGCATACACATCGCCCAGGGCAGAGGGCATCTTATTTAGTCGCCCATCAGTCCCCTGCGATGCGCCCTCCTGCGGCGTAGGAGCACTTCCAATATTCTAGGCTCCTCGCCCTACGGATCTATCGAGACTCCTTGTTCCGCCAAGGAGTCTTTCATCTCCAGTTCTCGACCGATGACTGGCGAAGGCATCCACTTCCTCGGCCTACTTTAGCTTATTTGGCCCCCCTCAAGTGGCCCCCAGTACCCTGGCCCTGTCGCCCAACAAGGCCCTGATCGTCCCCTCCAGGGCTTACCTATCCGTCTTGGTACGTAAGCCCTTCCTGCGGTCTTGATTTTTCCTCCCTTTCCTCTGTCGCTTACATCCGCCCTTGAGATTATGGTAGCATCGCTGACTCGGCGGCCTCCCAACAAATATCCAGGCGCAGGACTTCTCATTCGCCTGGTTGCACGTGGTACCCCGTCGGCACGAGACGCAGCATCGGGGCTCAATCATCCAGGTCAAGGTCTGAACGCTATGACCGGTCACCATGGTGTCGTGTGGGGAGCGTCGGTGCCGAAATAGGCAGTGTTTGACAGACCCTCCCACGGAGCAGGACGATCACTGTTATAATCGGCCACCTCTCTCCCTCCTAGCCTGTCCCTTTTTGACTAACTCTTTGGAACCGCGTTTTGCAAGCGTGCCTTGAATCAGCGAACGAACTCCCATCTCCTGACAGGTTGCAACTGCGTCACCAACTTTTGTGTCAGTCTTTTCTACCGCACATGGACGATGAAATGCGCTGCTTTTGTTGAATCAATCTCGCCACGCCCTGGTAGAAGGGGCTTTTGATCGGTCCTTTTCTCGATCTCGATCCATATTCACACTCGACTCGGGACATCCCAGTCTTGATAATCCCCCTCTTCGGTGGGCGTTATCCATACCTTGTTGGCCATGTTGTGGTCCAAAGGGCGTCTGCCCAACCCGGGGACGGTCCTCGTCCCTTCCCATTCGTATGCTCGTCGCATGCTGTTGATCTTTGCACTGGTCTACTTCTTCCTCATCCTGTTTACCCGATGGCACACTTTCCGTGACCCAACATCGGTTTTCTTCGATCCTTCTACCGGGTACTTGCCCGCCTATTCGACGGTGCGATTCCAGCAGTCTGATCGCTATATTGAAGATGCCAACCAGGGTGTCGCTTACACGCAATGGAGGGCTTCCGAAAGCCCTCGCATGTGTCTGGGTGTCGCCTCGGTTGCTCGAAAAGGCGCTCGGTACTTCAGGAGCGCAGTGGGCTCGATCTTGGAAGGGTTGAACGAGGCCGAGCGCGCAAATATGCATCTGATTCTTTTCATCGCACACACCAATGCATCGGAGCATCCTGCATATTCCGAGCCATGGCTTCACAACGTGGCCGATCAAGTCCTGCTGTATAACGAAACGGAGGTTGACATCGACCACATTCACGACCTTGAGACAGATTCGGCGAAATTCTTTGCCCGAGAAAAAGCCTTGTTTGACTACACGTATTTGCTTAAGGCATGCCAGGCGGCCAATACTTCCTTCGTCGCCATGGTGGAAGATGATGTCCTCGCTCTGGATGGATGGTTCCATCGGACGCTCTTCGCCGTCGATGAGGCAGATCAAATGACGCTCGACAAGGGTGCGTCTAACTGTGAGTGTCGCGAGGGCTTACCCATGACACAAGACAAAGCTAACAGGAGCAGGGCTTTACCTGCGTCTCTTCTACACCGAACAGCTACTCGGCTGGAACTCCGAGGAATGGCCCGCCTACCTCTTCGGGTCCGTCGTCACGGTCGGCATCGTTGGTTGCGCCCTACTGGGAATGCGTCGCTACCAGCCTAAAATTCGCCCAATGCTTCCCGACAATACGATCCTGCTTCTCAGCTTCGTATGCACCCCCCTACTTATCGGACTCTACTTTGCCGCCGGACGGGTGACCATGCGCCCTATTTTACCTGGCGTGCATGAGATGCCTCGATTTGGATGTTGCTCACAAGGCTTTGTGTTCCCGCAATCGCGAGTCCCCGATCTCATTCAGCTCTATGAGGAAAAGAAAGCCGGTTACGTCGACATGCTCACGGAAGACTTTGCGAATGCCAATGACGAGATTCGATATGCGATCACTCCAAGCGTCCTGCAGCATGTAGGGCGGAGGAGTTCCAAGGAAGCAGATTGGAACAGTACAAAACCGAAGCAGGGTATTACAGATCTATGGAACTTTGCCTACGAATTAAATGATCCCACATCTTTGAGCCAGGAACATGACGCCTTCCGGGAGCCCCTATAGAACCGATACTTATTCTTAACCGCGGCTTTGATCTGACGTCCCTCTGTCTTCTGGTCCATCTTTTTTCAGACTTAAATCCACTGAAAATACTGTTGAAATACGAAACATATAGCTTAATGGATCTAAACGATGATAAATGCTCTTACTATTCATTCGACCGACCGCTGATTCCTCAATGACTCAATGCCGCCTCGTTCATCCACCTCGTTGAGCGCATGACTTGATTTTGCTCTACAAGGAAGAACATGAAAAACAGAAAGGAAGGTATATATAAGCGAAAGGCTAACGTTTCAACTGGGGATTTGAACCGAATCTACAGTGACAGACCTATAACTTGTAGGCGAAAAAGTCCCTTGCATGAATGGCTGCTGCTCAAACCAGGAACCAGGTAGATCTACTTGAGGATAGTGGGCGCTTTCCTGAGGAAGCAGAGTGGCAATCCGCAGCTAGAGGATATTTATGCCCCACTGAAGGGCAACTCAAATAAAATGCGGATGACCTTTACGACTGGGACCAATGGCGGAACTAGATCTGAGGAGAGAAGAGAACCATTGCCTCGTTCAGAGTCTCTCGGAGACAAGGCTTGTATATACCGACAAATGTCCCTACACTTCGGTGCTCAGTTACGTGAATGCAATTTCTCTGCGGAGACTGACACAGACTGTCTTAGGTTATTTGATCCCGTTCTTTGACTGGCATAATGATTGAATATTGCTGGCAACATAGACATCCTAGGTAAACTCTCTATCGCCTCAAAGAAAAGTCGGTCATTCTGATGATTTAGGTCCGTAGGGGGCGGTGTTTCTTTTGCGTCCAAATCGGCATCTGGCCCAAATGGCAGTCTTTGGCCTGGCATTGTTCCAATACCGACTTGACGCGACAGTAGATTCGGCCTCGTTCCCTCGAGCGGGCTTTAGTAGGCCAGCCTCGGGGGTTCTGGGTGTGCCAACGTGGCTGTCCCAACGGAGTCTAGGATCTTTCACTGGACCGATGCATGTACGTACCCTTGGCAGTTTTCTTTGTTTGACCAAGTAGTGGGCCTCTGCTCACGTAGGTCACTGTGACTAGGGCTTATGCCCGACCAGGATCAAATAATAGCACAAAAATCTCATCCTTGTGGCGAGTCTTTGTGCCCAGAAATTCGAGATATCAACCCATAGATCCACCCGGGGGGTTCCAAAAGACACTTAAATCCCGGACTCCCCTAATGTGACCGCTCTCTTTTGACTGTAGTCCCCAAGTATTCTCTCCCCTCCGTTATGTCATCATACGTTCTCTACGACCTCGGTACCCTAGGTCTCTTAGGGCTAGCAGACATGGTTAACGTACATCATCCTGCGCTCAGCTAGCTTCTGTCCTCGAGGGCAAGGTCTTCGCTCCCAGTTCGTCCTCCTACAATGAATCCGTCGGCTCGTACTTCAGCTTTCAGGATCAGAGCTTGCGACCCGCCTGCATGGTCCGCCCGACCGATGCTCAAGATGTGGCTGCAATCGTCACACGTATCGTGAGTCGGGCGACCGGTTTGCTATCCGCAGTCATGGCCACATGCTCTCCGCCGAAGCGGCCAATATCCAGGACGGAGTGACGGTCGACCTCCGGCCTCTCCACCAAGCCACCGTCAGTGACGACCGGTTGACCGTGCGAATCGGGTCCGGTGCCTCGTGGCTGCAGGTGTACCAGATCCTGGATCCGCTGCATCTCACTGTCGCGGGCGGACGAGACGCCTCCATCGGCGCCGGCGGATTCCTCACGAGCGGAGGCATATCCGCGCTCAGTCCCGCCGTTGGTTGGGGCTGCGACGAGATGCTCGAGTATGAGATTGTGTTGGCAAACGGCGAGATCACCGTCGTCACCGAACCCTACCATCCCGATCTTTTTGTGGCGTTTAAGGGCGGATCCAACAATTTTGGCGTCGTCACGCATTTCAGCATGAGAGCCCATCCATACCGCCAGATCTGGGGCGGCTTCACAGCCTACGCGAGCGATGAAATCCCGCGTCAGATCCAGGCCTACTCCGATTTCATGGAGTCCAAGACTTTGTTAAAAAATATAGATGCATACGCTATTTATACTAGCCTCCGCTCTTATCTGGGTGCCAATAACAAGGTACTCAAGGGTGTCCAGTCTATTAAGACAGGATTTGCCCTCTTGCTTTCACCCTCTGAAACTCTTGCAGCCCTAGAGGCACAGAAAGAGATTATTTCCATTTTCTTTGATACCTGCTAGATCGAGCGCAGCTCCCGCTGGATCTCTTACCGGATGATAAATATACCAAGAAAGGTCGGCCAGCTTAATGCAAGTCAATACTCTATGGTCCCTGTTAACCCGGAGATACTATCAGCTGAAGTAGCCGAAGCTAATGGCCTCACCCTAGTTGCTGTAACCGAAACTGCTGCTAGTGCTTCTAATATAAATACAATCTCTTCAAGCTGGTTTATCGACTTCCCCGAAGAATGTAAGGCCAAGTTACCTATACAACTATCTTTATTTGGCATGATTACCAACGCCCAACCCTTATCTAGAAGGGTTAAGATCTTGCAATATAACCGCTGCTAGAAGTGACATAATCTTAGATCTTGCGCACGCAACCCCTGCTGCCGCTTCTGCGGTTTTACACAACATATTGAGGAAGGTCACATTAACTATTGCACTGTTGCAGCTCCTTATGCCTGCCCCCCAAGATGGCTACACTGCTATGGCCCTCACCTATTAGACTATGACCTCTGCCTTCTCCGGCCCAGCAAGCCAGGTTCTCGCTTTACAAAGGCCCAGCAGGTTGAGATCCGTAAGACCTGCTCCTTGACCATTTCTAAAGCACATATTGAGAGTAAATGCTACTCCCAGCCCCCCGCAGCCTCTATAACCCCGGGAGCCTCGCAAGATCAAGATATGACTATCGAGAGCTATCCTATAATCTTTCCATTCCGCTCAGCTACTCTCTTTTAATACTCCAGCTGAATGTAGGCCGCGGCGTTACAGCTTACGAAATTATCTTATCCCAGGCATACTCCAATAATATTGACATTATCTTGATACAGGAATCTTATGTATATAAGGATCTTACTCGCAAGATCATCAAAAGATACCTCTCGTATGAATGCTTCTCCCCAACTAATATTTGAGTGATAAGCGGCCGATTTAGAGTCTTTATCTATATCCGAAAAAAGAAGGGTATACAGTCCTCTCAACTCCGCTCTAATATAACCGATTAAGAAGCACTATCAGACTTTTTTTTCCTTCTAAATCTCTGCATGCTCAGGGCAATCTACGCTGATTTTTAACATTTATAATGCTCCCAGTGCTGCATCCTCGATCAGGCCTGGCAGGGCCGTACAGAAATTGATTAAATTTCTTGACTCTTACTTTATCCAACCAATCTTACTAGCAGGTAACTTTAATCTATTACACAATAGATGGCAGCCCTCGCTCCAGCGAGGTCCCTCTATCTCAGCCGAGCCAGTATCCGAATGGCTCGATAGATTTAGACTAATATTTATCTCCGAGATAGATACCCCTACACATGACAAAGGCAATATCCTCGCTCCTAGATAGCCTTTCCTTACCATGGGAAAATTCCTTGACTACGAGCTATAAACAAACTTGTCTTTTACCAAGCTCCTTTGTAGACCGTCACAATCCTAAGGCCCAATAAAGGTTAAAGTTCAGTACCTTAGACTTTTCCTGCTTTCGCAGCCTCTTGGTCCTGAACACAAGCAACCTTCTAACTATTACAAAGACAAAAGAAGAACTACATTGCTTTGCGAGTAAGATTACTTTAGTTGTCTACAATGCGTACGAAGCCTCAGCACTCAGATCCCGACCTCAAGGGGGAGGCCAACCTTAGTGGAATCTAGAATGCAAGGAAGCACTCCAAAAATATTGCATAAATTACCTTTGCACCAGATAAATATGAGCTGATACACTTCTCGCGACGCACAGCTGATCAAGACCCTAACAGCACACTATCAGTGGCAGCAGGACCTGTCACAATCTCAGAGAATATAACACGCCCGTATCTACGCTGGCTAGGAATCCTCTTCGACAAGAAGCTCAGCTTTAAATATCATATTAAAGAAATGATTTCGAAAGCTATAATAGTTGCGAATACACTACGTTCCCTTGGAAATATAGTGCGCGGAGTCAACCCTTACTTTACACAACAAGCTATTAAGACCTGCGTATTCCGCAGTCTATTATGGTGCGGAAACCTAGTGGCCAAGCCGTTTACGCCCTGGCCCCCCATACGAGGATAATCTCAAACAAAGTCCAGGGCCACCTTGATAAGATAACCTGGGTGATACTAGCCGGGGCCAGAGCGATTCTCCCAGTTTACCGTACGACCTCAATCCCTGCACCTTATCGGGAGCCAGGGCTTCTGCCAGCAGATATTAAGCTAGACTATATAGTTGCCACTATCACAGTCCGTTTCCGCCGCCTTAACCCCTATCACCCTCTCCGCAGGAGGGCAGAAGGAGCAACCTAAACAGGCCTTCAAACTAGCCGCTTTGCACGTCGCGTGCAGCGTGCTAGCCCTCCCTGAGTCAGAACAACTGAATCCACTGCAAAATATCCCCTAGCTCCCACAAGATGCACGCGAAGCAGTTAAACAGCGAATCAGAGCCCCTGCAGGCATATCTAAGAAGCAGGCAGCTGATAGATTTCAAAAATTTTATGCCTCTCTTCTACAGACTGATATAAAGGTCTTCCCAGATGGTTCGAAACTAGAAATCAGGATGGCAGGCGGTAGATATGCTCTATATTAATCTAAAAAGCTGTTTTAATAGTCCTCTTTCTCCCTGGGACCAAACAAAGAGGTCTTTGATGCTGAAGCTGAAGCAGCCCTAGTGGAAATTAAAGCAATCCTTAAACTAGACACTGCTCGCTTTGCCATTAACCTCTGGGTCTGTCTAGATAACCTGGAGGTGGCCACACGCCTCCTTTCACCCTTCGCGGGCTTATCTCAAGGGGTCTTCGAATCCTTCCAAACCCTAGCCCAGACCTAGCTGGCACGGGAGAGATTCTCGTATATTAATGGCGGCTCTGTGCGAGTCTGCTGGATCCCTGGTCATACACAAATACCCGAGAATGAGGCAGCTGATCAAGCTGCAAAGAAGGGTGCTGCCATAGATCTTCCCCCTTCAAGTAAGCACTCATACGCCTCGCTAAGGCGGCGGGCTAAGACAGATGTCATGACTGTTCTTCAAAAATACTGGCAGTCCACGGCCCCTCAATCCTATCAAGATCTCTGGATTACCAATTTCCCTAGATGCCCTGCAGAGCTAAAGCTCCCAAGGCCGCTTCTGGCACGGATCCTGGCTGCTCATACGGGCCATGGAGACTTTGCTCAAGGCCCAGACCGACGAAGGTCCCGAAGCGTTCGCAATAGCCGGCTATGGTCCGAAGCAGCCTGTCCACGGTTCGAATAGTTTCTACCCGTGTAGAATCTTACCCCCAAACGAACCGTGTTACTGCGGCGTCTCACCCGATCATCAGCAATTGCCCATTGCCCGGCCTGAAGCTGGGCAATGGTCTCGTCAACGGCCCGGTCAACCCGGCGAAAATAGCGATCTGACGGCACGGGAACATCGAAGATGAAGTAGGTGTAATGATTGGGGCGTTCTCTCCAGTACCCGTCGGGGTGCTTCGTGAGTGAGCCATTGAAACGCCTGGTCCTGTTCCACAGGTACCTGCCATATTCATCCCAATAAAAAGACCCCATGCGATATTGCTCGTGATAAACGGGGTTATCATGATTCTGGTCATAATATGTCGTAGTCATAGTAGCGAATTGTCTAGATTGAGATCCTGAACCATGAGGCCGAGTATGGGCAACTCGACATGGTCTACGCCAATTTTAAGCCAGCCGCGTTTGCCATAACTTGTATCTCAAGGATTCTACCGGTTGCAGTGGATCACAGACGAGTTCTACCATCCAAGCTGTTTCCCGGGGCATCCCATTGTATAGGGTTTATTCCGGTTCACAGCAGAGTTGAACCGGTAAAGCTTCAATGATTCACCAGGGGCGGGAACTGATAATGATCATGATGGTTTGACCGTTGAGTGGAGTACTGAATGGATTCTTGCCATGTTGATCTTCCGGGTAGACATTTCAGATACAATCACAATTGCAATTTTCAAGGATCCTCCTCGTACGAATTCCATAACGTTCCTGCTACCATGCTATTTGACCTCCGCGTATAGCCCCAACGCATCATGCAACTGCCCAAAAAGGCCTCCGTGCCAACTGCTTACCTCGTGCCATTCGCTGGCTGGCAGGCTCGCGTGCATCATGCGCAGCCACGCACCGACGATCAAGTCCGCATAGCTGGCTCTCGCTCCGAGTAGGAAGGGTCCGGTTGGGTCTCTCCCAAATAGCCTCGCCAGGCCGCCTAGCATATTCCGGAACGAATCCTTGACCTTGTCTCGGTCGGCACCAGCCAAGGTAAAGTCCTCCCAACACGTAACGCCCGCGCGACGGACAAACTCAGCCTTTGTGAGCTCCGCGGTGGCCGGGTCGAAAGGAAAGTCTTGCAGTGCGAGCTGTACGTGTGCGGTGAAGGCCGCGTCAACGTTCATATTGAACCGGGCGTATTCGGGAAATCTGGACTGGTCACAGTCGGAGAGCGGTATCAGAAGGGCAGAGTCGTGGGCAAAGTCATAGTCCAGGGTCTGAGGGGGGAAAAGATCGCCGGCGCCCGAGTTCGGATATGTGGTCTGCAGGTAAACGGCGATGTCGAAGGAGTCGCCGACGCGCGAGTCGGTAGCGGGATCCTCGACGATCGGCAGGGTGAAGAAGTCGGTGCCGTCGGCAAATTTGCGACAGGGCGGAACCTTCAGAGTGCTGCGAACTTGAGCGATGTCGGGTAGGCCCACCCATGAGGTCGAGTATGCAAGACCTTTGAAGTTGAGGGCCAGTCGGGCCTTCCACGGGTTGGGGGAGCAGCAGCTCTTCTCCACGGGGGGGCGCGTGGCGATGTCATACAGGCGCAGGATGGACATGGCGAGGGATGTAAATAAGAGAAGGATCTTGGACTGGACGGGGGCTTCTCCAGCAATTTAAATAGTTAGGTATATTTTTTTTTGGCTGCAGTTCACCGCCTAAGCATGTGTCCCGCCGTCCCCTGCTGGGGCAAAGGCCGCCAGGGGGTAAGCCCTGGGCGTCGCTAACTAGTTCTAGTTCTAGTTCTATGTACAAACAAGGGACTTTAGCGCATTAAATAGCTGCTGCAGTCAAGAAGGAGAGCCTGTGGATCAGGCAGAAGTTAATGCCAGCTGCAGAGGTCCTCTTAAACTCCATGACCTATCCTACCACCTCTATCTCTTTTTTTTTTTTTTTTTTTGGTATCTCAGTCTAGCTGAGGGAGTGGATGCCGTATGCATATATCCTCAAAGAAAAGAGTTTCTGATAGCCACGCAGCCAGCTCGGTTGCACCTAATCCCCGTATGCACCCCTGACGAGATATTTTTCTGGGTCGTCTTCTCTGTCCACGGCTATAGTAGTACAAGAAAATGCGTAACTATAATGCTTAAGGTACTGAAAGCCCTCCTGAGTCGGATTATCCCCAAACAAACCTCACCCGGCAGGCTAGACCGTTGATATTGCTATTAGTAGTTTGCATTCCGTTCTATTTAATATAACAAACGGAGCTATAATTAAGAACTCTCAAATTCATGTCAGGACTCTAATGTAATAGTTATCCCTTCTAGTATCCTGTCCTATTGGTAGGCCAACTTTCTCATCTTGCGGGATGCTATGTCCAAGAATGAGCCGTATTTCTTAACATGCGCCTCATGTCCAGCGCCTTTTGAGGAAAAGCACTCTAGGAACCCTGAAGCATCTTTAAGCGGATTTACTATTCAAATATGCCGAATCATCACTCTAGAGTATGATGAAGGTCTTATAGAGCATCTGATTGGTTTGAGATTTTTGTCTTGATTCCCAATTTCAACTTTGATACAAGAATGAAACTGTAGGAAACTGAAATTAATACTGTGATATGAATTCAAGACAGGCAAATATGGCTGTTCTGGAACTTGGAACCACTTTATATAAAAGGCCTAATCCCGCATACCTACCTAGCTTTCTATTGCGTGATCTGCAATGCACTAATCACAACCCTAATCATCCTACGAAAGGTAATCTACCGAATATAAGATTTGGTAAATTATTCTATCATGTATACTCTATACAGTGAGTTTATCGTATCTTTCCATCCTATCTCAATCACTTATTAGGCTATGTACAGATTTTAGTAGGCATTAAGTAAACTTTGTGCTAAGTGTTCCTAAGCTGTGGCAGCTTTGGCTCGGCCTCCACAGGGGGTCTATATACATGGTATTATCAAATGGTCAGTTCAGTCTACTGGGAATCGATTTCGTTGTCTCACCAAGGTAACGCCTATTCTAGTCCCTTCAAAACACGAGCAAGCGCACCATCCTCAAAAGTTCCTACACTATGCGGTTGTCTGGCAGTGCCAAGACAGAATGCCAGGGAAAATCGCACATATTGTTTGCTATAGCAACAGGTTGGGTTAATATTTCCCCCATTTGGCGAGGCTGATGCGGGGTCTGTGAGGCTGATGGCGCGCAATTTAAGGGGGTGCCTTGGAGACCCCATTACCTTCCATTTTATGATCTGCCTCTCCATCCAGCATCTAATACCACTTTTATCGATAGAGTGCTTCTCAAGAAATGCGTTGTACATTCGCCGCTCGGGTTCTCCTCCGATTCTTCATCTTACTGTCAGCTTTATTGGCTGCAACCCAGGCTCAAACATGTTATCTCACAAACGGGAAGTAGGCAGACTCGAGTTTTCAGCCATGCTTCCCTAAACCAGGATGAAAGTTTCTGCTGCTCCATTGCAAAAGATAATGAAGTACCCAACGAAATATGTTTAACTGGAGGGGTTTGTTATGTTCAAGATCCATATTACAGGGGCCTTTTGAGACAAGAAGCCTGTACCGACTCGACATGGAAAAGTAGTCAATGCCCTAGTCTCAGCCACACAGGTTAATTCAACCTGGTGATAGACATTTGCAATGGATTTAGAAGGCTTGCAGCTGATGTTTGATCCTGCCCACCTTGGCTTAACACACAGCCTCCGATGCTACACTATATATTTTACCCTGTCCAGTCCAGGGTCGTGGGTTCTGGTGCACCAGTAACGGGACTGACTGCTGCCGCAATGCTGCTAGACTGGATATGGGACAAATGGTGAACGTGACCGTCACATCGTTATCGGGATCAATCTCCTCCTCCCCATCTGCCACCTTATCCGACGGCTCGGAACCTTCAGAATCAGCCACATGCACTTCAGAGATCAACTTTTCGAACCCTAAGAGGACTACAGCTGTCGCAGCTGGTGTAGGGGCCGAGCTGGGCACATGTCTCTTAATTGCATTGATTACAATACTCATGCAATACCAAGAATATGCAAAATAAGGATGTGATGATCAATGGGCAGAGCTCGACAGACGTACAGCCATATGAATCTTGTCTAATTGATTCTGAGACAAGGAGAACGGCTTTCCCTGTCGAGTTGGGGCTGCAGGATACAAGGGTCTATGAGGCTGCAGGGAATCACACATAAGCATAGCGAATATATTATCGTCTTTTGACGCTGTCAATGAATGATGATGAGACTGCAGGCAGGAAGGGATGCGTCAGCTCTTGCGACCTCTATTGTTACTCCAACGGGGAGCAGATCCTGGCATTGGGGATGGAGAATCTACACCAATTTCTTTGGTGATGGACTTTAAAGTCAACTCAAGGGAGGTAGTAAAATCGCTGCTTGTGGCCAGTTACAATTCTAATATGAAAGATCTATATGGTCGGATTGAACTAATAGAAGCTATCATTGCGTGATGTAGGCAAGTGTGTGAGTACCTTATATAAGAAACCGACTCATGCTCATGAGGCAGCAAAATATTTAGGTCCCACGCCCCTAACAGAGGTCATTTCGAGGAACAAGCGATAGTATATTCACCTTTGGGTGGTCACCCCGTGGGAGAGAAGATAACTTTGAAGACGCATTTCATTCTGGTACCAAGGGAGTGTCCATCAGGACGGTGGAGGGTTCTGATTAAGGTGTGTTTTGTGATGTTTGCGAAGCACTTAGTCTGCGTGAAACTGCCCAGAGACCACGCCTCATCCAAAGGACCGATAATGAGCGGACTCGCTCACATGCATCCAAGGGCCGAGTCCTTCCAATCATTCTATCCCAAACTAATGCTCACTCGTGGTCTGTACGGTGTATGCACATGCTGGATTTGTCGCAATTTAACCTTCAAGACCCGTTCCATCCAGCACAGCCTCGATCAAAGCGAAAAAAAATACGACAAGATATCCAATGATGTCTCTGCTGGTCCCATTCTAAGGGGCCGAATGTGAAAATCTCTCATTCCGAGGGCACCCAGTAGGCTCGCAGCGAACTCAGGGCCTTGTTAGCGCAAGAAATATTATCGCTTAGACCATGAGTTGAATCACATCTGCACCATGTGGGGAAAGATCCTGAGGATCTCCAGTCAGGCCCCTGATTCTCGTCGCAAGGTTCGTGTTAGGGAGCTTTGTGGCAGCTAACGGCCCCCAGATCCTACGCGAACTAGTCAACTAGTCAAGGGTGTCAGTCATGGTCTACGGGGGCCAATTTGCCTTTGCATGCGATGGAATTTGAGCTTGTATGATCTCAAATGAAGCGAGTAGGGTATAAATACAACTGTCTTTCTGTATAGTAGAAGTTCCTTTCCCAGAGCAGTCATTCTTTGCAATCAGTCACCCATTTCTTTTCCTTTCCTTCGTTATTTTCTATCACTCACTTCAGTCCCTCATTCAGCCTGAATTTATACTATAATATTGTTTTCCATTAGTTTTCTGCTGGCATAGGGTGTCGCCAAGATGATTCCCAAAGTTTGCTATCTGTTCTTTTACTTCTTCCTGAGCCTTGTCGTCGGCTCTCCGGTTGCTCTCCAGGAACGCACGGATCTGCCATCCCTGGGAATCAAGAAGCAGACCATTCAATCCGGAACTAAAAACCCCTGGACCGCGTTTGGTTCCTATCTGACCTTTGATAAAAATGCCGAGATCGAGAACTCGCACCTCGTCGGCATCGCGAAAGCGGCCTACAACGAGATGTATGCCATGGAGGCCGACAAGAAGAAACTTCCCAACGTCATGACTGCCATCAAGGTGGATAACGAGGTCTTCCTGTCCTCGAACATGAAGGGTGGCGGCGGCGTCTACATCTACAACATGCAGGAACAACCTCTCCAGAACAAGGACCAGGACGAATCCGTCGTGGAGGACGGATACGGCGCATTCACCGACGTGCTAGAGAAAAACGCGCGCGATGTCAAGGACGCCCTGGACGCGCTGCGCACCAAATCGCGTGAGCTCGAAAACAACAAGCCCCAGACACAGCAGCCTTCTCGCACCAGCACCGGCAACGGCAAGGGCAACGGCAAGGGCAGCCAGAACAGCCAAAGTAATTCCTCGAAAACCCCGAACCAGGCGTCCCAGGACCTGAAGAAAGATCGCCAGACTACCTTCCAGCACAAGAACGACGCCAACTGCGGCGAGGTCATGGCCTCCATCCGCTACCGCATGAAGCACACAAATGAGGTGCTCAGGAACAGAACGCCCCAGCCTACCATCGTCGCCTGGAGTGTTATGGAGAAGAACGGCAAGGAGGTTGCCGCCATCAGAGAGCCCTGCGAGAAGCTCCGCACTCTGGACGGCGACAACGCATGCGGACTCAGCTGGGGATGCGGTGCATTTACCGGTCCCCAGGGTATGAACTTCAATGTGGTCCCCGTCAACACGAAGCCTATCGATGTGACCGACCAGGCCTTTCCCCAGTTCCAGTCCGGACAGGCCGATCTGCCGTCTCCCACAATCAAGAAGCAGACCACCAGACCAAACAACAACAACGGCGGCAAAAACAACAACAACAACAACAACAACAACAACAACAACAACAACAACAATGGTCAGCCTGGGCCCTCTACTCAGCAGCCCAAGAAACCCGCTACTCAGCAACCTGACACCAAGAAAGATCCCAAAAAAGATCCCAAGAAAGGAAAGAAGAACTAAGGAGCATCATCGGAGCATCACGCTAAGCTGTAGAGATAGGAGAGTTGGCAGTCGGGTTCAGTGTATGGTGTAAAATCCTGTTTGATTTGTAGTTATATCAATTCAGAACAGTCTATCGATTGGCCGTGGGAGGCTGATCTGCTATCTAATTGAGATCAGCACAAAATCTAAAGGCTCATATTTTAGATTCTCTCAGACTTATGTTTCGATTTGTAGATTCCAATTCTCCCAATTCCGCGGTTCAAGCATGGCCTCATACCAGCTGACAGGACTCGGCTAGTGTTGGTGTGCATGGCGTGAATTCTTTAACCAAATCTGACCCGTATAAGCTTGCTCTAAACGCTGACCCAAGAAAAGAAAAAGGGGGTAAAAGATAAGATAGGAATGATTGGCTGATCTCAACCCGAAGAAGGATCCAAAGCCCACAAGCCTGAACCGAGATCATCCACCACAATATGTAATTCAATGTTGAAGTTTTCAGCCATTTTTCGCAAGCGTTCTTCCGAGTCGCGTCTATAATGAGTATAATTCTGATTCCAGAGACGCAGCGTGATGCTCTTCAAGGATGGCGTATAAGCCTTCCACTTCCCATTTTGGAGAAAGGATTCAAGCAACAAAATTGCCCGATCTTCCGTCCATTCAAAATCGTAGAAGCCCTCTAGATCGTCTCGCAAGCATAAATGAGAGAGAGACTTGGGCAAAAGGGGACCAAGTTGGATTGAGTCGTCCCAGTACCATCCTAGGAGGATGGCCAACGGGATCTCGGCCGATTGAAGGTTCGTAAAGCCGGTAAAAAACTGGTGAAATGGGCCGAAGGCCCCATCATCCGCCTCGTTCCACTCGCGATCGCCGAGGGTAGAGGGATAATATTCCACTCCTAGCGAGAGCTTCTCCAACGTCGGACTAACAGCCTCCAATGCCTGCGCAAAGGTAGGAGCGTCCTGCAAAATGGGCTCACCTCTCCACGCAAAGGCAAGTGCCACATGAAGACTTTTTAGATTCGACGTCCGCGAAAGAAGGTAAAGCATATGATGTTCTGTAGCAGTGCTTCTCGCTATAACGAGAGTCTCCAGGTTGCTTAGATCTAGATCTGGCTTGGCTTCCTCGAGGCCCTTCAGATCCCGCAGCCATATGTTCAGGTAACAGAGGGAAGGCAGGCAGAACCAGCCCATAAACTGGTTCGGGTTGTAAGGAGGATATCCGTCGGGCACTTCGTCGTCATCGGGCCGCTCGGTCTCCGCGAGAGGGACATTTGCACCGTACTCGACCGTTTCAAGCTGATCGAACGTTGAAAACACTCCATTGGGGTGCAGTAAGGCATGTTTCAGCATGATACCTGGATATCCGTCCCACCAGACGAACGAATAATCCAGGCGCAGCGACTTGAGGTTTCGCAGCTGCGAGAGAAACACGGTGGCTAACGCGTAGATGTTTCCTCCGTGAATGGCCAAATGCCATTCATCGACATTTCGAAGACCGGCTCGTCGCACCAAATCCATCGCCTGGTCCGGCACGTCCTTGAATTCGTGCCGCTCATTTTCCCAGTCTGTGGCCGGGTCCACGTCTTCCCACGGGTAATTGGACGCCATCATGCTTACATGCTGGATGTCTGATGCGTATTCGGGGTTCTCGAAGATGATCTGCAGCAATTGCAACACCTGCCGTCGCGGTCGGTTGGTCCAATCCATTCTGACGTCCCGCAATGCAAACGGCATGGATGACGCCTGCAGGGCGTTGCAGCTGGTCGATAGCGACAAGGCATCATCCAAGCTGAGATGGTCCAGGATATTCGCCAAGCAGTCCTGGGGCAGCTGGGAAAAGGGACTAGACATGGTGGAGTATTAGCAGGACATCGAGCCAGCATCGAGCTTATCTTACCCATTACGTTGTGGTGGTGGGCGACTGGCATCCATCGTGACCGGCCGCACTGACAGTGGACGGGTCAAGATAAACGAAGATAGTGATGATAATACTGATGATGATGATGATCCCTTGACAGAAGGCCGAGAAGTTTTCCGGGCGACACCCCAAGTGCCACTAGTCGTGGGGCCAAATTGTGGGCCACGTAGAACACGAGGGCGGATCATCAAGGAGATGAGGGTAGAGAAGAAAGGAGGAAAGAGTTTCGGGGCGATATTATACTGATTTAGTACCTATCAGGTCAGATTTACCTAATTCTAACACCGCCGCACTAATTCCTGACACAGCGCCAACTGTAGTTAGTTACCTAACTACTCCCATTGATCTCATCTACAGTTCGTCCCCTCCCTCTGTCGAGCCCAGGGCCTCTATCCAAGTCGACACTTGGCTGTTATATTCATACGGGTAGGCGAAAGCTGTAGTAAACCCGTCAACTTTACGGGGTAGTCCCGTCACCATGAACTGTCTCTCGACTGTCTGGGAACAAACCCTTGGCCGCTTCCTTCCTATCCCCGTCGAAAGTCTCTCTTGGTATCGTCGACGATATATGATCATGGACGAAGAAGACTCACATTGGGTCTCATGCGACGTGGACCCTCCTCTACCGACGACTGAACGGACCGAGTTCGGCACCCGAGGATGCCGTATCTACGGCTACCCCTCAACTGGAGGGGTTCTCGCAAAACTCGCCGACCCTCTCGACATGCTTTTCCTATCGCTCCCCCGCTCTCTGGAGTGAAGCGCTCCCCCAGTGCCGAGGAAGAAGACCGGTTCTATGATCTCCTGCGACGGACTGGTGCAAAGTGGTGGCCGAGTAGGGATGATCAGATGGAGGCGGAGTTGGGAACGAGGGAGTTGACGGAGGAAGAAAAAAAGGTGGTGGTGTTTAGTTGGCCGACGGATGTAGTGGGTGTGTGGGTGTTGAGGTTTGTGAGTAAATGGGACTGGCCTGATGATTTTGGGAGACTGAGGCTGGCGATGAATATGGAGAAGATCCAGATTATGAGACAATATGGCGCCACGTTTGTTGAAGATGTCATCCGGGTGGAGGAACTTTATCCAGGGCATCACGAGAACGATCAAGATATCTCGACTCATTCATGCATGTGACGCATCAACTTATCATTTTTATCTAGCTAACGGTCGAATTGCGATCACATTTTTATTGTATAACTATCAGGGAAGAAACTGTAAGCAATCGGCGCCAATAAGCGTCTTGAGAACAGCCTCATCAAGTCCTTCGAGCCCAAAGGAGAACTGCGCCCATTTGCCTTTACCCTCTCTTCGAACCCGTTGCACACGCTGCTGCACCTCCTTCGCCCTTTGTAAGATCTCTCGGAACCGCTCGATTTCTTTGCTCCGCCGATATTTGATCCGCTCCAGTTCGACATCCCAAGGTAGATCGGTCTCTTCGGAGCCATCTCGCACCGGGGAATGAATGGATGTGGCCAGTGACCGGGAGGATGAATAGGCTGGAAGCAGCTCGCTATCATCAATTGGCGGAAGCCAGCCAGGTCCCAACCGAACGAACTCAATATTCCGCCACGATCCATTCCACTCCGGGCCCGAGGTATATGTCTCGCCATTTGGTCCGATACTATTGCAGTTCAGAGCATCAAGCCAGTCCCCACAGCCCTCTAGGTCGATCCACTTCAGACAGTAAGTTGCGCGTGCGAGTCTCCGAAGCACCCCTGCGGCCTCAGCCCAGTCATCATCCGCGGTGTGTGAGAAAGTCCATGCCCTGGCGGTCGGGGCCATGGCGTTTGGCGTAACGGCCGGGACTGGCCAGTAGGCCAATGATAGATGAGTGAGGGTTGATAGACGCGATAAGAGGTTGATGAGCGAGTTCCAATTTGCAGCAGTTGGATGTGCGAGGGAGAGATAACGTAGATTGTGGAAGCGGGGCCCTTGACTGAGTGTCTGCGGAAGAGGCGCACTGTGATCGGCGCTGGTGGGCTTGTCACCGTCCTCGTCAGCCTCGGCATCCCAAGAAGAAGGAACGAGTTCCTGCTTGTGTTGTGCGGGGGTTGACCCTCGCGACGCTACCAGCTCATGGGAAAGTTGGTTGACACTAATCCACCGTCCGATGGCACTGCCCAAATCAAGCCGTACAACCTCCGATTCATGCCGAAGCCGGTCGAATCCATCCTCTTCATCCTGGCTATCCAACTGCTGTTTCTCAAACAGTGGACGTAGGCCTTGCATTACCCCCGCTATCGCCTGGTCTCGCGCATAGATGCCTATGTAACTCAGCAGGAGCATTTTAATATGACTCGGTAACGTGTCCAAAAATTGTCCATCATAATGTACATGCCACACCCAGTGGGAAGCCATCGACTTGAGCACCGTGTGTAGGAGGGTGTGTCGTTCAGGCATAGTTTTGCCCGGCAGACGATCTAGACGATAGATGATTCTTTCCGTTTGTGAATTCCCCAGACCCGCGGCCTCATTGTCTTCGGAATTATCCCCGGCAGCGTTCCCCAGAAGCCAGCTTTCCGGCGGTGGAGGGCCAGCCGTTCTTCTCGACGGTCGCCCGCCGATTCCAACGCGCCGAGCACCCGGACGAGGTCGAGGAGGGGGGATTTCTGGTAGCTCTAGTAGGTTTCGCAGGGACGGATGCACGGAACGAGAAGCAATCTGCCTGAACGGGCTTTCCTGTCCATCTTCAGCAGTCCGGGGGGACACTTGAGTGCGACGAAGGTGGTTGATCAGATCGTTGACGGAGGATGACTCGGCGTTAGATGACGCCTGGGACGGTCGAAAACGATCATTGCTACCGCGAGGGCCGGACGACGCTAAGGTATGATGGGCAGTGCTGGCAGGTTTTGAAAATGAGTGGTTGTGATGCTTTTTGGGCATCGAGGATGGTGTGAAGAGGAGAAAGAATTGGGAGCAGGCGGAGGTCGGCGGGTCGGACAGTAATAAAGGCGAGTTTTAGCCCCCGCCACCAGTAACTAATAAGCGGATCAATGAGTCACTGAACTGACACGGTTGGATGGTCTGTGTACAAAATGGGTCGGCCTATGGCTAGATAATAATAATATACAGTAATTTTTTCAGTCGGAGTTCTGCCGTTATACATCCCGCACCCAGGAGTCGTCCTTCATCTTGCCTTCCCGCTTGGGACCTTCCTGGATCCAAGTTTCCACCAGGCCTTCCTTGGGATCCTCATCGGAGAGTCCTCTCGAGCGTCTGACGTCTAGCACGAGATCTCGCACTTTCTTCGTCACCTCCTTGCGCAGCTCGACGGCTTCCTTTCCGTATAATAACTCATCGCTCAGGACCCCAATCGGTTGATCGCGGGTGTCGGGAGCGGCCAATTCAGCCTTTTCTTTCAATTCCTGCCATCGCTTCCTCGATTCCCCAAATATAGCGTCGGTGTCGACCTTCTTGCCGAATGTCACGCTGACCTCTTTTCCTGGCCGCGGGAGAAAACGCGGAAATTCGCGACTCTCGTGCATGACCTGATCGAACCCCTCTAACCAAATCGGTACGACGTCCGGACATTCGCTGGCCTCCAGGATGAGTCGAGCGACTCCCCATTTGAAATAGCGCATCGTCTTGTTCGGCGCCTGGTGAATCTTGCCCTCGGGGAAAATGTGAAACCAGGAGTACGAGTTGCAGGCGTAAGCGGATGGCGCGAGGTGGGAATCATGGCCGTCCGTGGTATACGCCGTGGGAAGATCAGAAAAAGGATCGACGCAGACGTTTTGTATGCTCCAGTGCTGGCGTTCGGGGATCGCAGGGTGCGGTTCGACGGGGAAGGGGCCCTTGGACAGTAGTCGGATGGCCTGTGTGACGGCGGGCTGCGCGAGGCCACCGTAGGGGGAGTGGGCGAGTCGGTGCGTAGGGAGGACCTGGCCCATGGTGAAGAACAATGCTAGTGGTCTTCCGACAGCCAATGATCAGCCCCAGTCATACCACGCGCGAACCAAGGGAAGAGAGGGCGAATATACCGAGTCTGATAACAGATGTCATGACTTCCAAATCCCCAACGCTTGGTTTGGTTTTGTAGCCCAAAGTTATATCGCAATGGAAGAAACCCCCACATGAGCGGGTCGTCCATACTGCTCGAGTCAGCGACCACGGTCAATGCACTCTCTTGCGTCGCAGGTAATAGGGTCGCCCTGAGTTGGAAGTAAGGCATATCGCATGTACGTACACGCTGGTGTGATTTGAAACTATAGACGACGATTCACGGTCAGCTCCTATCCCTGTGCTTCACAAGAACTGGGCCATACCTGTCAGCAACCCCCTCGTCCGTTGCGACGGATCCTGCCGAGAATCTAATACCTCCAAAAACGAATCCAACCCGTGGACCTCGGGACGACTGCACATGTAGAGAAACGAGCGACACAAGCCCGCCACGCCGAAGATGGTCGTGGCGGACATTGCCTTCCAGGGCAGCGAGGGCGACTCCCCCGTTGCGCCGGAATCCGTAGCGCGGGACATGGTTCGATCTATAGGAAATCCATTAAAGTAGACAAAATACGCTAGAAGAAAGCACGCCGCAGCACCTCCGGCAGGGGGAGGGCAAGCAGATTAGCAACCAAAGAATGGACGAGAGACAAGAATGAAAAAGAAATACAATGAAGCACCGACGCGGGAGGGAATTTTGGCCGCGGAGGTGCACGGACCACCGCCGGCTCGACGGGATTTTCTCTTCACTTCGACTCTCCGGACCTCCGCTTCCCTCCCTCTCAGCCTCCCCTCTGCTTCCCCATCTTGTCGCCCACAATGATGTTCAAGCCGTCGTCACCCCTCTTTTCGGGTCTTCTGTGGTATGTCCCTGGTGTCAATGTTCTTCTCCTGACTCCCTCTCGCGCAGCCTGCCGATAGCTACAACAGCTGGCCAGCCGGACTAACAGAACCCGTGCTAATCATCCCTTCACCCGCAACAGGAAGATCCCATGGCGTATCTCCACCCCCCAGAAGGCTCGCCAAAGGAAGCGTTTGCGATCGGTCGATCGCGTGGTCGACACCGTCAGCGCCGCCCTCCAACGAAACGGAGAGACCACTAAGATGGTCGAGCGCTGGTACAAGGAAATGCCGCGTGAGGAGGAAATGCTGCCCAAGGACAAATACACGATCTTCGACAAGAAGGAGAAGAAATACCGCAAGGGCATTCACAGTACGTTCATCTTAGTGTCTAGTCCCTGATGAGACCGATTGATGCAATCTGTTCTTGCGATGGAAACTGACCGATTCTCTACACAGAGCTGCCGAAATGGACCCGAGTCAGCCAGCGGGTGAACCCCCCGGGTTTCTAAGCGACTGCTACGGATGAGAAACCTTCTTTCCTACGGGCGACTACTGGCGAAATCGACCCTGCGAGTAAATATTTGGATTGTTACTGTACGATACACTACACAGCGCATGTTGAACGCATCTCCTATCAAGGAGTGTCTGAAATTCGAAAAGGGATGTAGGCAGGGTTATTGGAGTTTTTTTTTGGCAATAGGGGAAATCGCCCATGATTGCATTTGGTTAATGTGACGTTATCTATAATGTTCATCTTTGAGGCTTTATGCCATATCACAGAGCCTTTTTGCCCCTCAGACGAAAACAGAAACATCAAAAGTAATCTATCCGGTTCGGTCGGGCAACTGCTAAGATAATATGGCGAATTCAATGCGATAGAAGTGGCAAGGGAATGAGCGCGACCTGACGGCGACATGAAATAAGAATATCAGATGCATTACCTGTTCCCAACATGGATTAAATCCCCAGAGCCTGGCTATTTACCGCTGACAGTTTCCAGTTGCGACAGCTCATTGTGGTCCTTGATTCGACTTGAGCGACCGTGAGAAGACATCCGATTGTATCCTTCTAGAATATCGTGCGATGCCATGGCCAATTTCTTTAACTCGGCCCCGGTTAACTCGACCCTCATGGATTGCCTTGTGAATGCGATAGCCCCGACGGACCCTCTGCCAGTCACCGAACGTTTCTTGCCACCCCGCGCCCCCTTCATAGTAGGTCTCTTTCTGCTTTTTTGATGTGCCGAAACCCTGCGGGGGCTTGCGGAGGATCCAACACGCCGGGTCGACATCTCCGTCAGGTGGGTCCTCAGTTGAGCCATCAGGTAATTCGACAACCTTTATGAAATCCTTGAGGCCCATATGCTGCCGGTTTTTGTTCATCGCGATCCTCCAGGAATCTATTCGGGGCTTATGAACGACCTTGCGATGCACTTGCGGATACTTCGGCTTCGCCCCCCAGTCGGGAAGCGGATATGGTACGTTAAATCGTGGGTCGCCTAGTAGTCGTCTCGCTTCGATTGGAACCCGTGATATGGGGTCATAGACAACCCACGTCTTCTTATTCAGCCAGTGATTGGCAAGCATGGCGAAATGAAACGCTCTCCGTCCCGGACTAAGTTGATTAGAAAGCCAGTCAAGGCGTCGATCCAGACCGTCTATCAGTCGGATTTCCCAGTCACTCAAACACCTAATAGGTATCGTTACTTGCGGAAACGTATACCTCTTGGTATTTTCGGAGACTCTTTGCGTGCGCACTGTCTGCAGTCTCTCGCCTGCTTGCTTTTCAGTCTGGGCAGGCCTTTTAACTGGCGCAGAGAGAGCTTGCGACCCCAGACGTTTTGCAGCCTTTTCGTGAAATTTCCAAGGGGCTGTACCGGCCCTTGAGTAACGCGAGGGTTGGGGGCTAGTGAGGATGTGCACGGAGGACCAGCTTCCATCATCGGGGCCATCGTTCTGGGGGTGTATTAACCGAGCTCTTTCTCGAGGATGGGATTTCCGCCCAACGCTGACCCGAAGAAACTCGCTTGACTCAGAAGAAACGCTCATAGCGATCATTCCTTTTGCTCTCCGTACGGATTCCAGGCAAAAGGTTTGCTGAGAGGAGATGCTCCTTAACATTTCTGAACAAGGGCTTCCTGGAGGCGCGGAAAACCTGCCCATGCCGTACCGTACATCGGCTGCTGTTTTGACCTCCATCCGGGCCGACCAAACCTGGTATTTGCGAGAGCGTCGGAGGAATTCGATTGTGTCGGGCATTGCCTTAAGGTGGTTTTTTTCCACACTATTCTGTGAGACTTGTGACCACTCTTTCATCTTCTGCAAGACCAGCTCCGGGGTCAAAAGGCATGGGAGAGACTGCCAATATCTTAGTGACTGCTCGTAGTCGGCGAACATATCCACAGGGCAGTTGCCTCTCATGAATCGAGATCCTTGGTCCAATGAAAGAAAGCGTCTATTCATGTAAGCTGCGGGGGTTTCATCGGCCGGAAGTCTGCTTTGGATTGAGGCACTGCAGCTGAGAATTCTGCGAGCATCGATTTCTAATGTGACTCCGTTTGTTTCCAGCACTATAGATTCCTCGTGGATTGTCGGGGCATTCTCCCTATGTTTCCATCGGGATACACTGTATGATTCTCTGGTTGTTACCCTGGCGGTCTCGCGAGTCGGGAGAGCGCCCGACATCGCGAATGGCACACATGGCCCCGTGTTAGAGAGGGGGGACATGCGCGAACAAGGCCCCCAAATCGTATCGGCTGTGGGGTACTCGTAATCCTCGAAGCAGGCTGGTAGCAATCGCAGCGGTCCTTGTTTCTTGCGGCGGCTTTTCGTTTCCTTCTCCCTTGGGTCCCACCACACCCAGCTGTAGTCATCCTTGGATGATTTCCAGGAGGTCCAATTCCGAATCCAGCGAAAACATCTTTTGAGTCGTGCTTTATTGTGTTCATGCTGCTGCAATGGTATCCAACCATACCATGTCCTCGCATATCGTGAGGCGGTAATGTTTCCTCCTCCGAGGACTCGATCCCTGGTGAAACGCCGAACGAACCTTCCCAGCCTCCAAAACAAGACTGCAAGAAAGAATATACAGATCGTACCTGCAAAGAGCTGCAGAAATACCTTGAGACCGATATACTTTGTGCCCGGTAAGGGGATGTTAGGGAGGACTTCCTGTGGTCGGGGAACAGCAAGAGTGGGATTGTGGGACTGTCGGGCAAAGACGGGTGCCATCTGATGAATGCCAAAAGCTGTGGCCGGATAATAATCATTCTGATAACAATAGGGGCCCTGGAGTGAGCATGCAGGGCCGGTGGGAAGCGGAGTCGAGATGTTGTTGCTGGACTTCCATCCGTACCAGGCAGGCCAGGCCACTCGGCACGTGCGACACTGCCGTTCCTTCCGTCTCTGGTTCATGTCACTCCATCTTCATTCATCATTCTTGCATCGCTCTGTTAACGAGATATGTTATCTCCTCCTGCCCGCTTCGTGGCAGAACAGAGGCCCATGTCAGATGATTGTGCACTGTCATTGGATACCCATCACATTCGCTCTGCTCGCACCCCATTCATTTGGTTTAGTTTGGACACCCATATCGATACCCGTTCTCATTCAAGGCCAGCAGCAGAGTGAGGTATGGTACATTGGCATCGAAGGTTGCACTGTCCGGTACTTGACCCGTGCACGATGGAGACTCTCCTCGACTGACCCCACCTGAAAACTAGTTTTTCGATGATAATCACTCAATCGCATCCAATGAAGTCGTACTTTTGACTTGACATCATTCCGCGTCGCAGAACCGGGGGGCCATGGGGTGGTGTTGGCCCAGCCAGCATCATGTTAACTCATGCTGATAGTAATACTAGTTACCTCCGAGATCGACACAAGTTCTGCTCCATCCCGCTCCTTCGAGGTCTCGTCAACGGTGATCGACCGAGCTAGAGACGCCTCTACCCCTCTCAGTGGTCCAATGTGAAGCCAGGGAAGCTAGTCGATGGAGCGGGAAGTCTCGCAGAATTCCCCGCCATGCTGCATTTAATATGAAATTGAATAATGTCGGCCCACCATGAATCCCTGACCTTCAGAACTTCTGCAAATGATAATTCGTGCCATTCAAATCATCATCTGTCCCGTGATACAACTTCACGCGTACCGGGCGGGGTATGTGTCTCTGAGTAGCCCCGATCATCCAGAAGGTGCATTGGTCTTCATAGTTGTCTCCAAGCCACTTCTATGAAGTGCCTGGGCATTGCATGGGTTTTTGAAGTGCCAAGTAGGAAATTAAACACAATTGCCTCGCACCCAGCTGTCGATATGTCGGTCTTCAGTGGATTAGACTTATGCCAGTGCACGAGACGGAGATATAAAGATCGCCTCTGTACTTGGACTTGAACCCCTCAGGCTTCTCCCCCAAATAACTTGCTTACAAACCGTGGTTCACATTTTGTCATAGTTATGACTTCGATTTCAAACTTGAGCTCTCCAGACCTTGGGTCCCCTTTACTCTGGGTTTCAGTGCTGGTAGGTTCTGATTTATCGCTGATCTCCACAACTTGGTTCTTGCAAAAGTTCTTAACAGAGACACGATAACAGGCTACCACCTTCATAGTGTGGAAAATTATTTTCAATATTTATTTACATCCCCTTAGCAAATATCCCGGTCCTAAATTGGCGGCTATTTCGGATCTTACTCAATCTTACTGGACCTTTACCGGAGTTTTACATTCAAAGCTCAAAGATCTTCACGGCCAGTATGGTGATGTGGTACGCATAGGTCCGAACATGCTCGTGTACCGCAATGCACAGGCATGGAAGGATATCTTCGGCCATCGTAAGTCTGGCGAGGGGTCTTTTCTCAAAGATCAAAATTTCTACCCACCCACGCCAAGCGGTCCTATGCTATTAGCAGCCGACGATGCCAATCATTCAAGACAGAGGCGTCTCTTAGCCCATGCGTTCTCCGATCGCGCCTTAAGAGAGCAGGAACCTATCTTGCAATCATATGTGGACTTGCTTATACAGCAGCTCAATAATTCAGTGGCGTCTAAAGAGACCGTGGACTTGACAAAATGGTTCAATTACATCACTTTCGATATCATTGGTGATCTGGCCTTCGGTGAGCCCTTTGGCTGCCTGAAGAACAAAGGCTACCACTCGTGGGTGACAAGCGTCTTCCAAAACGTGAAGGGCGGCACACTGATGCGGCCCTTTCGGACCCTGTTACCGCCGTCGCTTTTAAGCATTCTTATGCCGGCAAAGCTACTACAAATGCGCCAGAAGCATCATAATCTTAGCAGAGAAAAGGTCCAAGAGCGTTTGAATCGGCAGACCACTCGGCCTGATTTCTGGACCTATGTTCTCAGACACAACGACGAGAAAGGAATGACTGTAAAAGAGATGGAGGCCAACGCAGATCTTCTGATCCTCGCCGGGAGTGAGACCACTGCATCCGTGCTCTCAGGCTGTGTCTACTATCTCTTAAAGAATCCGATCATTTACCAGAAACTGCTTAATGAGATCAGAGGGGCGTTTGAGAAAGATGAAGACATCAATCTTATTTCTATTGGCAAACTCTCTTATATACATGCCGTTCTCGAGGAAAGTCTCCGGATGTATCCTCCTGTCCCCGCCATTGCGCCCAGGCGAGTTCCAGAGGGAGGAGCTTTGATCAATGGAGAGTTTGTTCCGGAGCAAGTAAGGGTGTTTTATTGAGGCAGTTTCTATCGAAATATGTTAACTAATTCGATCTCTAGACGTCTGTATCAATCGCGTGGTACTCGTCACTTCGCTCGAAAACGAATTTCGCTGAGCCAGAATCCTTCCTTCCAGAGCGTTGGCTTCTCGATAACAAGAATCCACGGTTTGCGTCGGACAAGAAGGAGGCCCAACAGCCGTTTTCCTACGGGCCACGGAATTGTCTCGGAAGAAAGTAGGTTTCCCATCTCTCTATCTTGTTACACCTCATGTACTGACGGTTCTATATAGTCTTGCTTATGCTGAAATGCGTCTGATTGCCGCAAAGCTACTGTGGAACTTCGACCTGGCGTTTGAAGAAGAATGTGAGGGATGGGATGATCAAAAGGCTTACAACGTGTGGGAAAAGAAACCATTGAATGTGAAATTGACTCCGGTGCATCAGTGATAGTGTGCAGAAACATGTGTCTATTGCCATTATACTGCTTGTTTCGAGCACTCTTCTTCGCGGCCTACGCTTGGAAGATCTACTTGTCAGTTTTGAATGGACCAACTGGGCAGGTAGCTACGAGACAGCATCGATTTATTGGGTTATTGTTTCAGTCACAGATAAGTCCCCACAGTGGCCGTGGTCCTGTTATTTTGGTGCAGGTGATAATTTATCCCCTGGTTCGATTCGACTCAGAAGAGATGGCAGTTTTGAGTTGTGTCGCCTCACTCTTTCGCCTCACTGTTTTTGACATGCCCTTCTCCCTTATTTTGGCATTCAATCAATTCCCCGATTTTCCGTCAACTACACGCAATTATAGTCAGGTTGAAATTGAATCCATATCATATCCCTGTCCAGAAAGCAATGACCGTAATAGTAAATAATGAGGACCGAGGTGATATCACAAAGCCGACCAATCAAGGGGACACTGTCAACCACGCCAGGGGAAACGAGGCTTTCCTCACGCGAGGGACGTCCAAATCCCATAACGCCACAAAACATGTCGATCGGACTGCGATAACACAAGGTTGGGCTGGTTTTAATTCCTAGCGCCGGGCAATGAGGAATATTCGAGACATGCACTGAAGGTTCTGGGTGCAAGCCACAGCCTTGCCATCAGAAAGCCTGATGTTCTTTTCCCATTCATTATTATCAATCATGGCTTGATCCGTGGCACGGCCCGAGACTGGATACATAGGGAAAGAGAAAGAAAGGAGTCGGGATTAGTATGAAGTCCGGGAATTGGAAATACGAACAAAGAAAGGGTGCAAGAGACAAGGGAAAAAAGCCAAAAATGTTAAAAAAGAAGGAGAGATAGATAAAGAAAGATACCCCTTGAAATAGTAAGCAGAAGAACCAACCGTGACATGGGATGTTTGGCCCCTTCAAATGAAATTCAGGCTTGGCTAGATTCTTCACTGAGTCGTTTCTGCCCAATCCTGAAGACCCAATGTCAGGGCTAGGGCTACAATTGGCATGGTGCGACGAATTTGCTTTTTGTGATTCTGGCGGCCTTGTTAGTCTCTATTTTCCAATTAATCAGCTCGTTCTACGAAATGAGCTGGTGATTTCCTGGATGCTAGGTTTGCGGTTAAGGTCTAGAATGCATAGCTTCGAACGGAACTGAGATCTGGAGCCTGGCTGGTTACACAAAAACCAAACCAGGTCACTAATGCGAGTTTCCAGCTGCAATTGCAACGTTCACGCCATTGAATTTGATTAATCGAAAACCAGGGGAATGTGAAGCCAGTCTATTTAGTCCTGTTTGCAATGAAGAGGCGGCAGATTCTGTCTGATTGGATACTTCGTATACATTTTGTACCGCTATAGGACATCCATGCATCTGGCTGGATTTGACAAGGGTAGACATCTCGATGATGCTAATGGACAGTCAGAATCGGGAAATATGCTCTGCGACAGCTGAATATGGACTTTTCAACTTCTGTTCTGTTCAAGATCCACTCGGTCGATGGACCATATAGCTTGCGCCGAGGAGGCGCCACAATTAAGCCCCATGAATCTGCTGGCAGGACAGATTGGATCAAGAAGAAAGTTCAATTCCCGTCGGTGTTTAGCCTGACCTTTCTCAGCTGGATGGCCGGGTTTGGGAAGTGAAAGGCACTGGCGGCTGGATGTTTTTGCCACAAATTAGATGAAGTGCTGAGTGACTAGGAACTAATCCGCTGGAGCCAGGATGCTCTCCCTCTAACCTGTATTTGGTAAACTTTGCGGATGGACCGGAAGGAAGCAGGACGGACGTGGTGGCACCCAGCTTTGACGAATCTGCATGTCTTGTTAGTTAATATGGATTCTCGGGTTTCACATCGTAACTGCGTTTAGCATGGCTGTAAATGACGGTGTGAATAGGCTAAATTCGTGTTAAATCTATGGACTTCGTTGTAGCCACGGGCAATACTAGGGGTCCGCATGTGGATATTCCACAGATGTTTCGACAATCCTAGGTGCCAATCCAGGGATCCTTCCGCGCCGTCATTCCTGCAACCAAAGATGCATAGCGGATATACAAGCATTAAGCGGTGTATCCATGCCAGATCCGAAGTAATGTGTTTAATTTGGTGACGGGATTAGCAACTAGGTGAATAGTAGAGGCAGGATTCATCAAGTGGAGACGGTGGGTTGAGTCTCAACAAGTCGGATGACAGGGAATGCCAGATTCAGTTGACGCAATGCGATCGTCAATCAACTCCTGTGGCTAACAATCACTTGGACCATGACCATCCCCCGAGAGGGAGAGGAAAAGGAAGTAAGGACAAGACCGAAGGAGACCCTGATAGTTTCACCGCCACAACCGGCACCGTTGACTATTTGCCTCAGCCACTTAGTGTGGCTCGTAGGGCCAATCAGAGGGGGTCCCCATGACCACATACCGAAGCTAGAGTATAGATCCGATCGATCTTGCATTTGCATTGCAGGCAGAAGCAATAGGAAGGTCCGCTGCAAACACAATCAAAATCAAATCAGAATTACCCAGCAGCCCTAGGTACGACATCGCGATTCCAGGAAATTCAGTACCCGCTTTCCAAATACCGGGGCCCACGGCTCCTTGTAGGTAGTACCTACTAGTACGGCGTCCTACCCAATTCGGGATCATCTTGGGATAGTAGACACGATCCAAAGTCAAAATGGAAAGATCGGTGTGGTTTTCTCACGCTGTCGGCTTATCTCCTTCCCCTTGGGAATATGGCCGCAGAAGGCTATTGACTCTGCTCGCATCCTTTCCGCCGAACAGATATCCCCATCGGCCCTGTCAGTGACCTTGCCCCTTCCGCTGGAATGATCGACGGTGGCTGCTGCGAGATCGTGCCTCGCGTGGATGGGAAGGATATCGGGGACCATAGCCCTACCGACGGTAGAACGGAAACCCGGTCAATAATACCAGGATCTAGGCGCATTGGGATGCTCGAGTGTGATTGCGATGAGACAATATGATCGAGGTTGAACTTTACAATAATTGTTTAGAATCGACCCACCGTATCAAGCTCGTGGAGACCCAGAGGGAAGGATTCGGTAGATCCACCAGCCGATGGCACCGAAAAGGGACGAAAGGAACAGGTCAGAAATCAAAGAAAGAAGACTTTTTTTTGCCGTTCCAGGCAACAGCGTTGTACCAAAGAATGCGAAACCCGGGATTCTGGTTTCGCCAGAGGAACGATGGCCCCGAGGAGGGGAGATGGAAGGGAAGGAAGAAGGAGGAGAAGGAGAGGCTGAGGGTGGAGACGCCAGCGTGATTGACAAGTGTGGCTGATTCCAGGGAGACTGTGGCGAAGTTCGTGCGCGGCTAGGCCAGTCCGCCCCGCTGCGTCTTTTCCTTCTTCGCCCTCTTCGCACTCCCCTTCCTCTTTCTCTCCCGGGCGATCGACTCTCAAAACTTCCTCAATCCTTTTCGGAACGCATTATCGGTGGATCTGGCCCTCTGTCGCCAGACAATCCCCCCTCTGAATCCGGAAGCATCCGTTCGACCGCATCTCCATCCTGCAGTACTGACCACCTTACCTGGCCCAGAAGGACTGCCGCAAGTGACTGCAAATGTGACTCGGATCATCTCGTAAACCCGCCCACTAGTTTCTCTCTGACGGGATCTGTGACCCTGACAGGGAACTGCCTACTACCATGGCGGAAAGCACGTTTCGGATCGGGGAAAACGTGGTGCCCAGCATTTCACGATCAGGACTGGGGTCCTAGTCTAATCGGCGTCTGCTCTCGGGATTGAACCATAAGCCCGGGTGTCTCGACTGGGAATAGACTGCGAAGAAGGAATGCGCGAGTGGGTGCGTTCTCATGTCACCCCTCTCCAGACCTCAAGCTCGATCTTGGGAGCAGATCTCTGCATGCAAGGGGATGAATTGAGGGGAAGAGAGGCGGCGCACGACCCATTCCTGATTTTATCCAAGGAATTCTAGGAAACTCTACCACTCCTCCGCCCAACCTAGTTTTCCTACGGGCGAAGGGTCCCTGGTAAGTTGCCAGGGGGAAACAGACTTGTAATGGCAGAAAAAGCGAAAAAGAGAGCAACCAGAGGGAGCTGTCAAAGTTATCTCATAGGTGCGAGAGACAGGGCTGCTAGGTTAAGCTTCCCAGTCAGGTTCGTCCAGAACGCAGTGTCCCCAAGACATGATTGACGTCTCACTTTGGAATCCAAATTTAACTTTCGGAAATTGCAAACGCGATCTCTTGGACGCCATCGAGTTGCAGGATAGTTCCCCACATAGCCCTAATTGCTACGTATAAAAACGAGCAGTTCAAAGACAGACGAACGGGAAAAGCAAATAAAGTAAACACAAAAACAAGTTGAAACTTTCCAACTAATCAAACCCACTTGCGGGTACCTCCCATGCAAACGCCCTTGTTGCAGGATCGTGCAGCTCCTATCAGTACCCAACGTCAGGAGACCCTGCAATGACCGTCATGTTCGCGACAGAAGTACGATGGATGCAGATCTGTAGAATTTTGCCGTTCTGGATCTATCGATGATAGTTTTTGTTTTGGTGGTGGCGAAAAAAAGAAAATTCCAAAAATCTGTTACCTACCTGAGTGCTATTTTGGTTCAGTTTACGACTACCACATCAAGCTTCTCATGATGCGGTGACTTTCGGAGTCCAGGTATATGAAGACACGAGGGAGCACCGTTGATGTTGTTCAGTCTCTCAACTCCAGTTTCTCAAGGTTAACATTGGTTGCTACCCCCTCTCTCCCCGTTGGAGGCCCTAATCTCTCATAAGCCAAATTTCGCAAGGACCTTGCCCTACTCGCCTTAATATTTAATTCTCATCGTTCTGTCTTCGCTTGTTTTCTGACATTCAAAAATATCATCATGGTTCAAGTTGCTTCGAGAGCGGACTCTGGCAGTTCAAGTCGCGAATACGGCATGGCCTTCGAGATCGCACCCCCAGGTGCCGCACATCCGGGGACACCGTTCACACTACCAGTGATTGTCGCAGTCAGACCCGTCGGCAGCACAAGAGCAAGCCCGACTCAGCAATTAGTCTTGAACATCTCGCTGCGAAACGAGGCCGGGACAGCGGCAATTCCGGGGCTGATGGGCACGCTGACTTCCAGCGTGCGCAGTCGCAATGGGAACACGAACAACGGCTACGGCCAATTCAGCCCTCTAACTATCACGCAACCTGGACGGTACCGGCTACGAGTGATGTTAGGAGCTGCTACGGCCAGTGGAGTTACCACGCGAGAATACGTAGACTCGGGAGTCATCCACGTGCACGGAGGAGCTTCCCCCTCTCAGCGTCCAGGTACACCATACATAAGCTTCAGGAATGTTTGAGAGAGTAACTGACTGAAAATGCCACAGCACCGTCACAAGTGTCAAAACTTCAAAGCCTGATCCCCGAAAACATAGGCATCTCAGCTACGGACATTGCGGCCTGGCAGCGCGCATAGGTATTCTTTGGGGATTCTATTATTACGGTTGACCTCAGCGAGGCCACGATGACATGACTGCGAAGAAGGAAACGATAGACTTTGCTTCACGGCCCGATGGAGTCAGAGGGAGGGAGAAGACAGGTGAATAGATAATAGGGTCAAGGGACCAGGCTGTCCTGTTAGTCTGGATACTACAAATTTTCAGTTTTAACCGATTAATTTGCATTGCTTTTTTTTTTTTTTTTTACAGGGGCTAGGTCTAGTCTCCATGAACCTTATTTATCTCATGGAAGCGATCCAGGAGACTCGGGTGTCATGCAGCCAATTCATAGTAAACACTATCTATAGTATGGCCTACTCCTTCATCGTCCCTCATCTTTCATCCGAATATAATGTTTAATACTTTCACATCGACTTCCGTCCCAATATTTGAGAATTTCTTGCGGTTTGTAGAACACCAATGTTCCTGCGTCAACAGGTAGCAATGGGTGTCTTGATGCCTGAGGCACAAAGTATCCCTCCGTCTATTCGTTCCATCGAATTTCACCACTGCGGTGCCCTGGGCGCCCAGATATTGTATATAAGCGATTCTCTTGGGGAGGCAACTTGTGGGAGGTTGGCGAGTTAGTGGGTTGAAATGAAAAACAGTACGTCTTCAATGCTACGAGAGTCTAATTAAATCTGTAACACCGACAACAGGATCATAAAGCCATAAGACTTGTTATAATGTTGCTACATCTACGCCTGACAGCTATGGTGCCTGATGGTTCAGGCACCAATTCGAACTCATAACCTTACATGCTGACAGGATCTGGCAGTTGCTTAGCAATTCTCGACTGCATACCTATGGCTTTGCATATGTGCAGTGGAGATCTTTCGGCCAATTTCAATGTTAATAATTCTACCTTCTCTACTCTGGCACCAGAAGAAATGTAAAATATGCATCAAGCATCTGTGGCATTGAGACCTAAATACTTGTGAAAAATGAAAATAATATCATAGCAGACATGAACGGTAGAGCTTCATCAAGAAACGCAATGTCGTAAATCATAAATTACCCCTCCACCGATGACCCCGAGTATCTGTTTCCGGTCGGCAACTGTGCCGATAGATAGTCATCTCAGGCGAAGTAGCGGGTGCGCATCCAGAACGGCAAAACTGCGCGCACAAGTAGGTGTGACCACATGAGCTCCGTCGAGGGTAAACCTTAGGACGCGCGACGACGACAATGTCTGATCGCGTCAATGGGTGGTGCCTGCAGACGCATTCCCAGTATGAGGTGGATGAATAAGTGCTGTCCGATAGTTCAGACAAGCAGTCGAAAATTCCGGTGGAATAGTTCTTAAAATCCCAAGCAAATCAAGGAAGAAAAAGATGTACTCGATCAATTCGAGCGGCCGTCCACGACGATTCAACTCTTATCGCTAAACCCGCGCAGCTTCTCGACACCATCGCGAACGGTGTCCCTCAAGCTGAAGCCACCGAACAGCCAATCGTTGGAGTGACGACCGTAATGATTGACGGTGCCGCTGTAGCGACGATAATCGTCGCCGCTGCGACGCGGGGAGTAGGTGTCTGATGATCCGGAGACGCGCTTCTGGGCGGTCACGGACGGGTCCTGGCTCACGGAGGGAGACATTGGGCGAGGACTGGTGGATCGTCGAGCAGAGTATTCAGTAGGGGGATGACTGCGCGGAATATCGAGAGTTCCGGCGCGATGACGAGTCCTTGATCGAGGGACGTCGAGAGACAGATCTGTTGGAGTGGGAGATTCTGAGCGAGCGCGTGAGCGAGAGAACGAACGCGAGGGGAAGAATTTGCCGCTGGCGCTGAGAGAGAGTTTGTGTTTTTTGGGTGGAGGAGAGGAAGCAGAGGTGATTGTGTTGGAGGTCGTGGTATAAGACAGAGGCACTCCTTCCTGCGAGAGACGAGGGTGCTGATCACTCATTGATCGGGGTGAATAAGAAAGGAAGGTAGGAAGCTAGGTAACACAAGCCAGATAAGTACGAGAGGAGAGGCAAACGATGGTTCAGAGAGAAAAGACCGGGGAAAAGGGGAGTATTTATGCCATCTCGGACTCGCAGGTGATCACTGATCAACGAGGCCTCTACGAATGAGAGGCTGCCAACGGGGCGGGCACGACCCCCAGTGACCCCACCGATAGGGCAGGGTGGAGTGGGCAGTCGGTGAGGGAGTTGCAAGTACGGAGTACTACTAACACTGTAACAGTTAGTCCGGTAAGTTAGCCCTGCCCTACGAGGGGTCATGGCCAATGACACCCGCCTAGCCCCCAGTCCGACCCGTCGAGAAGCTCCAAATTGACCGCTGCCTGGTGGCCTCAGTCATTCACTCGAATGCAGCTGCCTGAGGATGCCCACGCCCGTGTCTCGGACTCCGACTCTCCGTTCCGTCTTTCCTTCTTTCTCTCGCCCTTTCCCTCTTCGAAGCCAGCATCCCTCGCAGTCCATTCCGTTGCTTCACAGTTCACAATCATCATGTAGGGCCACTTGCACGAAAGAGGTGCCCGACCGAACCGTCCCTTCTAGCGCCATTCTAGAATTCAAACTAGCCCCATTCCGGTCATTGTGAATCAATCCGACGGAGCCAGTCTTGGCCCCCATGAGGCCACGACCCAGATTGGCATGGATGATTCCCCGGCTCGGTTTTAGCGGCATGCTTGGTGCTTACGGCTTGCATTTCCACTTCTCAATTTCCACGGAGCAGTCGAGAGATGAACTGAGGGTTCCCTCCGTACTCCGTGCTCCGTGCTCCGTTCTTCATCTTACAATAACACCGGTACATTCCTTCCCGTGGAATGTTGCCCAAACAATTTTGAAGTCGGGCCCTCTGACTCTTCCTGACACATCCGTGAAGAAAAATATCTCTATCCGCGCAAACAGAATGCCAGAGAGACAGGGCAAACTCCCCGGTGCCGAATTCCGCAAAATTTGCCCGTTTGAGGCTCTACTTTGCCCGGTGATATCATAGCGTGCCCACTAGGTCCTGTAGTTGCCCTTAGCGTTGTTTGCCAAGACTCGTCGGCACGGGGGTTCCGTGGAGATACGGAGATCGCAGTAACTGACGGAGAAGATGATTAGATCCCGGCAGATTAGATCATCAGGAACGCGGGGAACTGGGAAGTGAGAACTCATTTGCAGGCACAGGCAGGAAAGAAAGAGGAACCAGCAACTATCAGGGATCTGTCTGGGTCAAGAGGTACACCATGTTTACGGTTCTTACTGAGCTCGCCCTACGCCGTGCCACCGTCCGGACGGATGACCATCGCGGATGATCATTCTGGATCCTTGGTCATGTTTCTATTCCTGTCATTTCTCTTTGTCATTCTCTATCCATCGAGTCATAGGCAACAGGAAACCCCAAAACAAGAGACGGTAGGTTTTAGCCGATCTTTTCTTTTTTCTTTTTTATTCCTTCTTTCCAATTGTGTTTACCCAAGATCTTGAAAAGGTCACCTCCGGTTTAAACAAACGCCATCCGTAATATCATCATGCTACCATGCTCGCAATGCATTAAATTAACACAAAAGGCCAAACCAAGAAATGATGATAATATAACACCAAAAACGCGATAGATATCAAGGTAGGACATGCAAGTACATCCAATCTCCCAGGACAATCATTCCTCCTTCAAGGTCCACAAGGTCGCACTGGGTCGTCGCCACGCGCGCGGCTGTTCTGAATGACACCGACGATGGTTCCGACCAGGCGACAGATGGCCCAGACCATCCCCCAGCGTCCGACCCCGGTCAGGAAGCCGACCAGCCGGAGCGCCAAGCTCAGGCCGCTGCGGAACCCAAAAAGATACAAAAACATTGTCGCCGGCCGTGGTGGTCGTCGGCAGCACGAAGAGCGAACGAGCCTTGTCCAGCGGGGGGCGGATCATGCGTCGCAGCGAGCCGCCGCTACCAGATCCCGCGGCAGTAGTTGAGTACTGCTGTTCGGAGACCGCGTGTCTAGAGGAGAGCCAGAAACGACGGGACCGGGAAGTTTTGGCACGGGCGATCCCCGCCCACGCAGCGTCGTCTTCGGGAAGCTCTCCCGGGACCAAGGGGGTAGGGAAGGGTCGTTCGAAGGAGTTCGAGGGCTCAAAAGGGGCCGTGAGAACGGGCAGGGTTCGTCGCTCACGCGAGTTCGTCCCTCCGCAGTAGGGCCAGGAGTGGCGTCTTCTGTGGTGGACTAGGTGTGGCATGTCAACGAATCTGGAGACGAGGATGGGATGAAGATGGTGTAATCTGAGAGCTTCTACCAACGATGAGAAGAGATAGGGAGGTTTATATGAGCCAGCTCCAGCGCGAGTGCGGAACAAAGCGAAGCAGAGCGATAGACAGAATGTGAGATGGAAAAGACAGACCAAGCCCGGGGCAAAATAAACCCTCGTGGCAAAGGATAGATGACGTCCTCCGCAACGAAAGACCCGAATCTCGCCAAACGGGCACTCTCCAGTCATAACGGGGTGAAACGAAAGGCATATCTCTATAATAAAATCGTGGGGGATTTGCCGGCAGACGCATCGAGATTATAAAGCACTCCGCCCTCCGGGAAACAAGGTCATGCGGCCGGCACGTGCAAGGCGCACGCGTAAGAAAAGGCGCAACAGAAGATCGCGCGGATGACTGGTCGAGTGCGTCAAATCTAGGGCCTGGAGAAACGGTCATGGACTTCTCTGCCTGGCTTCTCTCGTACGATCACAGGGGCCGTGAACGGGATCGACCTAGATTGAGTCATACAGGGAGGAGCTGGGGGTGAAGGTTACGTTGACCGGGGCTCTAAATCCTGTTGACTAGTTAGTGACAAATAATGGCTGAAGAAGAAAGAGCTTGCGTTTCCAGAGCAGAGTGGCGGAGTCAACCTCATCATCAACTCTAGTTGGATAGAGTTTGTCTCCGACAGTCGCCCTGGGGGTGATTCTTCACGGCCACCTGCAGATATCTAGTAAACCTGCCGGACAGCATTAGCTCGAAATGACCAAGCGGGGCAACAGTCAGCGGGTGGTCTGCAGCGGTAGACTCCATCACAAGTTGCTTGGTCGTGGGGTCTATCCCTTGGCACGAGCATGAGGGTGTCGTTGTCGAGTTGTTGTGCTGCGATCAGTCCGCGATCAGTTCCTGCTGCAGTGCAACGCTGGTGGAACATGAAGAAAGTGAAGGTCATATAACCACTTCCAACTCTGAATAGACAAGCAACAGTCACGTGGTCTAATGGTTATGATTTCTCGTTCACACTCAAGTGAGCGACGCCTGGTTCTCCAAGCAGTTCCGAGAAGGTTCCCGGTTCGATCCCGGGCGTGACTAACTTTTTGGTGGTTTTAACTTTTTTGTCCTCGGCCGAACCCACACGCTTGACCCAAACCACATTCATTATGTATTTCTCTCTTCTCTTTATTTATTTATTTATTTATTTGGTTCCCATTGAAAGCAGTGATTCATTGGTCTATCACATCTAGTGAACAATAGAAAGAGGCCGTTTTTGCCATCCCTCATTAAGCTTCACCCGTACACCCTCAAGGCGCAATGAAAGCAGACGATGCAACACCACAACTGCAAGGGCATTCATTCGTTAATTCCTTCTTCCTTTCTTTTTCTCAATCCTCTGGATCATATGATCAAATCGACATGCCGTTCAGAATATCCACAAACTCTTCTCGATCTATCATCACGTATGTTGTTAGTGATCATCGTCCACTGCCGGGGAGATATATACATGAGGAATGCACACCTTCAACGGTTGGAAACATGACAGCGATAGGCCCATTCATCCTCAACTTATTTGGATCCTTCGGTGCCCCCGCCATGATTGTAGCCATATTCAAAACCGTTCCTCGCGAATAAGTAACGGCAGGGAAAACTACTCGGTTGCCATCCGATGACGGAAGAGTCCCCGGCAACACGGACATCGTGAGCCATTTATCCGTGACCCGGTTGTTCCAGCGCGAGGCAAATTGAATGGTATTCCCTTTCCTCCAGAGCTGGACCTCTGTATCGCCTTTGCTGGACCGTTTCGATCCAAACAGGCTCTTCCCTTTTGTGGTCAGGGAGACGGCGCGACGGGAGAATGCAAGCTCGTATGCCGATGCGAGTGCGGTCATGAATCCGCGAAGAGATTGCTCCTCCTTGAACACGACCGTGAAATTTCCCATGCGCTTTTCGCAGTGAGAGAAATGCACCGGTCGGTCGGGCTGGTAAAGCTTGTCCACGTGCGAGGAGACGTAATCAGCGGAGAACAAGCGGGGGAAATGGACGCGGCGATTCGCATGCTCGTAGGCATAATCTGCGTCGCGATAGAGATAGTACAGATTGGTGTACTTCCAGGACAGCCGAGTGTGAAGGACCGAAACCGCTTTGTACTGCTTTTGGTCGATGGTGTGGTCCACCACGTCGTACACTTGCCCGGGAGTACCGGCCTGAGACCACCAGAAGATGGGCTTGAGCGACACAGTCAAGACGACCCTCTCGAATTGCTCGGCCTGCTGCTGGGTCCGGAAATGCAAGCTCAGCCCGACATTGGGACTGTTGGGATCGTAGACGTATGAGAAAATCGGATGGTAGCTGCCGTCCGTCTTGGTGGACCTTTCCTGGCGGGTGTCTGACCATTTGATCAGCACCTGGCGCGAGTCCTGCACTCGACAGACCTGAACACGGCTCAGGGGCAGGAAGAGCTCCATGCACCGTGGGTTCTTCTCCGCCGCCGAGGAGCTGATGACGAGTCGTCGAACCGATCGCCAGGCTTTGCCGAAGGAACGCTCCAAGATACGTACTTCGCATGATCCATGGACCATAGGGGGATTCATGGGTTTCATAGTGGCAGCTTTGAGTTGCTCAAACAGTTCCAGCGAGCTCTTGAAGAGGACAGCCTCTGAAAACTCGGGCGAGTCGATGGGCTCTCGCTGCCAAACCGCGTCGAAGTAGGCCCTTGGCAGGCCAATAAACTGCATGAGATCTGCCATGTACTGGAAGGATATGGAGACACTCCGTGACTCGAATTTCAGGATCACGGGCTCTGATACCCTCGCACCCGGGACACCATTGATGGATGCCTGAGAGATCCGTACAAGCTGAGCTACATCGTCGGGGACGACTGCAACGAACTTGTTAGAAAACATTGAGCATAGACGTGCCGCTCATGAGAGAAACTCACAATCTCGCTGTAAGCAGAGAGTGCCACTCTGGTTAAAAAGTGTTATTTTTGGCTCGCTTTCACCATCCCTCGTCGACAGCAATAGCATGTACGGAGCACCTTTGGTGCGCATGCGAAGTCTTTTGCTCCCGATGCCGGCATTAACAAATGTTCGGAAGAGAACCTTCTCCTCTTCATTCCCGGCGTCATCTTGATCTACCGCAATCCATCGCACATTTTCCAACCCGAGTAGAGTATAACCATCATTCCCTAGCCCTTCTTCAGGCTGCAAGGGCTCCCATATATCGAGATTCTGGGAATAGATGGTCGAATACTCGGGAATATCGACGGAGGTGAACTGCGAGAATTCGCTCTTGATTCCCTGTTTGTGTGTTAGGATGATGCAGAATGAGGTCTCGGGAGATGTGAAAGGTACCTCGGACAGATCAAAGATAAGCTTCCTATTTTCATCGGACAAGACTGCTTCACAGGTGTCATCTACCAGAACTATGTCGTACAGGATGTAGTCGGCCTTCAAAAGGTCGACGTATGCTTGATGGCTGGTAGTTTCTGATTCAATCGGAGGGCTGACACTGCCTCTGGAATTGGTAAGACAGGGTTTTTCACAGTTTGCCAGCGTAGTCCGCGCCTTGAAAATTGTCAGCGGGTCAAGCGAATACGGCGATCGAGGGGGAAGTTGTATACCTTTAACAACCACCAAACAGCAATACGAAGCCAATCATTCGTATTGAGTCTGCGAACCTTCAGCTCATCATGGGCTAAGCTATCAAACTTCATGACCAGCTCATCAGAAGGTTGGTGAAACTTGTCGCGCGGCTCGTAGCGAAGCGGTCGATGCAGTTGATCACGCAGTCGAATTTGCTGAAGCTGCTGCATCGCATGCGAGACGGCATCCATGACGGCGGATTGATCGGGGCTCTTGGTCAGAGAAGGCTCATAGATCTCGGACACGAAGGTATCCTGAGGTGTTTGATAAAATTCCATGCTCCCAGATTCCAAAGTGCGAGCCTCGAACAGGCCTGTATCGTGCGTTGAAAATGAAAAGCTCGAGCTTGTTCCGGTTCTGCTTCGCTTCAAAGACGGTTTTGTTGAGTGAACCGACTGCGACTTTGAAGATCCGGTACAGCCAGAGCTATCGGAAAGAGTCGACGTAAGGGAGCCGGAAGAGGTCGAACTGCGAGAGCGCATTGTCAAAGTGGTGGGGGGGTTGCATGTTGTGTAGTTGACAGATTTCAGATCAATTTCAATCCCCTCATCGCTGTGAATAGAGCCAGATCGCCTCATTGTTGAGGATGGAAGCTGCTCTTCAACCTGCGGAGGAGCCTCGGAGGCAGAAATAACGCGGTCTTGGTCTAGCGCATTCATCATAGACTTTTCGATCCTTTCTAAGGACGAACTGGGTGGGTGAGAAGGTAGTTCGCTTGATGAAGGAGGGGAGGAAATACTCACTTGCCTATGGAGCTCATACACAGACTAAGGTTGCACGCGTGGACCATGATCTTTGATTTGAGTTCATCGATCTGGCACCGTTGCGTCGCCCATTTAACCTTCTGCCAGAACTGCGTGCCGTCGCCGACACCCATGTTCCTATATCGTGTGATCAGGCCCTTGAGGCGCTGCAGGGTCTTGAAGCAGCCGGTCAGACATCGTTGCAAGGTACTCTTGCGATCGATTCCTAGATCTTCAAAGAACATGGTATTCGACTGGACATCATCTCGTAGCGTACAGAGGACGCCTTGTAGAGATGCAAGTTCGTCAACAAGCTTTCGAAATCCGTCGGGAGCATCCCTGGCCACGAGGTAGCAGCTGTGGTAGAGGTCCCAGACTGTCTTTGTGAGGGTCACGATATCCCCCGCAGCGAAATCCGACACCATGTTGTCAGAGTATGTCAGAGCAGATTTAGTCAAGTTGTGCAAGATAATCGATCAGAGCGAGGCGGCTGGAGAATGAGATGACCCGATAAAAAGCCGACTTTTGGGCTGACTCATGTTCAGATCTTCGAAGAGGGGGTTGGAGAAGGGCGCGAGTGCACACTAGAACGTGAATGAAAGGGAGAGTCTCGTGAATGTCGCTCACTAGCGTCTGCACAGCAACACCCACGTGAATTGCGCTAGCACCAGCAAGTACCAGCAAGCAGTAGGGTAGGTCTGCAAGCGACTAGGGAAGTGCCAGCTGGAACAGAAGCCAACCACCAGTGATATAGACACGATGGCCTGCAGACAGAATGAGTTACATATGACAATGTGAAGAACACAAGTGGGGAAGAAAATCTTTCTCCCAGGAGATTTCCCTTACAGGGGTGCGCGTTTTACTTAAATTTATATGATTAGGCAGGGAATATCCTGCACAAGGATCACTGAAGAATCAATTGACAAGACAACACTGCTCAGGATTCTCCAAGACTCAAGAGGTAGAGCGTCACCAGTCATCCGTAGGCACCAATAGGACGAGCATCGCCTCAGCGCCTTCGTACGAGGAAGTCTTTCAACCGCCTTGCGCCACTGAGCTCCGCCAAGTCTGCAGACAAAGACGCCCAATAGACGGGAGGAAAGTTTGGGCGCACCTTGGCACGGTTCTGAAATCTGCCCTGCAACTACATTTCCGATGCTAGAAGATGATCCTCGATCTTTATGATGCATTTGGTTGCGGTTCTCTCGATATGTGTTGGGGGTTGCGGGGACTCCATTGTTTGGCGGGGAGGATAAAGAAATCACTTTTTGTGGAGAAGACAGCATTCCCGGGGATGTCACACTTCGAAAAGAATTCATGTCTGTCCATGGTGGCAAATTTGAAATCTTCAGTCTTGTGAGATGCTTTGCTCGTGCGATGTTATGAAGTCAAAGCAAAGCCAGCCGATTTAATCTATACTAAGAACCGAGATATCTATTGTCCAGGAAGCCATGGCCAATAGAGCGATGCGTTCGAGGTCCGTAGACCAAAGTATCTCCCCTTTCTCATGAGCGTTAAACTCTCTAATCATGGACAACCGCATGTGATCCGACCAGACGCGAGATATCGGGGCATAACGAGCATGGCAAAGGCGGACGCCGCGCCCTTCTCGTAGGCGTCGATCACATATAGATGGGCGCTAACGAAGACAGTCGTGATGCCAAATCCAAAGACCGCGGACGCGATGATGGGCGACCAGACGCTGATGTGTGGCTAGGGGAATGAGGTATTAGCACTAAGTTCGTGCCTGGAGGGATGACACTTACATAGCTGGTCCAGGCCATTTAGAACAGGCTGATGCGTACTATAGTCGAGTCTCGGGGTCAATTCGGCCGATGCGAGCTTGTTGATCGCGTGTGATTCGCCAGATGAAGGGAGCTTGGAGGGAAATCATGGTTGAGCCAATAAACATGGAGACCTAAGTGACATTGTTTAAGCCCTGGGAAAAGTGGTACGTGCCTTCGAAGATGAACCGGTATCCCTCGAGGAAAAGAAAGAGGACGACGTAAATGACGATGAGGTAGAGGGAGGTGAGAATGATGATTGGCTCTGTGATAATCCAGACGAATGGTCTGGACACGGCGATCTTCAACCGCTGCCATAGAGACGTTTCGCGGACCTCGGCCGGCCCTCTCCAATATTGTTGACCAGAATACTTCCTAACGGCGGCCGCCTTCCAGGTTAGAAGAAGATCCTGATGGGTTTCCTGCTGAAAGAGAAGCATGATAATGAACATAAATCCACCAAAGATGAGCATGATCCACTCCAACCAGCGCCATCCCAGCGTGGTCGGGATGTAGCTTCCAATAACTTGTCCGATCATCGGCTCGTTGAATGCGGGAATAGTGTATATGATAAAGCCATATTATTTCTGCATAGGGTCCCATGGGTCCGCAACCGTTCCCCTAACGCAAGTTAGTGGCGTTGCAGAGAATAGACCTGCCAGAAATCGGAAGATAAGGTGACTCTGGATGTTGGGTGCAAGGCCCGCACCCATGATAAAGATCAGAAAGACCACCATGGTTACGATATAGACAATATTGCGACCGAAGGTCTCCGAGAAGGGCCCGGAGATGAAGGACCCGATTCCGAATCCTATCATAAAAAGACCTGTCCAGCCTAGCATGAGTACCATCGAACATGTTGAAGAAAGATGAAGTAGATCGGGAGGCATACTGGTCGCCAAAGATACAACAACCGTGGAGACACCCCAGTACTCACTATATTGAGACACACCGGCAGAGCCTATAGCGGAAGCTGCAGTGCACGAAAGTCCAATCAAGGATACCAAAGCTGTCATTGCCGATTTTCGCCAGACACTATATTGGCGAGGGTTGACATGGGCATCATATTCCTCCCACTGCACCACGCAGGGCGGTGGTTTTTCTGTCTGTATAGTGGCTAACATACTCTCGGACAGTATACCGCCATTGTCTAAGAAACAAATTTAACATACTTTCTTTGTCTCCTGAAATCTGTGAGGGAAAACCGACGTACCATTCTGCGGCTGACTGAGGCTTGATCTCAGTATTGCGCGTTGCTACCACCACAGCAGCTTAGCTCTCTTAGTCAGGATTTCTTTGCGCATGCGGTTATTCCAGCGGTCGCAGTATACCCCATCCTTGGATAAAGTGCAGTGCCTGCTGCTATTTGGCATCTATCTGCAGAGCACGAACCACATCCTGCGATGTTGGATGACCGTGGGCGAAGCCATCCGGATGGCTCAGAGTTTGGGCCTATACCTTGACCAGCATGTCCCATGTAATACTGTCGGCTATCGAGAATATACGCGACGTACATGGCACCGGTGTGTTTGGTTAGATCGGTGAGTCAAGAGTGACAGGTTTCATTATCTGGGTTGCTGATGTCTACCCACAGAGTGTTGTCTGCTACGCTCGGCCGTCCGGGAATGATTCCCAAGTGGCTTTTCAACTCGATCCCCTTCCTATCCATGATTGATGATGAGTTCTTTGAAACACAGCTAGAGGGCTCCGAAAAGCGACCGGATGGAAACCCCTATACATTGGCTTTCGCTGGAAAGGCCTTTGAGCTCTATCAAATTCTGGATGATATCCTTCTAGAAATTTATCTCACCTCGAAGAAGGAGGCGGGATTCGAGGCAAATCTTCCTAATGTACTTAAGATAGACAGGAGGATACATACCTGGAGACAGTCTCTTCTCGATCATTTGCAATTTGACCCTGCTGCCAGCGACGACGAGTCTATTGTGTACCGACAAGCAACAGTCTTGAGAATTCGGTCAGTCTTTTGAAGCCACGCCAATCGAAAGAAAAATCGATCGACCAATATCCTAACAGGTCTCTACACATTCGTATACTACTATTCCGACCTGTCTAGATCAACTATTGTCAGCGCAGCAACCCAGTATCTACGGAGAGGGCACTGGATTCCACCGACACCAGTCTCTCTGAAGTGATGCTCTCCCAATGTTCGCGCATGTGCTTCCTACTTGCGCACGAATTGATCGACATATTCAACAGCAAACTCGACCCCAGGGCACCTAATCTAAGCCCCCTTCCATCATGGTGGTATTCCGTTCTATGTGGGTCCCCCAGATAATCTGTCCTGTGACGACTTTGTCCCCTCTCTCTCAGCAGCACCGACTAACAACCTGTCTTGCTCAATGATTAGACGTATTTACAGCTGCCACGGTAATCCTAATCGAGCGGTTCCTCGAAGGCCGAGACAACAGCTCGAAGAAATCTACGACCTCTCGTACCTGGGATGCCGCAATGCACGTGCTCGAATCCTACAGCGTGATTGCCGATTCTGCGAAAAGGGGTAAAGCTGCCCTCAAGGTTCTTTCGGAGAGTGTTTCTCTCGGTAAGACCGACAACATCTGGCTCTGGGAATCCTTTACGGAGATTAGCGGCTTCTCGGGGAGAGTGCAGGAGTTCCCTTTTTTGACTCTGATGACTTCTTGTGGCTGGGATGATTGAAGTCCATGAATAGATGGATACCAACATAGCCGGACACGAACCAGTTGATAAATCATTGATTGATCGATGAGATTGTACTCACAAAAGTGAGGGTTCCAGCAATGGCTAGATGAAGACGGATTCTAGCGTGAGCGAGCAAGCTTCGCCTCTCGTACTCATTCCTGCCCCTTTTAACTGGCAGTGTTTAGCATATCGGCATTTGCTCGAAGTCATAGTTAACAGCCAAGTGCAAAATGAGCAAATGGCCAATCAACGAACGGTCCGGCTACCAAGGCAAAGCCCCACCCGAAAATCCGTGGGGTGTGAAGTAATGAAAGCGTGTCTTCTATAGTGGGCGGAGTATATAGGAAATCAAAGGGTTCCAATGACCTCCGTACCTCAGGAAGAAGAAGGAGAAGGAGAAGAAAGCGGTGGAAGAGTCACGTTGACCCGGCTGAGGGCTTCCGAATTGGGAAGTACACGCGATTCGACCAATCACGGCGCTTGCCCGGCCAGATCCATCGCTGGGAATCGTGAGGAAAAACTCCACCGGGGTCTATATATTGAAGTGCCAGGAGCCCGAATTCCAAACGAACTTCTCCTTATTGAATCAAGTCAAAACCTATTAAGTTCGCAAATACAGGCAATATGGTCAAAATCAATGAATTCGCTGTGGAGCGGGTATGTCTCTTCTACATCTACTCGCGTACATCCCAACCCCATTTATGTAGAATATTCTAACCAACTATAGTGGATGGACGACCACGAGAACAATGCAAAGTACAATCTCGCTGAAACATGCTGCGCGTCCATCTCTCTCAAGGACCTTCTCTCCTTCTCCGACAACCCCAATTCCACTATCCTCGATTTCTCCAAGAAGCAAACCTACGGCGCGATCCGCGGAACTTCCGGCCTGCGATCCAACATCGCCAAGCGCTATGATTCTGGAACAGACCAATCCATCTCGGCTGATCAAGTCCTCGTGACAAACGGGGCGATTCAGGCGAACTTCCTGGCCCTGTATACGATTGTTGGACCGGGCGACCATGTGATCTGTCAGTATCCAACGTATCAGCAGCTGTACTCCGTGCCCGAGTCTTTGGGCGCAGAAGTGAGTCTGTGGAAGTCGCGCGAGGAGCAGGGTTGGGACGTAGATGTGAACGAGCTGAGAGAGTTGATCAAGGAAAACACCAGGGTCATTATTATCAAGTAGGTGCACTCAAGAGTAAGAACATGGAGATGGCTGACGAGTTGTAGCAATCCACAAAACCCGACCGGGGCAGTCCTGAAGCGTGAGAAGCTGCAGGCGATTGTTAATCTCGCTCGGGAGCATGATATAATCATCCACAGTGATGAGGTCTACCGGCCTCTTTTCCATGGAATCCAGCCAGACAGCCCGGAGTACCCTCCGTCCATCCTGTCATTTGGCTATGAAAAAACCATTTCCACGGGATCAATGTCGAAGGCATTCAGCTTGGCAGGGATTCGATTAGGCTGGATTGCGTCTTGCAGCCGGGACATCATCGAATCGTGCGCAGCGACTCGCCACTACACCACAATTTCGGTCAGTCAACTTGACGACGCTGTAGCATCTTATGCTTTGTCGGCGCCGGTTGTGGATCGGCTGCTGCAGCGGAATCTCTCCCTGGCTCGAGAGAATGCGGATATCCTGGAAGCCTTTGTCAAGGAATATGAAGGAATTATCGAGTGGGTACGGCCACAAGCCGGAACAACTGGCTTTCTGAAGATCACTAATAAGCAAGGACATCCTATTGATGATGTTGCATTCTGTGAGCAACTCCAAGATACAACCGGGGCTATGCTGGCCCCGGGAAGTGACTGCTTTGGAGGTGGAACCGACTTCAAAGGATATGTTCGGTTGGGGTATGTTCAGGAAACCCAGGTTCTGGTAGACGGCCTTCAAGCACTCAGGATGTTTTTGCAAGATGGATATGAACAAATTCCCGTTTCCAAGGAGTGACTTTGGAGCCTTGGGTAGAGCAAGAAGTCGTCCGGATTCTCCAATGTATATATTGAAAATTTTGAAACGCGTTCCAATTGACGACACGGAAGTCATTTCCAATCCTCCGGAGATTTCCTGTACTGTAAAATCTGATTCACGACGAACATGGCTGGGCACTCAGAATAAGACGAGCTCTCGGCCATGCAGGGTGAAGTATACATCCCATGGCAAAGATGTATCTGATGCCCAGAATTCCTTCATCAACTCTCGAGCGCGAGTGAAATTGCCCAAGCCACGATCTTGCATATAAGCCATACGATCTTGGATTTGTTCCCGGTCGCTGATCATATCCGTTTCACAACCAGCATTAAATATCGGCCAAAGAATCAAAATGTTAGAAGATGACAAGGGCGAAATATTGTCAACAGCGTCCAGGATGTTTATAATATCGTTGCGGACCATCGGATGTTCTTTGGAGAAGAGCCGCACACGTCGATGAAGATATAAAAGAGCGGAGTGAACAAAAGCAAGGTGTGTGTATCGCAACTCGCTATAGAGCTCATGCCCATGGGCCTTCAATGTCGCCTCGGAAGCCGCTCGCTCAGTGACGGCAAGGATGGCATTTTCTAGATATTTGGCCTCGCTCACAACGTCTTGTACAGATAGGTCTAGTAGCCAGGGCCCGGAAGCGGCATGCATACCGGTTTGACAAGCAAGTTGCGCAGTTCGCGCAAGTAAGGGTACTAACTCCAATGAATAACCGCAGATGTCATCTACATAACCTGTGATAGAACTGGGAAGCTTATTCAAGATTGTATCCTGACCTTCAAGCGTGTCCCCCGTATTGACCCCGGAAACACAAGCTAAAATATCGAGGGTGGCAAACCACTTCACTAGACACAAGACGAAAGGATCGCTGTTGTCAAAGGACCCACGCGGGACGTTGAGCATGACTTTCAGTAGGTGCATGACCCCCGACAAATGAGACCTCCATATGTGCATGTTACCATTGCAAACATCATTCGTGCAGAGTGTCATTGCCGTCATGGCCGTTTCCGCTCGGAGGACATCCTTCGCCTCGTTCATAGCAGTACGAAGACCGGAAATGGATAAGTTGGTGAATTTCAAGCACATCACCCGTGATTCAGTGGTCGCATCCCCTATCAGTCGACTATGGTGGCTAGCGGCAGAGGCAAGCAGTGCATGTAGAAGATGGGGAGTTTCTATTGCCGAGCTGATCAGCCTGTCGATGAAGAGCTTTGGAGCGGCGGGGAAAAGCGACGGAGCCGTCTCGGTGCTCAGGATGTGCAGGAAGAATTTCGACTGCTCCGACGATAGCAAAGGGGACAGCCTCAACACCGGTTGTTGAACAAGGGCCGGCGCATTCGGCTCTGTTGGTTGGATTGATATCTCCGGACAGAATACTACAGGACGTCGAAGGGTTGACTCTTGGGGCCGAATCTGCCTAATGATACTCAGGTCATAGACACATTCCCTAGGAAATCGGGTGCAGCGGGAGCAGACTGGTCGCCGCAAGTCGCACTATAGGCTGAATTAGTTCGACGAAGCCTGATGTCTATGCAGGCTTGAATACCTTGATTTTTTTTCTCCTACACTCTGAGCATCCATCTCGCCGCCTCTGAGTTTGGACGGAAGGTGTTCGGGATTGATCGGGAAATTGATTAACTGATACAAAATTCACCATGAGGACCAGTTGGAAATCTTAACCATGCGACGAACATTGAGGTGATACAGTTGATAAACCTGAAAGACCGATTGAGTTGATGGAAAGTACGGAGAGAAGGGCACTTCGTTGTCGCGAGAACGACTGTGGATGACTAAGGCTCTCATACTACGCTAGTCCCAATAGAGTCATAGTGCCGATGCAGCCAATCACCGGCGATCGTCATTTTTTTAATTTCCCCTCACAATCTCTACGATCCTTCTTCACACCTCTAATACAAAAGCTTTTCTTCATCCCGAATTATCGCCCCCCACTCCAAGCTACCATGGCCTGCTATATGGATGAGCATAGTCTGCGGCGATAGAGCTGGGGACCTCTTACCTAGTAAACAAACCCATCGAGTCACAACGCGTTCAATTTGAAGGCAAAGTAGCAAGGCAAGAAGATCGAGAAGCAAAAGCCCCAAAGTTCCGTCTTCCGCCGCATCGGTTGATATTTTTGCAGTCGATACTCAACAGGAGGCCGTGGACGCCCTCTATATATCGTTGTTCCCAACGGAGATACACTTGTCGAAAGAAAGACCGGCGCCACAGTACGCATGCTCGTTGAAACTGCTGACTGACCCCAGCTTCAGCCATCCATCCCAGGTGCCACCATGGTTCAAACACAAGCACTAAGTACCGCAGATTTTTCCGTGCTCAGCATTGCGAATGTATTTGGCAATAGCACCGGCAATGGTCTTTTGCTGTGTGGTACTATCGCAGTGTTGACCCGTGGCATGGAATGACCACTTTATATTGTCGAATGTGCCAGTCATGCAACGACAATTATGCTGATCGGAGAGGCTCTTGATCGCGGCCCCGAGCGCCTGAGAATAGTTGATCACATGGTCTAAAATACCGAGACAGGCTTGGGCCACAATTGTGGCTTGACAAACATTCATGGGAGTGCGCTCCGCCAGATTGACGGCGCTGTCTCTCGCACTGATGGTGGCCATCTCAGCGTCCAGGAGCTCGGTGAGGTTGATCTGAGCCATCCGTCTAGAAGAGGCTTTCCTTGAATTGACTGCGACAATGAAGATGCAAGTACTGAGATTGGTAAAAATAAGGTGATCGCGATCAATAGTTTCTGTAGGGATAACATAGTAGTAAAGGGAGTCGAGGATAATGAGACTATACAAAAGAATCGTTGGAAGGGTTTGAACATAGAAATCGTAGAAGCTTTCAAAGGTAGGCATTGGAGAAAATTCCTGATTGATAAAATCCTCTTCCTTATATAGCCCAAAGATCTGAGATGCGTAGATTTCCACTACTGTGTTATTGGGATCAGGAGTAAGACATTGTCATGTTCAGCAAGAGAGCAAAAATTGTTGAGGGACATCGGGGATATCAGCACAAGGGTTATTGACCCCACTCAGGGACTTTCTCATTCTCCGAACAACAGCCCATAACCATCAAATCTCATTGGATACTCGTTCCTATTAGCAGACCTGAAAAACACTCACCTATCTATGGCTGCTCGACCCATCCACTGCACTGGTTTATGTAGAGGGCCCCGCAACAACCTTCGGATCAGTATTGGGTACGGGCTAACCCCAGCGCTCCGATCAACCGCCAACGCCGAATAAACACGGAATACTCAGGTCAGATGGACAGTAAAAGATGGATTTAAACAATTATATTGTGTTTTAGACAACTACTTGTGCCTGTAGCTAGACCGTAAGATGACCCAATAGAAACTGGGCAGACAGTTGGCTCCAGAGACTGGAAAGATAAATGGAATTAAAAATAGGGTACACCCCCCCGGTTACCCCGTGCCAGCGTGCAGCATCCGAGGATCTTCCTCCGGCGTGGATCAACTATAGTCCTCGAGTCACGTGATCATTCAGGGGGTCATATACTCCGCTGAGGATTAGATGACCAATAGAACAACACATCACCTTAACACCCCGACACCCCAACGTGATGTACTAGTCCTATTCAGGCTTAGACCCCGCGCGAATTTCCTTTTTTGGCTGTACTATTGGGTTCTTATCATAGTTAGGGTAAGCTGTATATTCGCCACCAAGTGCGTATGCTGAATATTGTATGTTGCTATCGCCGGCGCCGTCATTATTACTGCAGCACATTGCTGTATACAGTAATAATGGCTTCATTAAATGGCTATCTTCAAGGCTACGGAAGCGACGATCCTCCCAACGAGCAGTGGAATGAGCAATTCGAAGAAGAGGAATTGAATGAGCAACTTCAAGATCGTATCCCTCTTCCCCCCGGACTACAAACTCAACGATTCGATTCATATGATGAAGTCATTGAAATTCTCAACGCTCATGGACATGATTATGGCTATGCAGTCAATAAAAAGCGCGTTAAAAAGGTCAAATCTGGCTCCCATATAAAGAATGTATGTGTCAAACCCTAGGATCCGTCTAAGCTGCGCTGGTCTGCTACCGTAGATAAGTTCAAGCACTGGTGATCAACTGGTTGATCCTGAGTTCTGAATGGGCGATACTTAACCTGGAGCCCCGTGGCTCTCTGACTGAGACTGGCGTGTATGACTCGGTGACCCTCCCTGAAGGTCCTGAATGCAGCGAAGATAGAAGTAAGGCCAGGTTGGTACGTATACCTCCCTGTGATAGTGATAGGCGAATCTAATAGCAGTAACAAGTTACTATCAAAGATGTAGTTGTTATTGAACACGAAGAACTAAACAAGAACTATCTAACAGGTGGGTGAATGAGCGTCCTTATATAGTCCTCCTAGAGTATGCCATCCCGTATACCTTATAGGTCTGCGGCATACCATATCACGTGACCCATGTTTCCTCCGTAGCGTCATCAGCCTCGGGCCGCTGTTGTCCTATCGTTTCTGCCTCGCGGCTCTTAGTGTTGCAAGGGTCCGTAACAGTATGGATTAAATGTGACCGAGGAAGTCGATATGACTGTCGTCTTGAGGAAGGCCAGCGGAAACGCAAAACTAGCACAATCAAGACTAACTGCCCATTTAAGATCATTACAAGGTTTCAAGATAATGATCTTTGGCGTTTATTCCAAGTGCCAAATTTCCATATCACATGGCCACGCTAAACCGAATAGGAAATGGGTGTCGGGATAACCCCGGTTGGGGGGAGGGGGGGGGTATCGGTCTAACACGACCCTAAAAATATATCCACCCCTAACCACAGGTATTTACGGAAGGTAGTACCTAGCGGCGGCCACAACGAGAAAACACAATATTTTACTTTCTTCAGAAACCCTCTGGGTGGATCTGCCTACAGAATACGGAGTAAGAAGTTCTTTGTTTGCTTGATTATAATACACTGACTCTACTCCATAATAAGGTATTATACAGCTAGAATCCACGATAAATTAACGAAAGTGAAATATATACTACTCCGTACACCGTAGTAGCAGTACACCATAGATATCACTCCACTCTATAGACCAAGATTTAGTCCCAAATACGAAACTAACGCACAGTCGAGGTTACATCACCCGGCTCTACATCCGCGAGATGCACGAGCAAATAAAACAGCCCAATGCACCCCCATTGGCGTCTCAGAGGGTCCACTGACCAGCATCAGCCCTCAGATTGCTAGAGGGGCCGGTCCGCTGTTAGGGCCGGTTAGCAGTGCAGACTATTAGTAGATTGTTTAGTGACGGTAGCTAATTTGCTTACTAGTCTTGGCGCAAAGTTTAATATTAAACTAATATGAACGGATAATTTGTATTTTTGAGGGCCTTGCGCCCTTGCCTGCTCCAGCTGAAGCGTGACATCAATTACGGAGTGTGGAATCTGGCCTGAGTCCTTATTCCCGACTCCCAGGGCTAACGAGCATCCAATAGGCTACGGCGGCGGCTTCGCCGAAAGCATCGTTGCGCCAGCCTCTCATTTCTACGTCCCACCTGACAACGTCTAGCTAGACACGGCGGCCCCGATCGAACCGTTAGCAGTGGCCTGGCACGCCGTCAACGTATCGCCGTTCAAATTTGGCGACACGACGGTGATCGTCGGAGGTGGACCCATTGGCATTTGCGTCCTGCAGGTGCTGAAGATGCAAGGGGCGAAGGAGATCATCGTGGCGGAGCCAATGGAGGGCCGGCAGAAGCTGGCGCGTCAATACGGCGCGACGGAGATACTGGACCCGGGCAGCGAGGACGTGTCAATGCGAGTGCAGGAGATGACACGGCGGGAGTCGAGGGGGGGCTGAATAGTGTGATCTCGGCGTGTCGGACGCACGGGACGATCGTGAACATCGCGGTGTGGGAGAAAGATCCGGCGCTGCATGTCAACGAGCTGATGTATCGGGAGGTTCAGAATATGCAAGCGGCGTTGTACGATGAAATGCCGTTTCAACACACACTTGAGGCCTTGAGTTATGGTGAGTGGAAGCCGGCTGTGATGACCGATGTATTGTGCTTACATAGGCTAGGCCAATTAGACCCCCGTGGTATGATTACGTCGAAGATATCACTGGAGGAGGCTGTGGAGAAGGGCTTCAAGGTATTGGTGGATGAACGGGATCGTCATTGCAAGATCTTGGTCAATTTACGAGCTGCCGAGTGCGCTGGGGATGAACCGAATGGTTCTGGGTCTTAAGGAATCATGTAAATGGCACGAACATAGTAGATTTACTTTATTCAGTGCTGTAACTAGGTATACTATAATTAAAGGCTCACGGCTACCACAGTTTAGGGCACTGGTAGGCCCGAGAGCGCTTCCACGTACATCAAAGACCATGCTAAGCCTACTATCCGGTAAAAAGGAAAGTAGATATCACGAATTGTCATCATATTCATCAATCACAATTTCCGGAGTTAGGGAATGGTCACATTATTCGAGTTACCAAACTCATCAAAGCGTCCGTCCTACTTTTACAAAACATGAAACATCCCAGAGTCATTCCGCATCAATTCATACCAAGCTTCCAGGTTCCCAAAGCTCAGCTAGTAGAATAGCTTATTCCTCTGGCTGGTCACCCTGATAATTCTTGGAACCGCCCTTCCTTCCAGCCTCTCTGGCCTTGGGATCGCCAGGTTCGAAGCTCCCGCTGGAAGCATGGCCACCCTGGGAGGCAATGTCTCGCTAATTGAATTAGTCGACGCATGACAGATGTTTTGGGGCTTTTTGGGGCTCTTACCTGCTTACTGGGATCCATGTTGTGGAATCCGCCCTGATGACTGGACTGGCCACCTTTGCTGGCGATATTCTCAACCTCCTCGTGGGGACGGTTGGCAAAGTTTCCGGGGTTCGGGTTGGAAGTCATTTTAATAGATATGGTGGGCGTCTGTGTAGTAGCCTTTCAGAATCAAGTACAGATGATAGAGATGTAGAGAATACTTGTCGCGGTGATTGATCGGTCGACTGGCACAGTATAAGTATTCTTCATGCTGGGGTGTATGATGTCACCCAAACATCACCCATGATGATTCCATGAGCTCCATCCCTCAACGAGATCGGAAATTGTACAATACAAGGACCCGCACCCGGTGGTAGGAGCTGTCCGGGTCAAAGACAAGCTAAGCCGGTGATTGCCATTGTGTCAGCCTAATGGACGTCATCAACCACATCCTGACCCATACGGATAACCAGAATACAAGCTCTATAAGCATGAGCTACATTGGAGTGTGAAATGGCTAATACACCGTGCTCTTATTCGATGAAATTTAAAGTTCCTAGTGCTAGATCCCCGGTTTGTCCACCCGGCTCGCCCGAGCCTCATCTTTCACATGAAGACCTTGATCGCTGGATTAGAACATCGATCGTTAGCATCGTCCTGGCCGCCCATTAGGGTCCAAGTACTGACAAATTCGAGCCTCCGGAAGCTCTGCTGATAAATTTGCCCCTGTCGTCAGGGTCGGACGGAGACCCATCGTCCCCCAGTCGGTCCAGCATCTGTCGTGCCTCCTGCCTGGATTCGTCGGGTGCATTTGGGTCGTTTAGAGTACTTGATTCGCGTTAGTCAGAGATGTGGAGACGGGGTTCTATGATAGGCTGACTCTTTGTATTCACGAACGGCATTCACCACTTCCTCGGTTGAGGACCAACGTGTTATACGAATATTAGATGACATGATTCTTGTCTCGTGCAATATTGAGATTTCGTATTTCAGAGTGGATCCTACTAGATTCAATCCATGATGATGCTGGGAATTCGACGCAATATATTGTTAACCGATCACCCCGGGAAATCTGACACACGTATGACGGAGGTGGCATGCAGACGGCGATCTTCATTGTTTCTACTTGATCATATCTCGTGATGCGGGGCTCAGTCCTCGTACGATGTCTGATGCAACTATTTACAAGTGGCGCAGGAGATCAGTACACTGTGGTATGTTCCTTTGTCCAAAGTCCATTGTCCTTGGCCCAGTTGCGAGCAACACCCAACGACTACTAGAAGCTACGCCCTTTCATAAACACCGCGATGCAGCTGGCATTGTCACTCCCCGGTCTCTGGCCCACCTCGGACACCAGAATGCGAGCCACTCGCTGAGTCCTTGGGTCCGCATACCAGGAATCCGAGAGCCGATTCAGAATCTCCGTATCCTCTAGCCGGTCCGTGACTCCGCCCGAGGTCGGCGCCAGGATGTACGTCCCATGCTCTGTAAGGGACATCCTCGTGATGAATGGCTCGCTCGAGAGAAGACCATCTTGCACCCCAGGTGCGTCCGGTACCTCACTACTATCGCTCTCCGGACATCCGATCGACGAATGGTCCTTGGAGAGGGTCTTATATGCGAGATCGCCCAGCGCTCGCGACATGTTCAGGCCACCTAATAGTAATAAGCATCGCTCAGTATGGAAACTCTCATTTCAGGCGATGGGTTTCTCGGTCAGAACGGCTCACCCACTCTCAATGCGCCATGTCTTTGGACAACACTGCCGCCGGCGGCTTCAATGCGCTGTCGTTATTCCGGACTCCCTGGCTTATGGGCCTTAGTCAAACGTCGCTGCAACCAAGTTAGCTGAAACTGTAATTATGCCCTCCCATCCATCAGTAGACGATTTTACCACCGTCCCCAGGCTGCTTGCCGGGTCATACAGCTCACCGAGCATAACATGGGAATCGCCCAAGTTGGCCACGACCAGGAACCTCGCGTCAGATTCACCAAGCATACTGCCAGCGTGGAACCGGAGTAGAGGAGTGCCTGTTTTCCGTTCATAAATTCCTCAAATAGCAGGCGTTCTTCGTCCTTGATCGCGGATCGGATCGCTTCGTCGTAGTCCCCCTGCCGGAGATGGTTGCTTTGCAGGAGCAGACGCGGCAGGTTGTATTTGGTGTGGCCACCGACTTCCCGTGATGCACTGGTATTTCGGGGGGTGTATCAGCACTTTTGGCGATAGATGCTCGAGAGGGAGAGGTTACGGGGAGAGCATAAAGAGAAATCAATCGCATACTGTCCATCGCAAAGAACGAACAACGCCAACCGGTCCACAATATCATCCGGAAAGTCCGCCGATCGGATAATAGAATAGCGGTCAAGCTGGGAGGGCCGCGACCCTTGTGTCTGAACGGAGGGTCAGAAAAAAAATCTCCGATCGAGGAACTTGCAGAGTTATGATCATACGCTGCACGGTGGACGTCCGAGACCTTAAGACAACCACAATTGATGCTCTATACATACAGTGCAGGCGTATATCTTCATGTGTGGCCTGCGAAACGGACAGGTGGCCCTTTTAATGCACTATGGGGTTCCATATCCGGCCACTTGGCTGCCAGGTCTCCGGGTGTGGTACTTTTTGCCGGTCCCCTTTGCGCCGTTTTAGCTGGTGTCAAGGAAATGGGAACATAGCTGGCACGGTTCGCGATCATTTATGGATGTTTCTTCCGGCCAATCTAGAGGCAGACGACGGTGCCTGACCTGTGACGTCAGATTACCCACTTCTAGTGTCCACCGGCATACTGAGTGGCCTGCTGGGGCCTGTGACTAAGGCCGTTGAAGACGAGGGAACCGAGAAGTCTATACTGGGTACGGTGTAAGAATCCTTTTGAATGGGCCTTTGCGAACGAGGCTATTGCCACCGAGTGAAAGAAGTATAGAAAGAAATGCTTCATCATGACGAACGCTGGCTAGTTAATGGTACAAGATGACAGATACGACAACGCTAGATTATAAAGCGGGCTCTCCGCCATAGTTCAACAACTCCTGGAATAACCCTTCATCGATGAAACTGTCCAGGCTGGCGTCGGTACTGACGCTCAGCACCGAGTCCCGACGCGTCCGGTCCGTCTCGCAACTGGCGACCGGCAGCGTACTGCTACCACTACTACCAGGACCGTCCTCATCGACCGACAGCGCGGTGGACGAGGCCTCCTCCGGCGCAGGACCCGACCGGGCCAGGATGGGCGATTTCGCGACCGTCACGTTCTTGACCATCCCGGCCAAATGATTCTGGATAGCAGGATCGGCGCACTGCGAGTGACGCAGTAACTCATTTTTCAAGTCGAGCACTTCCCCCTGCAGCTTAGCGAACTCAGACTCCAGGGATTGTTTCCGCTGCGCGACGTCCTTGAACTGGTCCTGGAGTTTCTTGGTGAACTGGCGCTTCCTCTCGCGGCATTTGGTGGCGGCGCGACGGTTGCGCGCCAGGAAATTCTCGCGCTTCCGACGATCTGCCTCCTCTCGGTCTTTGTTCGGGGCGAGTGGGGCAGCGTGCCGAGTAGCTAGAGTAGTTGTTTCGTCGTTTCCGATCTGCGACGCCGGTGGGGACGGCGGGGGGTTCTGTTTTGGGCCCTGGATTCCCGGCAGAGAGGAAGGATTGGCAGTCGGGGGCTGGGATAGGAGGGCATTGATGTTGAGCCAGGACTCGTCCGTTAGGTATGGGAGAAATGAGAGCGAGGGCGAGTTCAGCGCCGCGAAGGGAGGAAGGGAGTTGGTAGGAGGTGCCGGATTCGACAGGGAGGCGGAGAGATCGGTCAACTGCGGAGGGAGATGGGTGACCTCGGCGGACATGATTGATTGATTAACTAATAGTGCTGACGAGGTGGAGGATCGTTAGATTAAGAGGATCCAGTCGAGTCGGTGAGTTGACCATCTGAAAGAAGAATCCGTCGCGTAAATAAATACTACCTACGATGCGACCGGGCGGACAGCTGGAGCAGGGTCATCGCGAGTCGATGGGAGGGTTAAAACAGGGATACCACCATGCGCATCTGGGAAAGTCCATGAAGCTTCCAGAGCCTGTCGGACAGAATGCATCGATGCATGTACCCATCGAGTCTCAAGTCTGGATGGGCCGGAAAAGACCCACGGATTCGATGATTGGTGAAAGTTACATCCTGAAGTCAGACTGACGGACTCCATTGCGGCCGGTTCAGCGTTCGCTCAGGGTTCGAAAGTCGAAGTTCAGGGTTCACAGCACAGGTTCCAAGATTCGACGAGATTCCGCCAAGTTGACGCCGATCCCGGCCCGTCTGGTGAAAGCACGGAGGAGAATGAATCGACCTTTTTTGACGTGGGTGGCTCCCGGGAAGAACGGCCTGGGGCGTCCACCCGGGCAGCTCCACCCGGCACTCTCTTCCAGCCAATGTTCGCAGACAGGTGAAGTCAGAGTCGACTATGACTACTCCGTACGGAGTAGGGACTATTACTCGTCACTGGGTAAGTATGGAGTATGGATTGCCCCATCTATTACGGAGTAGTTTGATCTGTAGCTATACCTATACAATCGCTGCATTAAATCCTATCGCCAGTACTCTTCTTCTACCACGCCCACCCCGAACGTGCTGTCAGTCCGCTCGCTGGATCCTGCCAGAGAGAGGATGTCGGATGGGTTCATCAATCCACCCTCAATTGTTCGACTGCTATCTCCGGCCCCGCAGAGTGTCCGCATTCACCAGTCTCGTCCAGCACGCCTAATTGAGCCAGAATCTCGTGCGTCAGAGGTCTTCGCCCCGGCAGCTGCGTCGGACACACCCAGTTGCGGTCCTGGTGCACTCGTCGATATAGTTCCCGGAGTCCCTTCACTAGGCTCTGCTGCTGCCTTTCCAGCAACGGCACGTTTCTGAGAGTGTTCTCGTAGAGTCAGCCGCCGTGGTTTGGGGGAAGCGATCGCAGCTGGCATTCACCTTTTCGCAATCGTAGGGGTCTTGGTGCGCCGTTTGGGGCCAGACCGGCATGGAAGATTCGACGCGCGGCAATGTTGACAGGGCTTGACGCTGTCGCACTGCGAGAGTCAGTACGAGTTCGTCTGAGTGGGATGAGTCCGTACCTTAATCTTTCTCGCCCTACACTCGTCGCATGCTGCCTGCACGCGGGGACGGGAGGCCCGTTTGTGGTGCTGTCTGGGGGTGTAGTGTAGGCGCGTCGTATCCGTAGCAGTTCCTGCACCGGCATCCATCATGCGTTAAGACGAATGTCACTGTCCGATGCGGATCATTTACTTTCTCAAGGTGCATGGGATCGATGGCCCATTTGTATAATGTAACTCGTCCATTGTCCATCGGGATACGCGTGGACGGACTGACGTCGATCGTCTCGTCATGCCGTGTACAGATGATGTCAAGCGAGTGGACAATCCAGTCCCTCGGAGAAGCAGAAATCATCCGCCATGATCGATTATAGATTTCCTGACGCATCACGCTCAATGATTTGCCGGGGATATAATTTCCGTGTGTTGCCGCTTTCTCCGCGCCAGCACGATCGGGCGGTTCCACCAGCTCTATTTCGACCGACGACCACATTTTGGGAGCTGACCTGATGCATTATGCATTACTCAACAACGTTCGGTCGTGATCTCATTCTTGCATCACTCTACAAGGCTTCTCGTCTAGAGGCTGCCATCGACTCCAATTCGCTTGCTTGGTAGGGATTCGCCCGTCTACGGTCTCCTATCAACCATTTGACCTGAAAACTATGGACCACGCCTTGAGTCATTCATAGTGGCGACTCCGCCCGCGTTCTGTGCGAGGAAATCACTGCCCGTTGGCTCCGTAACCTAGTGAGATGCGACCATCCCCATTGGCCTAGCGCAATATATTTCAAGTTTCGTCGATTCGTACTTCTGGCCATTGTGCCAATTGACCAATCGTGACCCCGCGGATTTATGATGTAACGTGGGTCGCTGCGGATCGGGCCTTTGGACCTGCTCCCTACTCCTGGAACTAGATAAAGCCGCCATGCGCACAAACCGTTGCCGATGGACACGAACGATTTCCCTCGCCCTCGGAAAATAAAACAAGACGAAGGAAAAAAAAAAAATAAATAAATAAATAAAAAATAAAAAATAAGAAATAAAAAAAAAACATCGCGAACGAGACAGAAATAGAAAGACCTTCCATAGTCCATCATGTTGCACAAAAGGTAAGGAATTCTGCTATGAAAGGCCACGGAACGGTGTTGACCTACGTCGTTGTCTTTGCAGGAGCGCTCACAAGCCCAGCGATGCTTTTCTTCGCGACTTCCAGCGCAAGTTCTCCGGGGTCGCCGCCACGCCCTACACCACCGGAGCCGGCATCATGCCCGACCAGCTCGTCCAAGCCCTGCCGGGTCTGGTGTCCAATCCGACCCTCCTACCGAGCCCCCGGTACTCGTTGTCTCCGCCCGGTCGAACCAACTGTTCGTACAGCGCCTTCAATGTTCCAATGTGTACGGCGCTGCCCGATCAGCCGGTCGACGCATCTCTCTCGCAGGCTGTACCATGCAACGTTGGCGCCCAGCCGATGCTGCTGGCCCCGGCGTATAACCTGCCGCAAGATCCGTGCGGGCTCCAAGGCCCGGCGGTCCAATACCAGGACCATCTTGGTGACTTCTCCGATCTGTCTGCTCAGCACCCGCGAGAGATTTCCCCGCCCGATTCGCAACTCGGACAGTCGAGTGCATTGGATGAGACGCAATCCGTGTACGATGGCCAACAGCCGCTCCGATTTCAGGTTACCCTGCATGCCCCCACGGCGACCTACAATCCTACCCGCCAGAACCCCGTCACCTATCTCAACCGTCGTCAGGGGTACAAGATCTCCATCATCGATACGGCACCCCCGGTTACACTCCTCCACCCGGTGCGATACCGCACGCATTTTCGCATCGGGTTCGACAACGACCACCAGCGAGCTGACCCCGTGGCTGCCTGGAGGCTGTGGCGAGACAATCGCGGACTGAACGAGGCCAGCCGGGGCGACGGGCAGCTGCGAGCCGTCGAGTTTGTCGACGTGATGTCGAACGTCATCCGTGGCCGGCCGCCGGGGTCTCAGGTGGCTCTGGAAAGCTCGTCGGTGGACGGCTTCAGCATCGTGTGGCTGGCTGACCCGCAATCGGGCCACGCCGGGTGCGAGGCTTACATTCTTTTCAATTTCCTCTCCACCGACTTCACCTTGTCCAAGGGGGTACAAGGGGCACCGCTCCGACTGTATGCGAAGACGGAGTTATTCGCGCCCGACGCCTCAGCCCAGCCACCGCTGTCCACAGCGGAGATATGCTACTGTAAAGTCAAACTGTTCCGAGACCACGGGTCGGAGAGGAAGCTATCGAATGACGCCGTGAAACTCAAGAAGACCATCGACAAGGTTCACCAACGGCTCGATACCTTGGATTCGGGTGCCGCACAAGGCCGATTGACCACCGGCAAAAGGAAACGGGGAAAGGGAAAGCCTCCGGCAACAGCACGAAAAAAAGTAGAGCCCTTCCTAACCATGACCCATGATTTCTCCGCCCGCGATGAACTCCAAACAGTAATCTCCGAACTGGAAGCCGTGCTGTCGTCGTCCCGACCGCGGAGTACGCTTTCGCTTCGGGGCGATGCTCAAGACGATCCGGATCGGTCCCCTGTCGTGTTATCGAACCCTTTGCAAGGCTCTCCGACCAGTATCGATGAGCAGTTGGTGAAACATAGGCTCGGCAGGGAAACAACGGGGTCTTTCTCGCCCATGAGCACCTCAACCCAGGACCATACCCATGCCGGTGAGTTTAGCAGACCCGTGCCTACGATCAAGTCAGACTCTTATTAACGCGATCATCCATTCTAGTTGCGTGCTTTTACATCCTTCGACGCATTGACGGACAGGTTGAGGACTACTACCATGCGCTGTATCTCAACGAACGGACCCTGTCGGATCTACTCTGCCACCTCTCGCAGATGTATCAAACAGAAATCAGTCATATCAGCCATGCGATTCGCGTCAACGCGGGTGGCCTGCGCATCGTGATCGACGACGTCGTTCGAGAGATTCCCTCGGGCCAGGACATGATTGCAGAAATCTCGAAGGATGGTGATGACACCGTTGGGTCACCACCGCGGTTTCGAGTCACCTTGTTCTATTAGCCTACTGTTGTCACGATCTCCTTTTTCATGCGTATCCACCCTGGAGGCAGGCAGTTTCTTTTCATTTGTCTCAATAATACCACGAGATGCCTTTCTACAACCATGCACATATCATCTACGAAGTATAGCCTATTAGTTGAGTATTAATGATCTACACATCGCCCCCTTCCACTCCAGGACGCCACGTATATAGATTTTAGATAAGAACCAAATCCCGAGTGTCATATCGACAGGCTGGATCCACCACTGCACGATGGCCGGCGATTCGTCGCATCAATCTTCCTGCCGCCCCTCCGGCTTCCATGGAACTGCAAACCCTGGCACGATCCCTGCCCGAGACTAACAGAATCCGCGCGGCCCACGGAGAACGATCCACTCCGATGATGTCAGACAAGTGTCGCATTCTGATTCCGTATTGTATCCTGGACTCAGCTGGTGTTCCAACTTCATAGAATCGATCGTCGTCCGCGGGGGAGTGGCTGAATTACACGAATGAGCGAGCCCGGGGAACTTGTCATCGGCAGGTATAAAGCGTCTACCTAGAATTCTTCATTTGTCGATGGAGGAATTTTCTAGGATACCTTTGTTTTAGCGATGGGGGGTTTTTTTTTTATTAAACTGGCTCTCCGCTTGTGCATTCAATCATCAAAGTCGCACAACCTCCTCATTCAAAATCCGAGACGGCATTCTGAGAGAAAACGAAAGTTGAAAAGGCAACCAGTACCAGTAAGTAGGTGTCTATTCCCCTAACCTGCCTACTCATCCTACCTGTCATCCAAACTTACCATTCCCCACTAGCTATTGACAAACGGAATGACAATGACCACCAGACTACGAATAACCCGCGTCCAGGAATGGTTACAAAACATAAGCAACACGGGGCACCATGCGGACTGTCTGCCCGAACCCTCGAATCCCTCGATAGACGCGACGGACCGGAAAGATTCGACCAGCGAAGAGGACACGACGCAAGCACCCTCAAGCCAGTTCCCCTGTCGGTGTTGTCGAGAAGATAATGTGGACTGTGACGGGCTGGTGCCGAGTTGTTCGTACTGTGCGCACGAACAGCTTCTTTGTTTTTACGTGGCCCCGAAGAGTCGACGGAGGTTGCGAGGGCCGTCTTCTTAGGGTATATTATCTCTTCCGATCTGGATTCTTTGTTTACTTATACTTTTTTCTTTTCTACTTTATATATTCTTGATGGTTGGTCTGCTTAGCAAGAGCTGGTCTCATACCTACCCTGTCTTTCACCTTCCGCCCAGCACGGTTTAATACGAAGCAACGCAACAATTCAAGTGACTGGAATTGTTCGATCACATGATGTTCCCCATCAATCATCTCGTTTTCGGGTCCATTCTCGCGCTCACACGTCTTTGGTTACCAGGTCCTATCCTTGTCAAGTACCTCACATGATGTCCTCTATACTAAGATCCGCCCATCATTTGATTCTGTCAAGAAGGTCCTTAGCAACCTTCCACGTATCTTTCTTTCACCAACATCTAGTAACATCCTTCTGTTTATTTGTATTATCGATGAGATGTACAGGATAGTTAAGATTGTCTTCTCGTTGCTGGATACCCTCTATCTTTGGAAGCGTTGCTATCCGACTATAGGAACCATCGTGTCGATTGAATGCGAAACGCTGTCAGTCGAATACATGTTGAAATAGGTAAACCAGTCTCCTAATATACTTTACGGATTCTATCAATATTGCATCTCCTATGATCAACAATTGTTTGAACAGACTAACTACAGTGGTGTATCTCACCTGTAGCAGGAAGATGTTTGTTTTGAGCCGTGTCATCACTACGGATATTCCATATTCTAACCTCTAGCAGTAATATTAGATTCCCGTTGTAGTATCAATGTTGCTAAACAACACACAACTCCTATGTCCCGCCAGAAGGTGGAGTGTATACTGAAGAACCTTGACGTCTACAATTGGCAAAGTGGGGTTTAGGAATAACCAAAGTGTTAGTAGGAAATGAAAGCCATTATTAATCAACCATTTCGGAATATCTACGAAATGTGTAATCATTCTCACGAGAGGATTAGTTCTATCTCCATAATCATTCCTCGGGGCATCACAATATCTACCGCCCATTCTAGCAATAGTTGGAGGTCTGTTTCCAGTAGTTGGTGCTGGTTGTTAACGATTGTCGGGAAAAAAATGCGAAGCCATCCGGAAGCTTTTAGACGGGATTGCTCCAAGCATCTCTACCCTCGCTAACATCCCATTGATTGTTTTGGCAAATCAAATACCAAGGCTCAATAGCCTTAGAACACACGAGAATGCGCTACAGTGCTTTATAAACCCTACAGTGGAGTCGATGAATTTGCCGAGCGCAGTCAGCTGCGGGTTGACCTGGATGAGGTAAATAACAATTTAATGGCACCACATTGGGCTGTGGATCAAAATGACGGGATCAAAGAAGAGCACTACGATCTCGCTGTCTAGAGATTTGCTGACTAGGTGGCTCGGTTATGCCTGTTGGAAATTAGATGATTCGAGAATTGGTTGGATGATATTACTGTATTATCTCACTTCTGATAGCCATGAATTGATATGGATGGTATTGTTTGCGATTGTAGACTAGAATATGCAGCTTCTTTAATTCCGTTAAGAGCCTCTGAATGCGTTCTCAGTATAACCTCCGGCGTCACTCGAGAGTCCGTTTTAGTTGGAGAATCGGAAGGTACTCAGTAGATACCGTACAAGATCAAGATTCATGCTATTCTCCACTCTCGCTCTTTCTCCTGATCCCCCAACGGCCCAAGAAAAGGCTCATGAGCTATCAAATCGAGCAGAGCTAAAATTTTTCTGTCTTCAGGAGCATCAGGATGAATCTTTCTTGATTCTTCATAACACAAAATCCCCGCAGCAGAATTGTAGTTCGCGCCTGCTGTCGCTTCTGCAATTCGTACCCGAGAGTTCATTCTTTTCTCGCCATCTCACGCTCACGCTGCTGGTGACTCGCATACGACGATAGCACACTCGTGAATAGCGGAGTCCCTGGGTTGAGAAACGTAAGATAGACGCCCGCGATAAAGTTGCACGAAAGAAGCCTATCGATCTCTTCAGGGCCGGTGGAGAAAAGACGAGCGCCGTTTCAGACAAGGATACTGATATATATAAAAGTGGGCACCGGGCGCAGGGTACAGGGCAAGGACACAAGGCACCTCGCAGGGCGATTTGATCAGTAATATCTCTATAATTTGGTCCTCTGCATTCGCAGGATGGATCGCAGATGGATGGTTCACACAAATGCAGAATCCCCGTTCTCTGGCGTCAATGCTGTACAAGCTGACCCTCTGTATCGAACCAGTGCCATGGCATCAAACAGAGCGACCATCGAACTGGCTGCGCTGTAGGTAAAGATAGGTAGATATGTGAAAGAGCTTGTTTCTTGCTCCACATGGGTAAAGACAGGCCTATCAGAAGAGCGGCCATGCGAATCGGGTTACTTTGAAGCACAATCCAAAAATACATATAAGGCTTTCAAGGCCAAAGGATAATGGCGTTACTAGGTATGGGATCCATTGACCTTGCGACCTTCATCCTATCTTCAATGATCGAGGCTGGGGATTGCTTTGTCTGCCGTTACAGATTCAGCCTTGAAATGAGCGCTCTTGATCTCGAGACCCAGAACGTGCTAGAAAGTTAATACTCGATGGACTGGAGCCAATTACTGTGTGTCAAACAAAGATCCGTTTCTTTGAGCGCAGGTCATCCATGGATGTCGAAACGCTGTTCTTTGAGACGATCGACGCCAAGACCGGCGCTTCTTTATCCTCAGGCCCTGGTTGCCTCAGGCCACCAACGCGCCGATCCGATCAACGCGTCCCAACTTTTCTTTCAACAGATCAACACCGCCGTGCACTGCCGCCCACATAAATTCCTGGCCGTCCTTGTCAATTCCACAGGTAACTCCATTCCTGCCTTCACTGCTATACCCACCTCCAATCCAGACCTCGCTCCTAACCTCAACTCAGTCAATCAAACAGGGGCGCTCACATCCCCTAACCTCCCCAAAATGGCCTCCACCAGCGCACCCTTCGTCCTCGACACGCCGACCCTCCTCTGCATCGGCTTCGCGCTGTCATTCATGCCCATCGCCTACATTCTAGGCCGAACGCTGATCCCCTCCACACACGCGCGCAATCGCCTTCTCTTCTTCTGGCACGCCTACGACGCCCTCACACATATCTTCATCGAGGGCTCCTTCCTCTACCAGTGCTTCTTCAGCTGGACCGCCGTCCCCGTCGGTTTCAACCGCGAGCCCTACTTCCTCGGCTACAAGGACCGCGTCTATGGCGCCGCCCACGGCACGGGGCCCAGCGCGCGGCTGTGGCAGGAATACGCGAAAGCCGACGGCCGCTGGGCCGTGGCGGACCCGTGCGTCATCGCGCTGGAGATCCTGACTGTGGTTCTGGGTGGACCGGCAGCGGTCTACACCTGTTATCTGTTGTGGCAGTCATCCAGCGCCAAATCTAGCGCGGCGGTGCGCGGCGCGGCCAAGGGCAAATTGTGGCTCGTGGCGCCCGCGTTGGCGACTGCGGAGCTCTACGGCGGGTTCATGACCTTTGGACCGGAGTGGTTGACGGCGAGCTCGCAATTGGCGACGGGTAACCCGGTCTATTTGTGGTTTTATCTGTTCTTTTTCAATACCCTGTGGGTGTTTGTTCCTGGGTGGGTGCTCTGGGAGGCTTATAAGGAGCTCAAGGGGGCGTTTGTCAAGGCGGAAGGAACAAGTGGGAAGAAGAAGCAGTAAATTGGAAGATAACTTGGTGCGGGTGGACGGGATGTGCTTTGACAGCGGGATACCTTTATTCAGTTTGCGGGATCGTTTCTTTGTTCGCTCTAGAAGGGTTGGTTATTTTTATACATTTGAAAATATATTCTCTTGGGCTTTGTGTCTTGGGTCCTCTCATATATTCTAGATAACATCAGGTACATCGTGCTGCAGATCAAATGACCGCTGGTAAGCTTCCGAGATTACGTTAAAGATCGGAGGGAAATATTACCTTCTTCGTGCTCGTATTGCTCGCATTGCTCGCATTTTTGTCAAAATCACGAAGGTTCTTATTCCCTCGTATCTGGGGCTTGGCTCTCGTCAGGGCTCGCAGTGCGAAGTGCGAACACGAATCGGGCAAGCCGTGCGATTGACCGATGTATATCGAAGGCATCAGCATTACCATCGGCTTTCGAGACTCGCCATACATAAACATTCGAGTATATAAAGATGACCATGAAATGGTCAATTGCATTCCATCTATACCAATTCATCAATTCATCCTGCATACGTATCCTCTCAAGCTTATTACCATATCAAACCACACTCATAAGCCAATCCAACATGTCCTCCACCGAAAACATCTACTTCTACAACCCATCCCTCGCTGCCTCCATTCTCTTCACGATCCTCTACTTCCTCCCCCTCCTCTACCACATTTACATGACCTTTCTTGTTCCCCGAGCCAACAAGTCCCACCGACCGGGCTCCTTCATCCCAATTCTCATCGGCGCCCTCCTCGAAGTCGCCGGTTACGCGATCCGATGCGCCAGCATCAAGCAACCCACCAACATCCCCCTCTACGCCACCTCCGCGACATTAATTGTGATCGCCCCCGTCTTCGTCTGCGCCAGTCTCTACGTCCTCACAAACCGACTGATCCAGAGCAGCCCCGTTGGCGAAAAGCCCCGCTCCAGCTGTCTCCCCATCTGCGTTCCATTATCCTGGCTTCCCCGGATCTTCATCACATTGGACATAATTAGCTGTCTAACGCAGGGATCTGGAAGCGGGATCGCATCCGCGGGGGACTGGGAAGGCGACGAGAAAGATACGGGCGTGGGCGTGCTGATCGGCGGACTGGTGTTGCAACTCGTTACGTTTAGTGGGTTTTTGGTCATCGTGGGATCGTTTCACGGTGGGATGAAGGTGCAAGGCAAGGAGGTGGATGGGGGAGTGAGGATGATGTTGAAGGGGGTTTATATTGCGGGCTTCTTTATCATGGTGAGTTCTCTGCTTTTCTTTTCTTTGGTTGCGTGATTGTATTGGGGGCTTGATTTCGGGGCGTGCTGGATAATGTGTATTGGCTGACTTGCTATGACTACGTAGGTCCGGTCTATTTACCGGGTTGTTGAATTCGCTATGGGCATCGATGCTTATGCGTTCAATCATGAATGGCCGCTGTATGTGCTCGAGGCCGTACCGATGTTGGTTGCGATTAGTGTTTTGGGGTGGTATCATCCGGCGCGATGGTTGCAGGGTGACAGGAGAAATGATGTGGAAACGGATAGAAGACAGAGGAGCTGAGTTGGGTGTGGAGATGGGTGAGAGTGATATTTCAGATGCTTTGATTGCGTTTTCATTTCGTAGTGCGGTTGTGGGGGTTTTGGTCTGTTGATTTAAAGTCATTAGATGTTAGGATAGAAGGAGACAAAGACATCAAAATCTATTCCCGGATTTATAGTATATTCGAGAGGTAGCTGGATATGGATCTGTTCTCTGGTCTGAACAGCCATCGCAACGACCATAATAGCAATGACGATAACAATGCAAAGACTAGTCGTCATCTACTTAACCTCCGGGAAAACCCACCCACGCTATCTCTATCTGAAGCAATCAATTCAGCCTGTCCTTTCACCAACCGACGCATCGATACCGGCAGCTTATGGTAGATCGCATCTGCCCATTGATGCAAAAGTACCGTACCAAAAGGATAACTCATATCACGACCTCGACCGGTATAGACAAGAAGCGGTAGCATCAGGATCTCGACGGCGATATAATGCATGAACAAAGCATAGGAGACGTGATTGCCCGGGCGAATAAAAGCCATGAACTCAAGGTTCTTCATGTCATACCAAACGGCATAAATTTCTGTCAAACCAAAGAAAGCTTCCTGAGGCGAGTACTGAAGCGCGATGTACGTTTTGCGAATTACCTGAAAGAAAGCATGATGGGCCGGGCTCTGAAGGAGGGGTCTTAGTTCTTCTAGATCCTCGACGCAAGATACGAGGGTATTTTCAATCGACAAAGGCTCGGTAGGTAGCCATGTACCGACCATAGCCGAAACCTCCTCTTGTGATTGTAGAGCGAACATTCGGCTCTTATTATATCGCGCCCGGATTTGGTTCGTCACCGTGGCACATCCCCGAACCATGATGGCGAAATCTACGAGACCGTCACTCATGTAGTATGCTTGAAATACAAGCGTGTAGCATGTAGCTAGTATACCATCCATCTCGGTATTCGTGCAGCTGTCTCCGTTGGATAGCGCTGTGCTGAGCAGCTGGAGGGCCTTTCCGCGATGAGCGATGGCCATTGGGGTGTATTGAGATCCGCGAGGTGCGATCAATGCGTAGTGAGTTGCACCGAGAGAGAGAATCGCATGCATTAGGTGAGGGCACTAGATAGATTTAGCTATGCCAATAAGTTCCCCGGTATGAACCAACCTCGTGAGCGTAAGTAGGCACCTGCGTGGTCCAGGATCCCTCGCTTCCGAACGGGAGGTGTGGCCGCGCGACCAGCAAAAAGTGATGAAAGAACCTGAGATCATTCCCTGTGAATTTTGCTCCAAATATTTGCTTCGTCGACGTTGGAGATGGCAGAGGCTCTTGAAAGTCGGTTCTCGCGCTCGTCAACTCTTTCCGAGTCCGTTGTTTCTCTGATCTGCCTGCATACTTGCAGTCCATGTCTCTGGTGATACAGTTCGCACATGCTGGCCTAGTCTCTTGACACTTCGTGACCTTAGCTGGAGACAGGCATATGAATGGTGAATGAATAGAGGCGTACCTTGACTTTACGCGCCTTGCAATTAAGGCAGCCCCGTCGGGATTTTTTATGGGGCCTTTTCAGTCTGTTCTGCTTGTCTGATGAATCATGTTGATCTTGAGGGACTATTCGAACGCCTCCATCTGATGCAGGAGGACAAATTTCAACGAAGCCTCGTGTAATGCGAGGAAGAGGTTGTTTAGTAGATATGCAATCCATGGCACAGCGGGAATAGCTTGACTGAAATCTCAGATTCACCGCGTTTGAGACTCTCGATAAAGGAGAAAAGAAACCATGACCCATCGCTAGGTGCTTGTATTCCTGGCAGCAGCAGCAACGTGGCTGAGCCACGACCGATCGTTAAGGCAGCACCTTTCGGTAGAATACGAGCTTCCTCACGTTCCAGCCACTCAGGACATGGCACGGCGATTCATCTTGGGTTTAGATGGGTGGGTATTCTATTCCCAGGCTTTGAACTATCATTTCCGTTAAATTGCTGCCTTTTTGAATGGCCATTTCGGTTGTCCACTTGCCTGTAGCAGAGAGCGCGGAGTATGCCAGAAGTGTATGTATAACCCCTCCATATGGAACGCGGAAAGCTATACATCGTCAGATAAAACCCATCAGATAGAAGCCACCGGGTCATTAGAATCTGCAAATCAAAAGAGAAACCGACGGACTGGGTGGTTCCATCGCATCGGCATTCCCGGTATCGGCCTTCCCGATATCGACGGGGTTTTTATCGGGCGGGGAAATGACTTCACTCCAAATCAACACATCCCACTGCCCTTAATATTGCAGAATCCACAACTACCTAAAACGACCCGTATTAAAACCTAAGAACTGAATATGACCGCACCGCTGGACCCTGACAGCTCAGCGCAAAAAGCCAGGGATCTTCTCCTGTCGGCCCAGCAGCGTTACGAGGATCGCAACCCGGAATCAGCTCGGCTGCACCAAGAGGCCACCCAATATCTCCCTGGCGGGAATACGCGTTCAGTGCTGCACACCAGTCCATTTCCAATCTGCATGCGATCGGGACACGGCAATCGCCTCCTCGACCACGATGGACACGAGTGAGCCGAGCTCTCATTCATCAAGTCGACAACCTCCAATGCATACTAACGAGCACTCAGGTATCTGGACTTCCTAGGCGAGATGACCGCCGGCTTGTATGGCCATTCTCATCCAAAGATACGCGAAGCGATCATATCGACAACCAACGAAGTCGGGTTGAACCTCGGGGCGTCAACAACGGCTGAGGTGCGTCTGGCCAAGACGATCTGCGAGCGCATTGCTTCCATCGAGCAAGTGCGCTTCTGCAACTCAGGAACAGAGGCGAATCTCTATGCACTCAGTGTGGCGCGCCAGATAACGGGCCTGTCCAAGGTCATTGTCTTTGAGGGTGGATACCATGGCGGCCTGTTGTATTTCGGCGACGGCATTGCAGCCAACAACGTTGACAAGCAGGATTGGATCTTGGGTCAGTACAACGATCCCGAAGGCGCCAGGAGGTTGATTGCAGAGCAAAAAGGGACTGCCGCGGCTGTTCTTGTCGAGACGATGCAGGGCTCCGGGGGCTGCATCCCAGGGAGCGCGGGGTTCCTGCATAGCGTGCAAGACGCAGCGAGAGAGAACGGCCTCCTCTTCATTCTGGACGAGGTCGTCACGTTCCGACTGGCGCCTGGGGGCCTACAATCGCGTATCCTCCATCCCGTGCACGGCGATCCCCTCCGACCCGATCTCACGACGCTGGGAAAATCCGTCGCAGGAGGCATGACGATCGGCGCGTTCGGGGGCCGACGAGACTTGCTCGCCGTTTATGATCCGAGGAAGCCTCAAATCAATCACTCGGGAACATTCAACAACAACTCGCTGGCCATGAACGTTGGACATGTTGCTCTCTCATCTATCTATACTCCCGATGTCTGCGTTGCACTCAATGCGCTAGGCGATGAGCTCCGCCACGGCCTGCAGGAACTGGCCCGCGGTACAAAAATGGTGGTCACTGGCGTTGGAGCCGTTTTGAATTTCCATTTCCTTCCGCAGCCTGATCCTGAGTCTCCAGCATTGAAGGTGAAAGATGTACGAGATGTGACGGTAAGTCACGATAGTACCGAGTACCTTCTGAAGAATCTTTTCTGGTTCCATCTACTCGAGCATGGAATCTGGATTGCTCGACGCGGAATGGTTAGCGTGATGTTAGGCACAACGGTGGAAGATATGCAAACTTTCCTTCGGGCTGTGGGCAGTTTCTTGACTGAGTTTGAAGATCTGGTGAGATTGTGATTCAACCACGGCACGACATACCGACAAAAGCATGTATATAGCGCACCAGTCTGTTAATCAAATGTGGTTTCCAACAATGGCAGCGATGGTAAAATAGGAAATGATCGTGAGTGAATATTTGCTCTTCCAAGTCATCAGCTCAGCCTACCGCGAGAGCAGTAATCCGATCAAAGTCTCATGAAATACTAGATTTCAATTTGTAATATGCAACCATCCTCTATGAACATCGCTAAACCAGATAACGACCCAATTCGAAATCAAAGAGCCACCAAAACTCCCCACTCTATCCAGCCCCTCTATTAAAAAGCAATCACAATCTCACAAGCGCATACTCATACCTCCACCCATCCACCACCCTCACCTCATACCCCCCGGTCACTCCCACCTCCGTCTCATTCGCCTTGAACCCGACCAACGGCCTCTTCACCCGTACGGTCGTCCCATCGTCTAGTACGCGCGTCATCTTGTACGTCGTCTCCGAATCAAACAGTAAGTTCATGCAATGCGCTAAACAACTGATAGCGAATAGCGCCGTTCCGGCGGTGTTCTGGAGACCGAGTATTATCCAGGCTGTTAATGCACCGAGGCCGAATAGGATTGTGATGATTGTGAATGTCGTGAGGAGGGGTGTTGGGCGCGTGTAGTAAATTTGAGTCATTTGAAAATTTTTTTTTTTTTTTCTTAATTTTTTTCACACTGGTATTAGATATTGGAGAATAAGGAGGGGTGAGTTTTTGGTAGGTAGGAGTTTGAAAGGGAGGCGGTAGCTGTCGGATGGGCTAATACTAACACGTCATAGCGAGTAACTAAGCTCGAGGGCTTTCTCTTTCCGGACTGGGCTTAAATCAGCACTGCTTTCTGATCCGGGATCAGCTCCGGATCGTGGCAGGAGCGATCTGGTGCGTGTGCTGATTGCCGGCGGATCGCTCCCAGAGTAATCCGGGAGCAACCCAGGACGAATCTAGCTGAGGTCTGGCGGATCCGAGATTAGTCATTCGCTGTCCAGGATGGGGTAGTTAGCGGTACTCCGACCACACTTTTTTGGTATCAGGTTGACTTCATCTAAAAAGTCAGATATACACTTATCGAAACTGGAGCTATTACTGGAATAAACTTGACGCATTGTAAATAACAAAAAGGTAGCTAAATACTGGACTGTTAAATTATCCAATGACACATCGACTTTTACCGCCGTACCCCGCGCCAGCTCGGGTCAACTTGACAGCCTTCTCACAAAGTATCTTTTTCAGCCTTTTCAAACATCCATATGTCGTATTCTAGTGGGTTTTCAAGTCCCAGTCCCGCCAAAACATTTTGGTAATTCAATAATTCTGCTGAATCATGATTCTTGTCTGCTTCGCTTTTTCTAGGCCGCTAATATTATGTGATACAGATTTACCTTAAAAGCCCTTATAATGAAGCGAAAGGTTTCGCCGAGTACTTCTCTATCTCCCAATTTTGCCAAACGCTATCCGACAGTTAATTATGAGCCCCAAAGGAATGACTTGCCATCAGTAAATTACTATACAGTCGGATGGATCTGTGCCCTGCAGGAAGAGTACGAATGTGCGTGTCGAATGCTCGATGAGGATTTCTCAAGCCCAGATCTGGTGGAGGATGGCGATGACAACACATATGCCTATGGTCGTATTATGGACCATTACGTGGTGATTGGCTGTCTTCCAGCAGGCCGGTATGGTACCAATTCTGCTAGCCGTGTTGCGCGAGATATGGTCCGGACCTTTCCAAACCTACGATTCGCATTAATGGTTGGGATTGGAGGCGGTGTGCCGACAGCGAGACATGATATCAGACTTGGTGATGTTGTTGTCAGCCAGCCCAAAGATGAATTCGGGGGTGTAGTACAATATGATCTTGGGAAAAGGCTGCAGAATGGTCAATTCCAACGAACAGGTCAATTAAACGCACCTCCTGATAAATTACTCGGCGTTATTCCCGAGCTAAGGAGGCTATACAACGACAAGCGGAAGCCAGACAGAATCGCGGAACATATTCAACGCATGGATGATATGGAAGGGTATCATCGGCCAACGGTTGACCAGTTATACCAGGCTGATTACCTGCATTCAGGTAGATCGAGCTGTCAGCAATGTGACTCAGGCTTTCTAGTCAACCGTCCAGAGCGTCTACACCACCGCGTCATTCGGATTCACTATGGAACTATTGCATCAGGCAATACTGTTCTTGAAGACGCTGCTATACGTGACATCTATGCGAATAATCTCGATCAGGTGTTGTGTTTTGAGATGGAAGCTGCAGGTCTGATGAATAATCTTCCATGTCTTGTTATTCGTGGAATCTGCGACTATTGCGACTCTCATAAAAACGATGATTGGCACAACTTTGCTGCACTGACTGCTGCTGCCTATGCACGAGAGTTACTTTGTGTTCTGCGGTCGCAAAGAGTGGATAACATGCCACCATGGGCTGACCAGATTACAAATCAATTGCAACAAGGTAAGGAAGCTTGATTAGATTTTGTCTATCAAAGAAATATATCTTTCCTCTCCCTTTTATACTATCCACCCCCCCTGGCCTCCTTGAAATCCTTGGGCTATTATTTACAACCAGGCGTGTAATGACGTTTCCTAGTTGAAAGAAATACGCTAGACATAAGAGATGCACAGAGGTATGATGAAATATAGTATAGTCAGGAAAGACCACTGACAGTATTAGGGGTTTTCAGTCTCAATTCAATCAAACAGTTGGCTGGCAACAACTGAGGATTGTTGAAGGAGCGGCATTTGACTCTTTTGACAATCAGCATGATGAATGTCTTCTAGGAACCCGAAAAGAACTACTCAGTGAAGTTGAAGAGTGGGGTAAATCAGCACAGAGCAAATGTATATTCTGGTTGAAAGGTATGGCAGGAACAGGCAAATCAACAATTGCTCGAACAGTGGCACGAATCTTCCACGATAAAGAGCAACTTGGTGCTTCGTTTTTCTTCAAACGAGGTGAAGCAGATCGTGCTGATGCAAAGTACCTGATATCAACAATCGCAAAACAAATGGTAATACGTTATCCAAAGCTAGCACCAGCCGTATTGGAAGCGGTGGAGAAAGACCCGGACATTTCAACCAAATCCCTCAGCCAACAATTCAATCAGTTGCTTCTTCAGCCACTGGTTACCCTGAATCAAGCATATCCTCCAACTGTCGTAATTGTGATTGATGCATTGGATGAATGCGATCGGGAAGATCAAATGAAACTAATAATCAAACTTTTCCTACGAGTACAGGAGCTTAAATACGTGCAAGTTGGAATATTTCTGACCAGCAGACCCGAGCTTCCAATCCGTCTTGGATTTAAGGAGAGTAAGAGCCATCAGGATCTGGTTCTCCATGAGCTTCCTGAGCCAGTGATTGAACACGATATTCGCAAGTTCCTGGAATACAAGCTTTCTAAAATACAGGATGAGCGATCACTTCCCCAAGGTTGGCCTGGAAATGAAAATAGGGAAAGACTTGTGAGGATAGCTGTTCCTTTGTTCATCTCTGCATCTACCATTTGCCGCTTTATTGGGGAGATGAAATGGCGCCCGGAAAAGCGCCTAGAAGCAATCCTCCAAGACCAGACAGCATCCTCAGGAACCCAAATGGATAAGACATACCTGCCAGTCCTGAATCAAATGGTGAAAGATGCCAATGAAGAAGAGATTCAAGAATTGAAGCAAGAGTTCCAGAACATAATTGGAGTTATCATTCTTCTGGCTATACCGCTTTCAGTTAATGCTGTCGCCCGACTGATAAATTTGCCAATTGGTGATATTAGCAATCGCCTGGATGGATTTTATTCAGTTCTTAGTGTGCCAGAGAATATGGATTCACCAGTTCGCATTCTGCATTTGTCATTCCGAGATTATCTCCTGACAACAGAAAGCCATTTCCGTGTTCATGAACAAGAGACACATAGAAATATCGCGTTACATTGTCTTCGGGTTATGGAAAATCAGCTGAAACACAATATCTGCAATCTGCCAAGTTACGGAACACAGCGCACGGAGATCGACCCACAGATCATTAACTACTATCTTACGGCTGATCTTCAATACTCCTGTCAGTACTGGGTGCATCACCTTAAGCAGAGCAAAAGTCTTATTCCTGAATCCAAGATTCTCTCTTTTCTTCAAAAGCATTTCCTTCACTGGTTGGAGGCACTAGCTTTAATGGGAAGAACATCTGAATCAGTAGGGCTTATAGATACTTTGAAGACAGGTAAACAGGTAAGTTTAGGGTTCTTTCAGTTGAGCAGTTACTGATATGTATTTAAAGAGTACAGACACTGAGCTGTCCAACTTTCTGTATGATGCAAGGAGGTTTACTCTTCAAAATATTTACATGGTCGGTATTGCTCCACTCCAACTCTACAGTTCTGGACTAGTATTTGCACCTGTACAAAGTATTATTAAAAAGACTTTTTCTGGTGAAATATTGAAGCAGATACAAACAATTCCAGTGGTCGAAGACTCATGGAGCCCGAGTCTACAAACGCTCGAGGGCCATTCAGATAGGGTTAATTCAGTGGCCTTCTCTCCCGACGGGCTCACCCTGGCGTCAGGCTCGTGGGACAAGACCATCAAGCTCTGGAATACGACTACCGGTACACAGCGGCAGACGCTCGAGGGCCATTCAGCTTGTGTCATATCAGTGGCCTTCTCTCCCGACGGGCTCACCCTAGCGTCAGGCTCGTGGGACAAGACCATCAAGCTCTGGGATATGACTACCGGTACGCAGCGGCAGACGCTAAAGGGCCATTCAGATGGAGTTACTTCAGTGGCTTTCTCTCCCGACGGGCTTACCCTGGCGTCAGGCTCGGATGACAGGACTATCAAGCTCTGGGATACGACTACTGGTACACAGCGGCAGACGCTCGAGGGCCATTCAGATCCAATTAGTTTACTTCTGAACAACCAGAACTCAAATTACCAGATATCTTTAGCAAACCCCTGGATTGCATCAGCTGGTGAAAATATACTGTGGCTGCCTGCTGAGTATCGTTCATTTGATTGTCGTGCTGTCAAAGACGGCACACTTGCTCTTGGGTATGCAAATGGTCGGGTCTTTTTTATAGGATTCCATATACGGTAGATTGATATTCTTTGTATTCTCCTCCAGTCTCTTATTTTCTAACCCCTATTCAAAAGGATGGCCTGGGGTAGCTGAGGGTTATATACAACCTTTCCTACAAATAAGAACTTTCTAGTGATTTCTAGATGATTCTGTAAATATGGCCAGCTTGTGTCAGGAATGAAGTGGTTAAGCTCAGAGGAATAGTGGAGTTCGATCGGTCCGAGCTGTACGAGGCCTAAGCCATAAGGAGAAAGCAAATGAATGAAGTAATGCTCTTATCTAAAACATAGCCTAGAGTACAGAGATACTTGAGTGCTTGAGTATTTGAAGAGGATTGTGGCCTCTGCAAAATATGAGCCTCGGACGGACTAATGATGTCCCCGGCCTCCGAGCTAATTACATCTCATCAAATAGTTCCTTCACGCGGATCAAGCTGCACTCCATGCAACTTATTCTTCGTCAATGAATACCTACGTTTCTTGAGTTCAGTGCCTTACAATGGTTGGTCTCCCCGGGAGGACAGCAGAACAAAGGGGAGGGGGGAACGACGGGCGATACGGGTAGCGTGACGCGGACGGTGAGAGGCCCACCGTCAGGGCCTGGGGAAGCGCCGACACTTACCGGAGAAAACCCAGCATCGTCGAGGCCACCTGTCCCGCCGTTTTGCTCTGACGGGCGACCCGACAGGGTGGTCTCGGTGGGCGTGGCGTGCGTCGCAGCCGGCCAAGCAGCATCCGGTCTTACCTCTGTTGGGGGGTCCGCAGCATCGGATGGACGAGCCTCCGCCTCGGTCTCTACCACATGACTCGCCGTCACCAAGGGGCTGGGAAGAAGAGTAGTGGCGACGGGTGCGATGGGCGATAGCCCAGGACGGCTCGAGTTGAAAGGTCGGTCCACAAGGGGTGGCGCCTCGTCCGGAGCCCCGGGGGTGGAGCACGGCGTGCGGTGGTCGGGGAGATAGTTATCTGCGATAGGGTGGTCGGGGTGAGGATAGAATGTTACCATTTCCTGGCTCAGGCCCTCCCCCGGCTCGACCGCACCGTCGTCACGTACGCGTAATTCTGGGCTATCATCGATGAGGGGGATGAAGCGCTCCGCGGGAATCGGTGGCACGGATGTGGATCGAGCCTCAGGTGCAGGTGTACGGGACGCAGGCGTAGGATCTGACGCCAGCAAAGATATCGTGGCGGGCACTGGCGCACCCCCGCGAGCAGGAACCGGCCCAGGGTCCATGCCCGCGCTGGCCGAGGGCACCACCGGCTGAACCACTCCTACGAGCGCACCATCCTCCCCTTTCACCAAAAGCAGCGAGGAGTGGTCTGCGGCCTGTCCGCCATCGTCAGCCATCTGCACGGCCATCGGAACCCACGGTCCGTCACCAATGTCAGAAAAGATGGCCGTTCGCGAGTCCAACGGGACGACCCTCCGGGGACAGCGGCAGACATCGGCCGCAGCCCGGTACATCAGGCCCATGGCACGGGACGCACAGTCCGCCCGGTGCAGCACCACGAGGTAATGCACATGGGCCCCTCGCAGGGCCATAAAGACGAGGGTGTGGCCAGTGTAGAAAGAAACCTGTAGCCCCCGATCGGCTGCGGCCGGCGAGATCTGTAGTATATACGGTACCTGATGAAGTTTCCGATGAGCCGCGGCGAGGAGAGCTCGCGCTCTCGGGCTCAGCCATGCACCATCCGACGGGCTGAAGATCAGGGTTAACGCGCGGGAGTAGAGCTCCCCCGTCATATGATGGCATATGAGGGGTCGGTTGCAGGGTGGAGCCATTTCGCGTGGGCTTAGACGAGGTTCTGGTCGCGTCCACGGCGTAGGTGGCGGAGCAGACGAAGAAGACCCAAATCGCTTCGGTACTCGAATCCGACGCTAATAGGCCGCGAAGAAGATGGATAATTTCCTACGCATACGCTATCTCCGGAACCTCCACCACCTGAGAACGCTCGAACCGCCGGTGCAGCTCCTCCATCGGGCTCCGCACCAGGTGGTACTTCCGGAGGATGCGCCACAGAACATCCGGGAGCTCGCAGGGTTCCTGCTTCAGCTCCAGCTGGATCATGGGCGAGTCCTGGGGAGGTGCCACGGACGGCGGTCAGCATGGCTCGTCACATTTTTCTATCGGAGCGACGAAGGGCCTGAGGGTGGGAAGGGGAGACGGATCTAGGATGGATCTACCTTTGGCTGATTGTGCTTTGGGCAATACCTAGAAGACCCCGGCCGCCTCCGACTCCTGGCGCAGGACGGCCCACAGCCGCTGGGCCGTAGCTTCGGTCACGGCCCGGTCCGCATCCCACACGTCAACGGAAGTAGGGCGGTCACGAAAGAGCTGCAGATATCATGGCAGCGCGTCGGATTGGGCTATAACAATCGCGTGGCTCCAGATCCGGTGGAGGTCCTTCGTCACCTGGTCAGGGTCCAGCAGTCGCTGCCGGTCGCGGCCCACGCGGCCGTGAAACAGGTTATAGCCGAATTTGACTGCCTTGCCGTCCAGGCTGGGCTCGGGGACTCGGATGCCTTTCAGGTACAGACGACCCCGGTAGACCGGCTCCAATAGCAGGTCGCCAAATGGGGTACGGACCCGTCCAGTAGCGGCATGCAAGTCGACCGTGTCCGCCATCCACGCGTGGAATGCCTCCAGTGGCAATCGGCCCTTCGGTCCCCCCATCTGCACCGACACATTGTCCCGGAGGCGGACTTTCAACGGGGAGGGCGAGAAACTGGCCGGCCCTGGACGGTCGTGAGCCGGCAGGAGAAGTAGGCTTTGGACTGGCCGCTGAAGTTGAAGTTCCAGTACGAGCCGTTGGTGGGGATCCGGACGTGGCAGTTCTCGTGGGTCAGCACCAGGGCCGCGATCTTGAGACCCTCGCCGTGGCCGCCCGCCAGCCGACCATCATCCCGCTTGATGGTGTGTCCCATCTCCAGGCACTGGGGATCGAGGCGCGAGCCAAAATTAGTGAACGAGGCGCTCCCCTGGATCCGATTGAATCGAATATATCCCAGCACTTTCTAGGTGGGCGGCCCGTCCCCACTTGAGGCCGGGGAGGGTCTCTGCTCCACCGTGATGATGATTTCATCTTCGTTGGGCGAAACCGTCACGCGGGGCAGAAAATTGAGTAAATCCATCGGAGTGGTCTGCAGGGTTGCATCTTTCCTGCAGGTCCACTTCAGCAATCACGCCTCGAGCCCAGATCGCACCCATGCGGGGAAGAGGGAAGAAAAGACTTGGGGGGGCGGAAGGGACGGGGGGCGGGTTACCAATTCTGATAGAGCTCCCGCAAGGCGTCCTGGACCGTCCAGTCGGCGGCGTAGCCCCGATTCAGCCCCAGGCCGATGTTCCGTGGTCCCGGGTTGTTGTTCATGGGAAGGTCGCCAGGGACGCTCGGGGGCGCCATCCAGGGGGGTGGGTTCCATAACCTGCGAGGAGGCCATGATATACTAATCCGTCGATCGTCTGTGTCGATCTCAGCGATGTCGGCACCCGTGGGGACAGGCGATGGAGTCGATGGAGTCGATCAAGTGAATGCTTGGATTTCCAGGCATTCGCACTAGACACCAGGACTCTTTAAACCTGTCGATGTCCCTCGCTGGGCTCGCGTAAGGGCAGAGGTTTCATGGTCATGGTAGGCAGGGCATTTGCTGCAGCGGGCGAGGCGTGTCTGTCGTTGCCTGCCCCAGTTTCGTGCTCAACTGGCGATCAACCATGCCCTGTCAGTCGTATTGGATATTTGCAGTGGCCCTCATAAAGCCGAGGCGCACATTTGCAATGGAGAATCGTGTGAAGTGCATCCTCCACACGTCCCACTGCTTGTAGGGAGTCGGAGGAACCGGACAGGTAGCCGCCATTTGACACAGGCTTGCAAGGTCTCTTTCTCCCGCGCAGGACGTTTCGGCACCGGGTCGACCAATTCCACCAGGAGAGAATCGTTCAACGAGGGTAGGTCTGGTGCGTAGGGCGCTGTTAGTTGACCAGCTCTTGCATATCTGAGTATGGTTCGGTGGATTATGTAGCCCTCACTCAATTGTAGAAGAAAAGAAAAGAAAGGAAAAGGAAGAAAAGAAGGAAGGAAAGAAGGGGGAAAAACTTCCTTGAACCTTGCCTTGCCCTTGGCCCTATGGCGCGGTTCTCATGGATTATAAGGGGCCCTGCGTGGGACCTCCCATTCACTGTGTCTTTCGTGTGCAGACAGAGACTCAGTTCAAATTGATCGAGCGACTGTGGGCGCTGCATCACTCATACGATCAAGTGAGTGGTGAAACGCTGCGACAACGGCAGCTCTCTGAATCCGTGCTCGACGCCGCGATCGCACAGTTGGACCTCCAAACTGCCCAGGTGGAGTGCGAGCTGTTGCGTAGGGAGAATGACCAGTTGTGGAAGTTACTCGGGGCCAGTTAGGGCGAGAGAGAAGATCAAGCCGATTTGGTTGATGATGTTCATTCTCCAGTGGGCACGCGCTGACTGCCACGTTTGCAAGGGAGGTTCGCAATTCTGCCCACCTCGGTGCCGCGTCCGGTAAAACTGCCTTCCTATCTCGAACAACCCTGACTGACGAGACAAGATCTCGATCAGTATTGACATCAAATTGGCGGTGGGGAGTGTTTTATTTTATTCTATTATATGTATATATATATTTATTTATTCATTCCCTTATCTTTGGCCCTGAAAAGATAACAATGTTCTCAGTTGGAAGCGTTTATGTTCTGGACAAGTTTCATGAAAACTTCCACGGGTAGCTAGAGGTTTTGATCTTATGGCTACAGGTCTATAGATCCAATTGGGGTCAACGGTATAGGAGCAGCTCCTTGTGTCATGGGCCTATCAACGACGACATCATACATCAGAGACCATCACGAATTATTATCAATCCACCCATTTACATCACCCATCCCTCATCGCAGCGTCCTTCCTGATATGGCAAAAACATTTCCCTTGTCTAAATACCTCCCAGCGGGCTAGACTATAATTAACCGATTTCCCACGGCTTCTTCCCATCTTTCTCTGCCATCTATCTCTCTTCCATCTCATCATCTGCAATAATCACCATTTAATCGAATCCTTACTCCCCACCAACCACCGACAAACTCACCCGTTCACAACCCCTCCAAAATGCCTCCTCCCTCCAATCCAAAACCCAAGCCAGAATCAAACACCCTCCCCACACACATTCCCGCCTCCCACACAACAAACACACCACCCGAATCCTTCCCCCCTCCAGAAAACCACGGCGACATCACCTGGCACACCCTGATCTCCGCCCCGCAGACTCAGACCTCCGATCTCAGCGCCGGAATCGCCGTCTGCCCGCCTCGGACAGGTCATCTCTGTGCCCACCGACACACCCAGGCGGAGATATACCATATCCTGGACGGGGAGGGCGAGATGATCATTGAGGGGAGGAAATTCGTCGTCGGGAAGGGAAGCACGGTGTTTATCCCCGGGGATGCGGAGCATGGGATTGCTAATGTTGGTGGGGGTGATTTACGGTGGTTTTATGTCTTTCCGACGGGGAGTTTTGGGGATGTTGTATATTGGTTTTCAGAGGGGGGTGGTATCGGCAATGGAAAGAGGGAGAAGGGGAAGTTGTGATAGTGAGGTTTTAGGTAGAGATAGAGGGTTGGCTCTGGGGGAGACTCGGTTCGTAGGCCCAGTCGTCTAGTTATTTAGTCTAAGTATGTTGAATGAGAGAACGAGGTATCATAGGAATGGCTTTGAAGTCGATGATAAAGATACTTTATCCGGTAGCTCTTCAAGAACGGTTATCTATCAAATTGGCTATGAATGACCTGGCGGCTCTGGCAGAGCGATGAGGTACCTCTTGTTGATCTCTATTCCTTTCCCACGACTTCCTATCTGCCGGTATAAAGAGATCCTGTTGGTGTACCAAGCTAGTGTGTTCCGGCCAAATGGAAGGCGTGATCAGTCCGGTAGGGAACGAAGTTCCTAAGCGTGTTTGGGGTTTCCCTATTTCATCTGTTGCATATCTGATCAGCCATCTTTTTCCGGGTTAACTTTGGGTATGGAGACAACTAATCTGCTCTCCAGCAGAGGAATCCTCCAGGACCTCTAAGATAGAAGGCCTCAGCTGATACCAATAAACCATATCGGGCCCCAACGAACATCGCAATTTCAGCCATGCTTTTGCGGTCGATTTTTTGATCCATGACTAGATGTAGAGTTTGAATGACCGTCATCTGACATTTCTTCCACCCTGACAGGAAGTTTCGGTCTATTTAACGCGGGAAATGGCGGTCAACCCTGGAAATTACCCCATACGAAACAGTCATAAGGGTCATCCAGAGCTTATTAACTGAGAACGCCAATAATCCGACCCGGCCGAAAGTTCAAGACCGATAGTCACCGAGGCTGAAATCGTTAGTTAGATAGAGCTCAACGTGCTCTGGAACGCCGTAAGCCAGCAGCGTTTCACATTCACAAGCTCTGTACGACTTCACAAGTCGACAAGATTGAGAAGTGTGGAATTGCTGACAACGTGGCGGATCCGATTAGATCGTGGATCCTGGTCGCAATCCATTAGTCGACATCAAAGGACGCCTTCTCCTGATCCCTCCCATTAGCCCTATGGTCATCCAGGGTCGGGGGATATCATGATTCATGGAAACATCAGCCCATCCAGAAGACTTATTCACCGATCATGCAATTACGCTGTGTATCCACGTTATCGGTTCGTCTCTGCGCGTGGGGGGATTCCGGCCGAAACATGCCAACGTCTGGTCTGAGGCATCTCGTTGCAAACACACCGAAGATTGTGGGATCCAGTCGAATGACCTTACCTCGTCATCGAAGGAACTGGATATCACCCATCAAGGTTCGCTCCGATAATCGGATCTATGCGTGAGTCCTAGAAGGTTCTCTGCCTTTCTGCCTCCCGGGCGATGTCTAAACTCACCTTTCATCATAGTCCTCCTCGGTTTAGAAGGCATCCAGTTGCTCGGAGCAGAGAGCTCCCGCAATTGCCACAACAATGCATACCTCAACTGAGTGTCTGTATCGACGCATCCACATCTCCCAACCTACCTCCCTTGCCACGGACAAAGAGATGAGCAGTAACCCGCGTCTATCATAACATCATTGGCGCCCTCCAGCCCCCTCCCCCCCACCACGCCAACAAAGCGGCCGCACGCCACGAGCTAGGCACCAGCCACCAACGACCGTGCTCAACATCGGCCTGTGTAATGATGAAAGTTTTAGCGCCGGGCAGAGGTCTTCGTAATGAAGTATGGGGGCAAGGAGTATGGGGTGCGTCGAGGCACTGCTTTGATGCATGGTGATGACGAAGGAGGTGGCTATGATGGTGAGAATTGGAGTAGATTGGAAGGTTGAGAAGACAAGTAACCATGTCGAGGTATGTACAGTACCTTATCAGTTGACAAATGACAAGCCTGAACCACAAGGTGTCAACCTGCGACCCCGCACCAAACGGCCCACTGCATCCGCTATCCACAACGCCATCCTCCTTCCTCCTCCCTTGGTATCCATGGATGGTAGGCGTAGTCACAGAAAAGTGTACCTGATACAAGCAACGTCTGAGCTGTCAACTGCACCCCGCAATCCTGACTAAATGTTTCCAGATAGAGGAAAGAATACAGCTCCAGCCTATCTCCTGTCTACGAGCTCTGTGCCACCCGTTTCCGCGCGAGGGGGGCAAACAAGGGAGGGGAAACACCATCGGCCAGGCTTATCGCGCTCGGATCTCCGCTAGGTCTGGGGTCGAATCAGATCATATCACCTCATATCATTTCATAATATGTCCGTTTCACCTCATAAGTCACGATGCATAACTCCCCGGCTTGATGGTGATACTGTCCACTCAATGGATTTGGGTCGCTTGCTATCCGGACTGATCGGAATGGCAAGTGTGTTTGCTTGGTCATCTGAGGGATGGCAATTAAATACTTGCTGATAATTGCGGGAGCTATGCACTACTGGACGAAGAGGAAAGGCCATCCGGTTGATCCGCTTCCCTTGTCTGTTTTGGTGCATTCGGGATTTCATGGGTATGGGTCGACCGATGGTGTTAGCTAGCTGTCGCTGCCAGCGGATGGGTGCAGCAGTACCGTGGCTTAGGGGCTCGTAATCGTGTGTTTTGTCGTCCAATCGATTCAGCCTTACCCTTTTGTCTCGTTTACGATCTTTTCATGGGAGAGCTGCTAGCTCGGTGTTGGGGTTTTGTGAACAAAGAATATCCGAGGTTGAAGGTTTGTATACATGCAGTGTCTTCGCTCGCTAGGGCGCTGGATTGGGTGGTGCATCCTGGGGGTTTGATATTTTGATGCGTTATAGCCCTACGGGTCTGGGGTATGAAGATTCAATCGAGGGATACAATGGATGCTAGTTTTTGCGGAGTCTTTTCATCTTCATTGCAATATCCAAAGTCTAAACATCAAGGCAATACTCTCTCTCCTTGGATTTGGGTCCGAAAATAGAGGACAGAATTATAGACTCCAGCAACTTTCAGCCATATTTGTATCTTTTTTTTTTTTTTTTTTTCTCTCTCTCTCTGTCTAGTTTCAAGAGACGCGGGTCGCATTCATCAAACATAAATCGTGGATTTAATGTCTGATTATATGACGATTGATCGGGACAAGGGTCGCTCGTGTCTGATGGTTATAGGAGCCTGACTTTCAAGGAAAACCGTCAGTGTACTTCATTGATTAGATGTTTTGGAATATGAAAGCTGCTAGAAATCACCAAGACCATGATTTCATGATTCTCCATCTAACTCACGATAAGATGTTCATCTTCGTTGTCTTTCAAAAGCCTATGACGGTGCATAAAAAGTTCTATTCTCCACTCAATTGAAAGGCCTACCCGACCTAGAGCTTCAACTATTCTCACAGAGTATCATAGATATCATAATTCACGGGGTTAAGGCTATGTCCTAGGTTATTAGATAAGTTGGTAGATATGGAGTGAATGAACTAGGTTTCTGGAAAATTTCTATATCGGTCAGCCACGGGACTACTCCCATTAGTTACAATCCAACAGACAATAACACGAATCCTTGAGTGTAAGAAGGAAAGACTTGTACCACCTACTTAGACATCCAGTATATTGACCCCAGTCAGAGAGGGGGAGAGAGTAGAGAGGAAAAGTCTCTCGCGTCGATAACATCGAAACCAACAACAGTAAGATCAAACGACAGGAGCCCGAGTCAACGCCGACCAACCCCCAAGAAACCCTAAGATAACAATAACAACTCAATCCAATCTGCAAGAGCTCAGATGACCTTCCTTTTCTTCCGATCCCCATCGATGGCGTGACGAATCGTTCCGACTCCGAACCCTTCCTACCTACCTAACCGCGTATCTCGTCAACAACAATATTAAGCTTGTTTCGAATAGCCAACAACAAAAAGCAAATCCTCCTAGGAGTAAGTCATACGAACCAACCCAAACCAAACCGGTCCCCTTGAGGCTTAGACCTCATTCTCTCTTCTATCTTTACTAGGTAGTCAAGTTCTCCACCCGCCGACGCACCTAAGCTGCGGGCCCTCCCCGCTTCCGCTACATTGATCAGCTCCCATCGGCTTGCGCGGACTCGCGCCGTGACGGACGTGCGTTTATTCAAACCCTGTATGTAACTATTTACATGGTTGGGGTTTTGGTTTTAGGTGAGGCACTTGTTTACTACGTTCCTAGATAGGAAAGGTGGGCTTGGTGCTGATATGACAGGACGGGTTTAGATGGGGGGGGGGGGTGGCTTGGCTACCTGAAGCGCCTATCTTTCTATGTTTACTTTGGTACGGAGGGGGTATGCAGGCCTAGACAGGGAGATAGGAGATAAGTGGAGATTCAAAAGATCATTTAATTACCGTAGGGCACACGTGAGGTTTCGAGGGAAGGTCCATGAGCGAGAGGATCGGTGATGCAGGTATTGATATGTATTATTGGCAACGCGCGTGCTGTACGCAGTTGCATGTAGGACGTCAGGTGGTTTTGGATATAATGCAGTCTGAATACTTTGTTCCCTGTCTTTCTGGTGTTGATGGGCTTGCTGTATTGCTTGTTCTGTCTATGCAGGTGCAATCGAGTGTTAATCTTACTCTCTGGCTAGCTAGTGGTCCTAGCTAGGGCTCTGGGGTGATCGGGGAAAGTTTCTAGTTGAGCTGGAAGCGGAAGATCAGAGTCTCTAATCACATATGGCTGGATGGACAGGGGATCTAGACGGTCGCAATCGATGAGTGCGGAAATATTGGCCGTCAAGGACACCTGCGCCCGCTACCTCTACGGAGTAGGTAGGTAGGAAGGGAGAGGGAACAACGGGATCCCTAGATCAAAAACTCCGCTTCTCCATTCTCCATCCCTTAGGGCCCTTTGCCCTCGGACGCGGAGTGCATTGAATACGATAAGAGAAAAGGTGAAGATTATGCGAACGGGAAGACTGAAGTTCCCCGTGGGGTGTGAATCGCTGGGGTTGAGCGCGATCCGTTGAGTCCACGACGGTTGTGAGATGCGCCCGCTTTTTTCCCCTCTCTCTCTCCCTCTCTCAAGCGTCTAGGGTGTTTTCTCCGTATCTGTATCGCTATGCTTGCAGGGTGGAGATCATCCGTGATCTGTGAGCTGGCCAGACGCTCAGATACTGTTGCCGTAGTTAGTTCGTTCGCCGACTGCGTCCGTGGGTTTCCTACCGCAGCAACTGGACGAGGGGAAGGGAGCTCTGGATCGCGTGCTAGACTTGATGTGCAGAGTAGAGATACTTTTCGGTGCAGAGAAATTGAATTGACAGATGTCGCACTAGATGAAGAGATTTACCTAATAACTCCACCGTTAGCTCAACAGATCGTGTGTAGCGACGCGGCGAGAAGAGACGAAATGCGAAGAAGGGGGAAAAAATTAAAATAACCCCCCAGGCAAAATCAAAAGCACGTCCTCCGCATCAGCAGTGGATTGGCTCACAGAGATAAGCCCCAAAGTTTCACGTCCGGCGCGAGTAAGTCAGTCAGCAAGAGAGAGAAGGCCGGGCTCGAACGTGGCTGCATTGCCCGTCGATCGAGGTATAGCAGTCTAGCTCGAGCACGGGAGCACTAGAGTCGAGTAGTCGTCGCCGATTACCCGCTCGGGCGCCCAGCACGTCCCGGTCGAGAATGCAGTCGGATTCTGATTGGGAGGGTGGGAAACGCTCACCGGTACGGTCTGCTCCGTAGTCTGTCTTGGAAGCCGACAGGGGGGGAGGATTGGGGCTACATGTATGTCTGTATGTCTGTATGCATGTATATCATCGTCCTAGGTACTCCGGGCTACTAGTTAGCATACGGAGTAGAGTCCCCTCCGAAGAGAATTCTAGTTTCAAGGGGCGCAGGATGGCGACTCCACTTGGAGAAAGAAGACAATGGCAAGTTTAGTTTGTACGGGGTACAGGTAAACTAAACTGGACCGATGTATGCATGTATATCGAAGAATACCTTAGAGTGTTTGCATGTTTGTCTCCCTCCGCCAGCCCAACCGGAAAAAAATCCCCGATCACTGATTTGCTTCGGGAGTTTAACTAGGGCTTCTGGATTTTTTCCATTTTGCGCGATAGACGGGTCAAAACTGGCCTCGGGTCAGGCTTAAGAGTCAGAGCGGTCGTGATCTCAATGTCCTTGATAACTGTCATTCCAGTCAGCGTGACTCGACGGTATCTGCAATAGTGGTGTAAACTATTAATAATGACGGGGGGGAGACCAGATTAGCCCCTCCTCTGTCTGTCGCATTCTCGGGGTCATGGCGGAGGGCCGATCGGGGCGGCGCCTCCTAAATTTCGAGGACTGGCTTAACCCGAAAAGACCGTAAAAAAAGAAAGACCCACGTCTAAGGTCCGTGAGCTCGCCGAGTCGATGCTCGATGTTACCTCAAACTCTGCCCTTATACATTCTGGTGCTTCCGTCGCCGGTACTGGACTCTCTACGGTCGGGCTAGACCTTCAGCCCTGGTGGCGACTAAAACTCTGCCTCGCTAGCAGATCAGCGACGGTCTGTAAGCGATACAGGACCATAGTAATTATAATTATAATATAACCAAGTGAGACTTGCATGGGTGGATCGTGAAACACGAGAAGTTAGTAGGTAGGGTTATCAGCCAATTCGACCAATTTGACGTTGGAATCTGTTTTATCTCGAATTCAGGGGCGAACGGCGGCGGGAAGAAAGGAAAACCAGGATGCAAGCCACAATCAAAGAAGTTTTCTTCGCATAAAGTAGACAAGCAAGGGATGGGCGGCGCTATCTCAAGAAATGCAATCTCGACGTGACCGTGGTCGCACCGGCTCACTGATAACGCCCGGGATGGAGGTTTCCATTAGACAAAAGAATTGCCAGAGGATGCGCGACTCCTTGGTTCCTGGTACATCCGATCTACCTGGATGCGGCAAGCTTCCATACCAAGGACGTGGTACACCGGAGGTACCTTACCTTGGATCTTCCCTTGCCTAGACCGTTGCACGATAAATGACGAATAAGAAAATAATAATTAACCGATGACTGGCGAAAATTCCTTGCTCGACATGCAGACATGCAGACATGCAGACCACCCACCACCCTCGCGAGTCGACCAGACAACTTGATAATTTTGGACCAGCCAAGCCGTCAAGTCCAACCGCCGGTCAATCAATGCCTCCTTCAGCGCTGCAGAAGAATTTTCAATCACACTAGAGTTCTCACCACAGAATATCTGGCGGAAGGATGGAGGGGGGAAGAGAGATTGACCAAAGTCAAATAAGAGAAACCGGACCTCAAGTCCTGGAAATAATACTTGCTTGGGATGGGTTTCTGATGTCATTCTGGGCATTTTCCAAGGAAAGTAGTTGGCATGAAAGGCGCTAGTGCATCCTTGCCGGGGGTGAAAGGGGAGTCGTAGCGTTTATGTATGTCGTTGAGGGAGATGAGACTAGCACTAGGGTCCTTGGAAGGGGGGATGGGCCATGGGGTTAGCTCCGGTGGGACTCGTCGCGATACTAATTTAGCAGCATTGGTGTTGAATCATTGAATGTCAAATAATGAACTCCTCAACAACCACGGTCGGGCATTATCCTCGAGGCGGATTCGTGATACCGCCAAAATTCCAGATGCTCGATATCTAACCTCCGAGTCCAAATTCTAATTAACCACAGTCCATATCAGTAGATCCTAATGGCCGTAAACGGCAATCTATCATGTCGATCCGGTCTCACCACCGACTTATCGCGCAATGCCTCCCAAGTCGCACATGGTCAACGGTACAGGCACCAATAGAGACATGTCTCGAGGATCAAGACAAACGTGCGCTTGAGAGTGATTCACAGTCCATAGTCGACACAGACCATACTATACTAATGGATCCACCGCAGGGAAAACCCTCCTGATGCAAGAATAAGGAGGTGGTTAGTACGGAAATGAGGGCTTATCATGCCCATTCCGGTGAAGACGATTTCCAGGATCAGTTATCGGTGGTCCGTATTAAATGAACATCCCTCCGAGAGCCCCAAGTTTTATTCACTGTACATAGTATTGTGTATGTCACATAGTATGTCGGACGAGTATCTAGAACCTCGAGCGTCTCTGGTGGCTTTTGGTTGGGCCGTGGGGCGGTGGTTAGACCGGCGCTAAGATGAAGGCTCCAGACTGGAGACTGAGAGAGGAGGGGGTGGGGACAACATGACTGACAGATGGACTGATCACTGATCAAGTATGTAGGTCCAGCCGGACAAGAATCCATGGGAATGGCAGCCCGGATACTTCGGTCGGGGGGAGGTGCTGGTCGTGGCCTTATCTACCCCCCGTTCAGTTCGTCGATCCATGGAAAAGGCTGACGGTTCTTTTCTTATTTGCTCGCCCTCATCTGGGGACGATGAGTGATTGGATTCGGATAGATATCAGTCCCCTTTCTGATGGAACGAGTGTACTGAGTAGACTGTCATCCATCTCCAGCTGCTGAGCCGCCAGCAGGATTTCACACCGTGATGCGAGACAGTCGCTGCAGGGATGCACGGCTTCCTTGTTTCTGACATTCCTGCCTGGCTACAGACTGAATAGCTGCATAACGGAGTACATTCACTGTCCCATACAGTCTCATACATGCGCCCACTGCATGGAGGGGACCACTCACAACAAAATATTCCGGAGATGCAGCATGGAAGATCACCTGTTCTCCACCGAGCCACATGTACATCGTTTGGCAGTGTGTACATGATACTTTTGCGATGTACTTACCCAGTGTACTCGGTCTGTAGATTCGTTTTCTGTCCAATGCGCGACCGTAGATCCAACGAGGAAGTCAGTCCATATCAGTAAAAAGGTACCTACATACATGACTACATGATCCCCAGATGATTCATCATCGGATGGCGGAAGCAACGGCCGAGAGGCGAAAAACGAAGCAATGGCCATGGAACCTCAGGGTATAACACCGTACAGCAGGCATCCGTCGGAGTAGAGGGTACATAGTGCAGTGTGCACAGTGTACTCGGAGTACTGAATAGAGCAGATGCAGAGCAGACTCTTCTCCACCCGGACGGAACGCACTGACTGGACTGTTGGGGGATCGTCCCACCGTCCCAGACCGTTCGATCGCCTATTTTAAGTTGGTTAGCAAAGAGCACCTAACCATGTCTCGTATTTACCGCTAGTACGATCTCCACTTCCATCATCGTTTTCCGGGTACGGCGGCAAAATTCTGGATGGCGCGCAGCTGGCGACCTTCTCGCCATGTTCTATGGCCATGGCGAAAGATCATTGATCCCACCGTGGCTTACTTAGGGGGGGAAGGAATATATTATTTTTTTTTATTAAAAAATCTTCTGTTGACTCAAAATGTATCAAAATGTTCAGAAAGGAAAAAAAAAAAAAAAAAAAAAATCCTAATTTATCTTCCGAATCAAATGTATCGACAGCTTAAAGCTACTTCCAAGATAAATAATATTAATAGAATAAAAAAAGAATATTCAATTCCCTCCAAATTTAGGAGAATCCGCGGAACTACAGACCACCGACTCCTCCCTACCAGCATTAACTTTTTTTTTTTCTCCGCCCCTCTCGTGCCAAAGCAGTTCACGTTGAGTTCCATGCTGTCTACACCACCGTTAGTTAGGGTCTTATCAATGGTATCGATTATCTTTACCTTTACCGTACCTGTAACTATTTCTTGTTGCAAGACTGCCCGGGTTGTACCTTCTACCGACTAGCGCGGGATCCTGTACTCGATACTTATCTTGTTTATTGCATGCTGCGGCTCGCCCGTCCTCCTTGGTCAGATCATATAATTCTCTACCCCCTCCACCATCTTCTCGCATTTTCTTCTCTTCTTCCCCAGTCCCCTTCGTGGATCTTACTTACCTCCCCTTTCACCTCATTGTCAACTGGTGAATTTTAAAATCTAAGAAGTGCACGGATTCCCGTTTGCCACTCCCCGTTAACACTTTTTTTTCTTTTCTCTTTTGTTCTCACTAGATGTCGAACCAACAAGGTACGTCCTTCCCATCGGGGATTCTATCCCACCATCCTGTCGTTTCCTTTTTCTTTTTTATTCCTGCATTCCCCTCCAGCGTCATTCCTCGTCAATCTCCAAAGGTCCCTGTCGGTGGCTTTCTCGAATCACCCCATCTCACAGGCCCCTTTTGTGCTACTGGTCGGAGCTTCTGTTGTGATTCACTCTTATCCTTTGCCTCCCTCTTCCGATTTCCGGCCTGCTCCGTGCTTAACTACATTCGCCTCCCACTCCAATTTAAAGGCATCTTTCACTCTATCATCTACCTGTTTCATCCGTTGTGTTGACCCCATTAATACGGGCTTGTGATATTCGGCTCTTTGTGCTCCACCTTGCCCGACTGACTCGCAAAACGTCATTCCCCACATCTGCAACCAGACAAACGCCGTCTCCGCATCGCGCTCTTGCTGATTTCAGGTTTCTAGTCTTTCTACACAGGGGCAGCTTCAATCAACTGCTGACCATCTGAACGCCCTCTCGGACTTCTAGAAACAAACACAAGGATCATCTGGCTTGGTCCGCTTCTTTACCCACTATTCTGCTGTCAGAGCACACAAGCCGGCCGGATGCCATACACTGCGCCGCTGAAGACGACGCTTTCCGCGCAACACATTGAATATTCCGACCCGGTCTCTCAATCCTGCCCCACCTCGCCCACGCTGGATAGCCCTCAAGAAGGACGCACCCACCTTTCTCGCTTCTATCACTCGACAGCTTATCTCCGGAAGCACCGGAGAAGCTCGTCAAACAGCAAGAGCTCCGCTGACAAACCCTTCAAAGTCCATCATGCACTTGACCCCCATGGCAGTGTTCGACAATCCCCGCCTCCCGTAAGTGAGGCTCTCATGCCCCCTGGAGCCATCATCTCTCCACCGGAGTCGGCTCCTAATTCCAGCGACGAAGAGGCCCCGTACAAGCATCGAGATGCTCCCCGCTTGGAGGAGCTAGAGGCCGCAGTGAGGTCCATCGAGCAAAGAAGGGTTTCCTCCCCCGAACGTCAATCCGCGAGCGAGATGCCCTCCTCTAGTATCACTCCTGCAGCCAATGTGGCCAAGGCCCCCAAGCGTCCGCCTCTGTCCAGGGAGGCTCGCAAGATCTCCCACTCGCGGTCCTTCACAGAGAATGCCATTGTGCATCGCCCGGATGACTCCGCGTTAACAAGCTCGCCCGAAGAAAGCGATCGAGATGATGAACCACAACCCAAGCATCCCATGGTCCGTAAAAAGTCGGGGGAGCTTGTGAGACCCGCTCTACGTCCCGCTTCGGCTCGGAGGCGCCCGTCAAGCATGCCGGGAACCCCAACCTACTCCAAGGCGGTCCATTTCGACTCTCAGCTTGAACATATCCGTCATTTCTTGCAATTGGACAAGCCACAGGCGGTCAGCACTGGAACCTCGCCTGTCGAGAACTTCGAATCGCAAGGGGAATTCCCGTTCAAAAAGGAAGGCTCTTCGGATGGGTCGTCGCTGGAATGGGGATTGCATCTTACCAACTTCCCTAAAGACACTGCGTCCCGATCCCAGCAACGAGTCCGCCTTGAGCGACTGTCTCTGTCGTCTGACAAGAACACCCTGGTTGGCGTTATTGCGGCGGCAAACCTGGCATTCGAGAAGCATGTCGCCTCTCGCTTCACGTTTGACCAGTGGAACACTGTATCTGAGGTTCATGCAGAGTACGATCAGGGTTTGAACCGCAATCAAAAGTACGACGGGTTCGATCGGTTCACCTTCAGCATCAAGTTGAATGACCAGGCGAATTTAGAAAGGAAGACCATGTTCATCTGCATTCGCTACAGTGTCAAGGGCTGCGAGTATTGGGATAATAATCATTCTAGGAATTTCCAGGTGAATTTCCTAAGAGTCCCCAAAGCGAAGCCATCATCCAACAGCCCCCAGTCGGCACCCTCAATGGCATCGCGTCCGACTCTTCCGCGGAGCAGGACCTTCGCTCATTCCAGCACTCGCCCTCACTCGGTGCCTTCAGCCTTTGACGATTTCTCAAGGCTGAACGACAGTCTATCCTTCGGTCGACCCTCGAAAGAATCTAAGAGCGTGTCACTGTGCGAGGATGCCTCCCGTGATCTTGAGACCCCGCCCCCTGTCCGCCGGGAAAAACAGTCCCACCAAATGTTTGGTACTCGCTATGACTTCGAGGCATCCTTGTCTGCGGTTATGCGGACCAAGCCGGAGCTCGACCGGACAACCTTGACTGCTCGAGCGAAGTCCGAGCGACCCGCGACTAACGGCGAAAAACAATTTCAGCCTAAAGGGAGAGGGTCTGATAGTCAGAAAGACATGTCAATTGGCGAGAAGAACCCCCAATCAGGGCATAGAGAAGAATCTAAACCTTCTACCCTAGCGTCCAGCAAACCGCATCGTGAGTCGTCAACCTATAAGGAACTTGTCGATAGATATTGTTTCTTTGGGTCTTCAAACTCCAACGACTCTGGACCTTCGGAGTCCGAGAACGACGAGCCCGGAGCCCGCAGGGATCCGATTCATTCCTCGAATTCACCATCACCGAAATCATCTCCACTTCCGTCGCCTGTTATGGATGTGACGAAGAGTAGCGGTCGGAGTTCCTCCGCTTCTCCAAATCCTTTTGGCTATAGCCATCATCAACCGATCCAGAGCCGTTTCTTTAAGGAAACGCATACACCCACAGCCATTCGGGGATAAGAGATGCGCTTTGACACTCTTATCCCGTTTGATACGAATTTAACACCACGATCTGGCTTGCAACATCTTTCGCGCTTTTAGCGTTTTGTTGTGAAACTCGACCTTGTAAAAGTTTCATGTCCTACTTATTTTCTATACCTTCTGTTCCTCTTCTCTCCGTTGTAATCTCCTCGTTTTCTTTTCTTTTCGCCTTTTCTTTCTCTATTTTCATTTCCATTTTCCCTCCATTCCATGTCCTTCTTATCAGGGATACATGAGTTTGTGTACGCCTTTGCGAAGTGTAATAAACCGCGGGGCGGTCATCTCATGGGTGTCTACGGCACGTTATATCCAAGTCATTCGACAGAAGGGAATCGCGCTGTGTCGGGTTGCTGTTTTGTCGACCCGCAGTGCCTTTAACGATTACGAAGTTACGCATTTTCCATTTCCAAGTTTAGCTGGTTGTCAGTGTCCAGCGATCATGCAAATGCTCTGAAACGGGCCATTTGTGAACATGAAAAGTGTTTACTTTTTTTTTTTTTTTCACTTTTCTTTTCCTTTTTTTCCTTTACTGCATCTACATGGCTTTTTCTTGCAATCTACTCAATCAGTGGCGAGGTTCTGTATGGAGGGTCGAGTGCTTTGTTTTTAGTCGACGTTGTTTTTCTAGCATGCCATAATTGATGGTCTGTGGTTTGCACAAACGGGGCTTTTCTGTATGATGATTCCACTCCGCGGAGTTTTGGTCTGCTATGTACGGGCGAGGAAGCGAATACATATATGTGGACAGAGGGTAGCCTACAATGGGATAGGATACTTGAAGATCGTATACTGTTGAGTTTGTCTAATGTATGATTTGTAATTTCATAAGTACTGACTTTACTGGGGTTTAAATGATCTCTTGGGATGTAAACACCGTACAGCAAGTCTAGGTTCTATGTACCTGTATAACTATAAGCATGTTGAGACAGGAACGGTCGCAATTTGTCATGAGTCAAGTAGGCGCTTCACTTCGAGCCGAGTTCTTAGCAGCGACTTCTGATATCTCACAAAATTTTAATCATTGCCGGAGAGCTGTTTCATGGAAGACAAAATACCATGGATGGATGGATGACATGACTGAACTATACCGTCGAAGTGAAGGGTGCAAAGCGGCAAAACATGCCAAGCTCCACGTGACCCTACCCGGCCGCGATCCCGCAGCGCAGCTCGCCGAGCGCTGCCTGCCCGAGCGGACGGGCCAGAATCAGCGCGCGGAAAGCGGTCGTTCATAACGCGCTTTTTCCCAGCCGGCACCCGCCAATCAACACGCCGCATTGCTTTTGACCCTTCTAGATCACCTCCCCAGGCTTAGTCACTCGAAGGGAAAAGAAAGGCCCAAATCACTCTCGCTTGCCGCCCGCCCCGGCAAACGTATTTAAGCAATCGCCCCTCTCCCACCACCGCCCCTTTTGACGTTCCCTTTTTCCTTTCTTCCTTCTTGCAACTCCTCCTTTCAGCATCCCGACCCGCAACGCGTCGCGTCTTTCATCTACCATCCACGATCTTCATCGTTTTCCATCGATTTTCAATCCGAATCTAATATTTTAACCTCTTGACAATATGACTGGACGTAAGTAAATCCGCGTTCCCGCTTTTATCCCAGGTTTCATTCGATGTGATCGCCCGTGAGGTTATCGTTGTTCCTGCACCCCTGGCGGCCACGTGATGTCACGATCCTGCCTCAGGATACCGTCCTCTACCATCACCCTCACCAACCTACCTAGCCCAACAAAGACAATATGCTAACTTGAACTCTGTCAACAGGTGGAAAAGGTGGCAAGGGTCTCGGCAAGGGTGGCGCCAAGCGTCACCGCAAGATCTTGCGTGACAACATCCAGGGTATCACCAAGCCCGCTATCCGTCGTCTTGCGCGTCGTGGTGGTGTCAAGCGTATTTCCGCCATGATCTACGAAGAGACCCGCGGTGTGCTCAAGTCCTTCCTCGAGTCCGTCATCCGTGACGCCGTCACCTACACTGAACACGCCAAGCGTAAGACCGTCACCTCGTTGGACGTCGTCTACGCCCTCAAGCGCCAGGGCCGTACCCTCTACGGTTTCGGTGGCTAAATCATCGGCCTTGCAACTCTGTACTGGCTGTCTTACTTTCATCTTCGATTCGACATCTTCATCGTGTCTTGACAATGCCTCAACTGGTGAATGCTGCCGGGTCAGCTCGGTTGGCATGATGAATGGGTGGACGGATGAACGGCCGGATCGGATAAACGGTCATGGTTGCGGTGTTTTCTTTTTGCTTCGAAACAAACGTACTGGGATTTGCTCTTTTTCTTTTATTCACAACAAACTGGGAACGGGGTTCGGAATGGTTGGGTTGGTTTATTCTTGAATGATATCTTATCTACGTCTACTGGGTTATGGGTTCGGATACGAAGAAATGGCTGGATTGTTTCTACTGTCTGTAGACACCATGTGCCTGTCTAGCTACTAGGTTAGGACTACAAATCCAAGCGGATTCGAAACTTGCATTTGCTGTTTGATGTAGGCTCGTAGTTGTGCATCCATGGATATCTAGGTTTGTAAGCAGACGACAGATTGGAAGAGGAAGGAGGGACAAATCACATGCCGCCCATTGCGTGCACGGGCCACACGTTAGCATGACGTTATCATCTGCTCCCCCGAAGGAGGGCGATTAACCTCGGTCGCTGCGATGGCATGGTTTTAATCCGCCGGCACCTTCCTGTGCGTTGCTTTCCTCTAGTATTTTCATCTCTAAGGGATCGTTCCATTGTGACTGATACTTCCACCGTATGACTCGGCGTGTTCGAATACTTAACACCCTCGATGTGAAGGGGTAACCACTATCCAACACAACAGTTGTTCCCGGTCGCTATTGTGCATATTTGACTGTTTGGAAGCTTTTCAAGCCGCGAAGTAACTCATCGACTCAAACGATTGATTCAAACGATTGTCTGACCTCGCACTGTGCATGGGCAAAATGTCCGAATACAAGATCTCGTACAATCCCGAGCTGGTATGGCTTCTTTCTCTTCGCGTGGTGTTGTCGAATGACAGGGTGATTTATCTTGCATCTCTTGCCTCTTGTCATAATCAACACACTGACTTTGGTATCTTAGGATACGTATCAACTCTACCACCGCTACGAAGAAACTCCTCCTAGAGAAGATTGGAAAACCGCTGCCCTCCGGGGCCCCGCTCTCCCCGCGCTGGGGAACGCCGTTGCCGGTGCCGTCGGGGCAGCAGTCTCCAACCTCGCCACCTACCCGCTCAGTCTGATCATCGCGCGATTGCAGACGCAGAGTCAACGGAAGAAGGAGAAGGGGAAGAGGAAATCTGAGAGCGAGGACGACACCGAAGAAGACACGGAAGAATATACCGATTTCGTCGATGCCGCTCGCAAGATCTACGCTCGGGAGGGTCTGGGGAGTTTCTACACCGGTTTGGCGCAGGATACGGTGAAGACTGTTGCGGACTCGTTCCTCTTCTTCTTGGCGTATGGGTTCTTCCGGCAACGGAGGATCAATGCGCGGTTTGGTGCGAATAGGCGGACAAAGCATACGGTGCTTCCCGTGCTGGACGAGTTAGCGGTGGGCGTGTTGGCGGGCGCGTTCGCCAAACTGTTCACGACGCCGTTGGCGAACATTGTGGCCCGGAAGCAGACGTCGCAGGCCTCGATGCGCACCAGGGATATTGCGGCGAAGATCAAGGCGGAGAAGGGGCTCAGGGGGTTCTGGTCGGGATATTCGGCGTCGCTGATTCTGACCCTGAATCCCTCGATTACTTTCTTCTTGAATGAAGTGCTCAAGTACGGGTTTCTTCGTCGGGCCCAGCGAGGTGGTCGTTCCTCGTCGGCCATTATTACGTTCCTGTTGGCTGCGATCAGCAAATCGGCCGCGTCGACGGTCACCTACCCGTTCTCTATGGCCAAGACGCGAGCCCAGGTGACGGGCTCCAATCTGTCGACTCCTGCGAAGAGTGCAGACAGCGGCGAGAAGGATGATGCCGACGAGGGAATTTTCTTGACGCCGGCAATTATCTCGAACGTGATCGCGATCGCGCGAACGGACGGGATCTCGGCGCTCTACGCCGGCTTGTCTGGAGAGGTAGTAAAGGGATTCTTCTCCCACGGTTTCACTATGCTAGCGAAAGATGCTGTTTATTCTGCTATCGTCCAGAGCTACTATCTCCTTCTCGTGGTCCTGAGGAGATACCCGACGCCTGACGAACTCATCGAACGCGCGCGCGAACAGGCCGAGGAGTGGGCGGATGCAGCCCGAGATGGCGCCCGAGATCTCGCTGACAAGGCGCGACAGGACGCCGGAGGGATCCTGGGCAGTCATACGGGCAACGTGGCGGTCGAGATGACCTCGACCAGCGGACCTAGCGGTGTAGATTTCTGGTCGGATTCCAACGAGACGGCGGAGATGGTAGGCGACTATGTGGAAGACGAGGCTGCCGAGTGGAGGAGCCTGTACCACTGGTTTTGGGAGAAGGAGAAATTCGGCAAAGAGTAGGCAGTTGGACTGTCGTGTTTCATCGGAATCTTGTGGCCTCTTTCTAAGCGGGAGTCTTTTTGTGCCTGTCAAAACCTGGTTTTGTCTGTTCTTTATTCCTCCGATCCATCGTTCGTCTCAGTATTCCAGATCATGACCGGTCATTTTACTCCATCTGGTCGCTCCCTCTACTATTTCCTATAGGCTATAGTAATATCGACAGAATATTAATACCCACAGCCCTATGCGGAGATCCATACCAGCCGGTGGAGCCCAAAGCACTAGAAGCAGCCGAGATCGATCCGCAGCCTTTCCTCGCCCACTCGACTTGCCTTCCAGACTTTCTTTCTTTCCCCCATTTTCCCCTCAGCTCTTGGCTGCTCTTCTTCATGGAGACCGAACCACGCAGTGGTCCCGGACTGGGGGACCTTGAGAAAGAACTCACTTGCTCGGTAGGTGCATCTTTTCTTTTTCGAAATTAATTCCTGTTCCTGTCGGGTCGGGACTCGGGATTAGGGAGCAGACGTGGGGTGGGAAATCCAGGAACCGCTCACCGTTCGTCCGGTTCTTTTCTCTTCTGTGTCGCTGTCGATTTGGTCGTTTGTCGCTTGTCTGCGGTGGCTCTCTTACGATAACTATGTATTTCTCTTGACTCATCTGAGTTGCGACAGAGAAGACAGACCCGATCGGCGTGGCCTCGAGTTCAAATCATTCCATCTCAACCCATCAACTTGCCTATCTCTACCTCCAACCTGAACCATGGTTCGCCCATCATCTATCCATTCAAATGCTAACCCACTCCATCCCCCTTAGATATGCACAGACCTTCTATACCAACCCCTCACCCTCCTCGACTGCCTGCATACATTCTGCGGCTCCTGTCTGAAAGAATGGTTCGCCGTGCAAGGCGCCCGTCGCCGATCATCGTCCTCCCCGCGCTTCACCTGCCCCTCATGTCGCGCTGTCGTGCGCGAAACCCGTCCCAATGCCACCGTCACTACGCTACTGGATATGGTCCTCGCTAATAACCCGGAGCGAGCGAAGCCCGAGGACGAGAGGGAGGAGATCGCTCAGAAGTACAAGCACGGGGATTCGGTGTTTCCGGTCGCCGCAGCGGAGAGTGCGTCTGGTGGTAGGGAGGACGAGGATGACCGCAGGTTGTTGGAGGAGGTGAGGGACTTGAGTTTGAGGGATGCGAGACGGACAGGCAGGGAGTCGAGGAGTCGTTCCGGGAGGGCCGAGAGTGTCGATGAGGATGCGAGGTCTAGGCGACGGAGGGAGGACGAGAGAGCCGCGAGAAGACAACAACAGCAACAGCGCGCACTACGACCGGAGGATGCGTCGCGCCGGACGAGGCAGATTGAACATCAGAGTAGTTTGCGGTCGTTGCTAAGTTTGTCGGATACTGAGACAATGGAGGAGGAGATCCTGCGCCAGATTCTGGAGGAGGGCTTGCTCGAGGATATTGATTTGGATAACTTGGGGCCACGCCAGGAAGAGGAACTGAGTGAGCGGATTGCCGACGCTTATCGACGGAGACATCGCTTGCGGTCGCGATCGCAGCAGAGACAGGAGGGCGGTGATACAACGTCGCAGGCTTCGTCCCGGCCTCGTGCGAGATCGCAGTCGGTGCAAAGGCCTCCCCCGTCCAGTTCTACGTCAACGATGTCGCCTCGTGAATCCCCGAGAAATCCGCCAGTGTCGAGGCCGTATCTGTTGGACCCGCTCGTTTCGCGATCGGACCAGTCAGGCCATCAGAGACGGCTGTCGGACCAGGGAAGCAGTCGGCGGAGGACGTCTCCAGTCCCTGTCAACCCGGCATCCTCGTCAGAAGTCTCGTTGAGACCGGCTGCGAGGTCGTCAGGTGATATGGTTGCGGAGCGCCCTCGCAATTCATACTCTGAGCGGGCGAGGGCGTCCGATTCTATGGCTCCACGGTCACGGAGAGCAACTGCATCCGAGCAAAGCGTCCCGAATATATGGGTGGTTGGGGCGAATGACAGGGAACTGCGACGGCAGCGGCCTGGTCGACAGTCGATCGACATTCCTGCTTCAGCTACGTCGCCTCTACAGAACGTGCAAAACATTCCGAGCCCACGACGTCCAGAGCCTATCATCACCAACCCATCGACGACAAGTTCGTTGGCTGCCGAAGTGAACAGCCCCGGTAGGCAGGATGCGCGATCTCGGCCGTCGTCTTCACGATCCACTGCCTCACAGATGGCAGCATCCTATGTCGAACCGTCTATTTCATGCGACCGCTGCGGAAAGGCGAATATCCAGTACGACCTGCATAAAAAGTGTCTCCAGTGCAAAGACGGCGGTTATTACCTGTGTCTACGATGTTACCGCTTAGGCCGTGGCTGTCTGGACTGGGCCGGGTTTGGCGCGTCTGCTAAAGCAAACTACGAACGAATTTGCGCCATCTCTAATGGCGGGCCTACACCACCGGCTGAGTCTCAGCATGTCTTGCTATCTTGCAAGTACAAACGGCCAGTGGACGGCGTTCGTCGCACACGAGACGGCAGGGAGGTCACCAGCGACGACCCAGCGCGGAGACTGCAGACCGGGCTTTTCTGCGAGATCTGCCAATCCCCAGCCAATGACTGCTTTTGGAAGTGCAACGACTGCAACGAAGGCGATTGGGGATTCTGCAATCGATGTGTCAACCAAGGAAAATGCTGCACGCATGCACTGTTGCCGATCTGCCGCGTGGCCGCTGACGGTCGCTCCGACCTGCCGACACCATCACCGGTTCCCAGCGAAGTACGCACCGGCTCGTCAACTCCTCCCACGGCACCCGGGGACCGCGAAACGTTCAAGATTCTTAGCTTCTCGACCAACTGCGATATCTGCACCCATCCGATCCCTCCGTCGGTCCTCCGATTCCATTGTTTACAATGCAATAACGGCGACTACGACATTTGCGCCAACTGCTATCTCAAACTCGTGGCGACCGGGAAGATTCGCAAGGAAAACGGGCACAATGGCTGGCGACGCTGTTTGAAGGGTCATCGGATGGTCGTCATCGGGTTTGAAGATCGCGAGGAGGGCCAACAACGGGTGATTGTGCGCGACTTGGTTGGCGGTCGCGCATTGAAGGACGAACATGTCCAGCACTCATCCTCTGCATCGGCCTCGCCCGTTGCCGCAGGCACCCCGTCTGGCGAAACTTCCTCGGGCGATTGGAGCTGGAAGGAAGGCGCCGAGCGACGCAAAAAGGCCTCGCGCGTACGCACCCCGTGGACGAACCTCGAGCGCGATCGGAACGGATCCTACCACAGCGCCTCAGAGCCATCGACGCCCATCGCTGCCACCTCGAATCCTTCGACTCGTCGGTTCCCCCCAAATGGTGGTGTGGGGGTCATCCTTCATGCTCTGTGGTCTTGGTACCCGGAGGACGGAATGCAAGACGAATTGATGTTTCCGCGGGGAGCCGAGATTACCGAGGCGGAGAATATCAATGACGATTGGTACTGGGGATGCTATGCTGGTTCGACGGGATTGTTTCCCGGGGCGCATGTTTTTGTGGTGGGCGAGATTGTTTAGAGGGAGAGGAAGCGAGAGGATGTGTCTGTGTTTTCTGTCTGTTCCGTCTTTGATTTCCAGGTTGATATTTGATGCTCACCATTGCATAGCCATATGGGCCACATGATGTATGTATGTGTATGATGTTGAAATGATTAATGAATGAATGGATGTCTTCATCGTGATGCTCTCCAATCTCAGGCAACCAAACGTCGATGCCTGGAACCTCGTGATATCCGCTTCTTCCGCCTGGACTGCGCCACTTTTTTAATTATACCTAGGAATACATTGGTGAGGAGTGTATCTCCGCGCATTTAATCTGGCCTTACGGCAAGATCACTTACGTAGCATGACTTTTGTCACCGCTCAGCCACAGCGAACCGGCGTGTGGCCATGCCTGGATGCCTTCTAGAAAAGCGCGAATGAGCCTTGTCCCCACTGCTGCGCCACCATGACGAACAGGTAAGAGATGCGATGCGTTCGTTCCCCAGATAAATATTGCCTCGTCCTTCCACTTCCTCCTCGACTTGTCTACAATCCTACATTCAATTGTCATTATCATCCACAACTCTGGTGTCTATAAATCTCATCATGTCGCATCAATATCCTCCTAACCGTATGTTTCGCAGTCTCCTACCCCGCAATTCCCACTGTTTTCAGTTACTGACTTTTTTTTCTTCGTGTGTCTAGAACCTCCTTACCCTCCTTACGGTGGCTCTTCTCAGGGTCCTCCCATGCATCCGGGACAACAACCCTTTGGAGGACCACCAGGAGCAGCTCCCTACCCACCCTACCCTCAGCAGGGCCACCCAAACCCCGCCTTTCAAAACCCTCTGTATCCCAATGCCGGCGGTCCTCCTCAGCAATTCGGCCAGCCTCCCAACTTCCCCCCACAAGGTCACTCTCCTTACGGTGGCCCACCTCAGCCTCCTTACCCCGGATATCAGGGCGGTCATGGATTCCCTCCCGGTCCTCCGCATGGTCCGCCTCAAGGCTACCCTCAGGGTCACCATCAGGGTCATCATCACGGGGCGCCACCTATGTCAGGTCCCCAGGGACAGCAACCCTACCCGTCTCCGTCGTTCCCACAACAAGCTCAGTTCCCCAGCCAGCCCGCTATTCCGTCGCTCGGGTACACGCCCGGTCAGGTCGCTCCCGGCGAGTTCCGTCCTCAGGCAGACGCCCTCCGGAAGTCGATGAAAGGATTCGGCACCGATGAGAAGGCGTTGATTGCTACGATCAGCAAATTGGATCCTCTGCAGATGGCAGCCGTCCGCAAGACCTACACCGAGCATATTCGTCGCGATCTCTACAAGGACGTAAAGTCCGAAACAAGCGGATACTTTCGTCAGGGCCTGTTGGCTGTTATTGACGGTCCCCTGGCTCACGACGTCGCTTGTGCCCGGGATGCAGTGGAAGGAATGGGCACGAAGGAATGGTTGCTCAACGACATCCTGCTTGGCCGATCGAACGCCGATCTCCAGGCCATCATGTCCGCGTACCAGCGCACCTACAATCGCTCTCTACAGAAAGACGTGGAAAGCGACCTCTCCTTCCAGACCCAGGGGCTGTTCAAGACCGTCTTCCGTTGCCAACGCCACGAAGAATCCATGCCTCTTGACCCGCGCATGATTGAGGAAGAGGCCAAGTCTATCCATTCCGCGACCGCCGCCCGAATGACCAACAACGTTGAGGAGGTCTGCGGCATCTTCGCTCGCTCGTCGAACGAGGAGCTCCGCGCCATCCACCAGGTCTACGGCCAGCGTTACAACACGCCTTTGGAGAAGCACGTCGAGAAGGAATTCTCCGGCCACATAAAAGACGCTCTCCTGCATATTCTGCGGGGCGCGCTGGACCCAGCCATGCGTGATGCGGTCGCGCTGGAAGACTGCATGGAGGGAATGGGTACCAAGGACGAGAAACTGGTGGTGCGTGCCGTGCGCGTGCATTGGAACCGGGCGCATCTGGATCAGGTCCGACGATCTTATCATCATAAATTCCAGAAGGCTTTGGTGGACCGGGTCAGGGGCGAGACCAGTGGGGATTACCAGCGATTGATGGTGGCTCTGGTGGAGTGATCACGGCATTTGGTGACTTCATTTCATTTCTATTTTTGTTTTATTCCTTCTTCGCACTCTGACTTTTGACTATTCTTATACCACATGGGTGGCTTTATTGATTTGATGATTCTTTCTTACTGCTATGCTCACTTAATGTGTATGATACTATGGACCCGGGATTATGATTAATGCCAGGGGGTTTTCTGTCTTCGTTTCTCATAATGCCACTGATATGTCCTATTGATTAAAGTATACTCCATACGCTGTAGAAAAGGCTTAATCACTCTTAATTTTAGTAGTAACCAGTCACCCTAATACAACGCGTTGGCGTTTCTTCGGCTTCAGTTCGTGAACCGGTTTGAGAAATGCAGGTGCCTGGAAGCCAAGCTTTTCTTGAAATCGTCCATGCCATCAACGTGAAACTGGTTTGTAGGTTACTCTGATTCTCTGGTCGATTACGTGCGGATCTACAGGGTACGTAGGACTTGATCACAGGGTACTTGCAAGACATATCTCGTGAAAGTATATTTTGCATACGAGGTGTATGGTAAAATGACCTGCCTCACCCATGATCTGCATGTACACTGTAGAACAAGGAATCCAATAGAATCCATCCTCTCTCTCAAAGAGCAACCCATCCCATCTCGCAATACCGTGTCCATTGTCGCCATCACGGCATGACGCCAAGCCAGCCAAGCCAGCCAAGTCAGCCAAGCGAGGGCAGTGGCAGGCCTGAGGCCACATAAGGCTGAAGTCATGATCGGCGGTGGATGACCTTATCGGGACTAGCGGGTTTGATCGATATTAAGGGCGGGCCCCCCTCGAGAAGATAAGATGATGATGCATGATGTCTGCTGCACTGTCCTTGTCAGTAGTGGGAATGAGATGATGTCCTTTTGGTTCTCTCGTACTGAGTCCACATACAAGTTACCACAGGTCGATCATTGAATACGAATATCGACCTGCGGTTACCTACTCCGTACTCTTTTGCTTGTTCTATATTTAACTTCCCTCTGGGCTAGCTCGCGTCCTGTGGGACATTGCTACCTGGGCATCCAGTGGTCCAGTATCTTTGGCGGTGGGGACATCCTCCGTGAGGGTCGCTGGCAGCCCGGGCTAATTGGTGGAGCCACCCGGCGTCGCGCGTGGACTTGTCTGGGCCATGACGAGGTATGACACCATTCGGGGGTAGAAACGGGCTGGCCTCTGGTTCAGGGGAGAGAAGAGGTGAATTGACGCCGTGGACGTCATGGTTATGTAGTCAGGCTTGATGCTTTACCCCGGACATTTTCAAGGTGGTTTACTGGCAAACTCCAGCTGATGTGGCTGGTGGCGGGAACGCTACGTCATGGCTGCTTTTGCCGTGGTTTGGGGGAGGATGCTGGGTATATAGTTGTCTCCTTCGACTTTGTTCTTCAGGGGATTATCCTTTTTCACAATAATCAATCCATCTATCTTCATCAACTCAACAAACTCTATTCTAACGAGCCAGTTTTCTCTACAACCCATTCCTTAACGTCTCTCACACTCATACCCAATCAATCATCATGTCTGGAATCATTCACAAGGTCAAGGACGCCGTCACCGGCCACCATGACAACAAGGAATCCACTCAGCAGCCTACCTCTACCTCCTCTTCCCCCAGCTCCAAGGGTGCCGACAATGGCCCTCACGACTCCAAGCTCATGAACAAGCTTGACCCTCGCGTCAACAGCGAGCGTGGTTCGTCAATCCCATGACATTCCTATCCAATGCACTCAAAACTAATCGACCAACAGAAGCCCGCGAGTCCCAGTCTGCTGCTTCTGGCACCTACGGCTCCGGCGCTGGTTCCTACGATACCCAGGGCTCTCACTCCGGCTCTTATGGCGGCCCTACTGGTGCTACCGGCACCTCTGGCACCACTGGCGGCTATGGCTCCCAGTCCGGCACCACCACTGGCTACGGTGCTGACACTACCGGCCGGGGCAGCAACACCGGTGGCTACGGTTCTTACTCTGGCACTGACGCCACTACTACCGGCGGCTTGGGCTCCAGCACCACTGGTACTACCACCGGCCCTGGCTCGTACGGCCACTCCGGCTCCACCTCTGCTGGCGACTACGGCTCTCGCTCCAGCAACGCCGGTCCCCATGACTCCAACCTCATGAACAAGGCCGACCCCCGCGTTGACTCTGACCGCGACAACCGCGCCCGCCACGAGGCCCTCCGCTCGAGCAACTACAACACCGCTGGTGGCTACGGTGGCTCCTCCACTGCCGGTCCTCACAACTCGGACCTTCTGAACAAGGCTGACCCTCGCGTTGACTCTGACCGCGACAACCGCGCCCGCAACGAGACCCTCGGCTCGAGCAACTACAACACCTCTAGCGGCTATGGCTCCCACTCCGGCACCAGCACTGGCACCAGTGGTCTGGGCAGCAACACCGGCGGCTACGACTCTTACTCCGGCGCTGGTGCCACTACCTCCGGTGGCCTGGGCTCCAGCACCACTGGCACCACCACCGGCCCCGGCTCGTACGGCCACTCCGGTTCCACCTCTACTGGCGACTACGGCTCTCGCCCCACCGAAGCCACGGCTACCAGCAGCTACAACGCCCCTACTGGCTATGGCACTACCGGCTCTGCTGGCTACGGCGGTTCTACCACCGCTGGTCCCCATGACTCCAACATCATGAACAAGGCCGATCCTCGCGTGGATTCTGACCTTGATAACCGCGGATCTCTCGGAGCTCAGCGTTTCTAGATTCGTCGAATCAGTTTGATTGGAAATGGTTATGGATACCCCTGAATTAAATTGTCGATTCGGTACTATTGTGCCTAATTTATGATTGATGGGAAGCGTTTTTTGATTCTTGGGCTTATTATGATGATGATATCGTGAGCTTGTATCATAGGATTTCCTTTTTTATGTTTATGACTAGCGGGATATCTAATTGATTATTTCTGAAATATTCTGGTGTCTTTGGCCAAGTTTCGTAAAAGTGTGTAGATTTCGGGCAGTGGTGGTCTGCAATTGAAACGAGCAATTGTTGGCCTGAGGTTGATGCTCGCACTTTACCTTCCTCTTTTTAATATGTTCCAGCAACCAGACGACATTCTGATATAGCTTTCTTAAACGATATTAAATCTAAACAGGATTTCTGAATTATGCAGTAAGTCCATTCCCCCCTCAGTGCTCACACAAGTTAAAACTTCCACTCTCAAACCGGTCATTTTGCACCCTTGTCACAGAGCTCCTCTCCTTCATCAATTCAAGTCGATATTTCTTCGCCTCATCTATACTGATCGGATCACTGTTAATATTTTCATTGACCATTTCCCGCAACTCAGCCGGCAACCGACTTCCCAGCAACTTATCCATCACCTCATGCATCTTCCCCCACCACTCCTCGTTCTGCGGCGGAATATTCGCCGAAGAGATAATGCGAATATGCGGGTCCACCAGGAAAAAGGCCAGGATCTTGCGATGGCCTGGTTTGGACTTATCGGCCAGCGAGAATGGCGATACACGATGCTGCAGGATATTAGGGAATGTCAGAAGACGGCCCTCGCGTGTCGACACGCTGCCTAGGGGCTGGGTGACGTCGGCATCATCGTCGTTATTGTTTTCGCGTGGAAAACCGAACACCTCGTAAATAAAACTGTGCTGGTTCTGGGGGTAGATGACGTCTTGGACGTTGTCTCGTCCTGCCCGCTGGCGGAATGATAGATGGTTCTCGGTGATGTTGTCGCTGTCGTAGTAGTATAGCGCGGTTGCGCAGATGTGCTCATTCTGTTTGCTGTTAGTGATTTTGGTGGACTTGATGGGAAAGAACGAGGGGGAGAGGGGTTTTTTCACTTACTGATTGTCCCTCGACGTGCCAGGATCCTCCATCATAGTCGGGATTCTCGGGCGTGAGCTCGATATTCGCCAACTTGACGATCACTTGCAATCCGTGCTCAGCAAACTCCCTCCGCAGATCAATTGTACGTTTCGGATCAGGCTGACGAGGTTTGAACGTGCCCGGCTCAGGAAGCTTGATCGGGGTTGAATCTTCCCATTCGCCGTGCCGCTCATAATATTCGTCCCACGCCTCGTTGTCGTCTTCATCCTCAGGCTCCTGGGGCTCTGGATCTGGATGCTCGAGGTGATCAACTACCTCATACGGTATCCGGTGCTTTCCTTCATATTCCACGTTGGTCAATGTAGCATCCCACAGAGGGATCACTTTCTCGAGGATCTTCTCGATGACTCCATAGAGGGGACGATGCTTCTGAGGATGCAGATTGTTGATGTATGAGACAATGCGACATCCTTGCTCCTCAGTGAACTCCACATCACAGGGCATCCATTGAAACTTCCGACTATACGGCTCAACCACTTGAGAACTCCATTGCAGGGGATAATAGGCCCGAAAATCATTGTCGCGTGGTTGATCCTTTACCTTTTCAGGCACTGCAAGCTGCTGACCCTGTCCAATACTGTTCAGACAGTCGTCGACACCAATAAGCCGATCAGGCAGGATGTGACTACGGCCGTAGATCACAGGGGATAAGGACGGATGGACCAGATCGACGACCTTGTTGTCCGAACCGGGGTGGTAGTCTTTCTTCTCCTCGGGGATCTCCTCCAAGGGACGAACTGCATCCCGCAAGGCCCTGTTCAGGCGCAGGGAGATGGCCGAGTCGGATTTCACCACCCCCGTGTCATAGGCTACGACATGGCCCTTTTCGCGGTAAAGATCAGCCTTCCACCGGAGTTCCGCGAAGATCCAATCCATCATTTTAGAGGTAATGTCTTGACCACTGGCAACAATCTCGTCTCGCCATTTTGCAACGATCTGGTCGTCGAAAACCTGCGAAATGAAGCCAGTGAGCTCCATGGACCATGGCACGTAGATTCTGAATGACGGTGGTAGGTACTGTACCTTTCGTTCCCAATCCGGTTTATCCGTGATGGTATCTATCACTTGCATCATGAGAATTTCTCGATGCACATATATCCGACTGAACACGATTAATACAGCTCCTTTGCATGATCTTGGGATTCGCAATCAACACTTACTCCGCCCATCCGCCTTCGATGTCCTCCACATCAAGCGCGTTGGGAAACAATCTTCGGGGGCTTCTATTGCACGGATCACAATCCAAGGGCAGATTATAGCCAGGGAGGTCGAAACGCGTGGTTTGAGTTGCCATTGTAGCGGCTTGTTTGTTCTCAGAGAATTGAGTTTTATTCCAAATGTTGTCTTTGGGACGGTTTATATGGGAAGGTGGGGGCTAGGCAGCGGGTGGTGCCTGCAGATGCCTGAGGCTAGTGGTAGGCAGTCCCTCGTAGGTCTTCGGCTGCCTAGACGCAGAGACCTACACAGAAAATCGCCCAGAGCCTAGTATGTTAGTAGTCTTACGCTCTGATGCTGTCGTTGACGAACGACAACCAGGGATGTTGTGATCCAGCTGCCTAGATTTGGTCTTCCATATTGGTTCGTAATTGATAATAGTGACCTAATGTGGATCAAAATGGGATTTGCCCTAGCATTGGGATTGCTTTGTCTGGTCGCGAGTAGATAGAATGGCCGTGATGAGATCGGTACTGCTTTACAGGGGGTATTGGGTTCGGTTGCTGCATTTGTGTTCTTATAGTTCATAATTTGGGAGATCAGATGGAGAGTGGAGGGAGAGAAACGCTCTTGTGCATTATTATAGAATCTGTCATGACATATATGGTATGGTATCATCTTGTTGAACATATGCAATAGAATAAAGAAATCAAAATCAAAATCAAAATCAAAAATCCACCCAAAAGTCCGGCTTCATGGTGTACAGAAAGAAGTGAAAACGCATAGCGAAATCAACAGAAAGAACCAATGTAGATAAAGCAGCAGTTATATAGCGCCGATGTATGCTTCAAAATGCAAAGACAAATATCATATCATAACCAGTCTGTTCTTTTGTCTGATGATCGGTCATTATTAGCGTATTGGTTTGGCGGGTAAATCAAAACAAAATCGTTCATAAATCATCATTGTCATCATGAGACGTTTCGTAGTCTTCTCTAGCAAGAACAAGTCAATCAAATCAAACACTTGCGGTTCTTCGTTTCTCGCTCGGTTTTTGAGCGTAGGCGATTAACAGCCGGAATCCGGTGCCTCGCCTCTGACATTCGCGGACAACTTTTCGGTTGGCCCAGATGCTGAGATCGGCGTCGCCGTTCGGGAGAACAGGGATTTCGTAGCATCGAGTGTACCACCAGCGACCGACCTTGGCCACGATCTTGCGGATGGATTCGTCGTTGGAAGGAGAAGGGGACGGGTCCGACAGCAGATCTCCCAGCGAAAGATCAGTGTCGTTGGAGGAGGACTTTCCATGGGCCTTCGATTGGGCGCTCACGGATGAAGTTGAGGGTCCGGAGAAGACGGTGAATGGAGTAGTATTGGTGGCCATTGTGGACGGATTCGATGAGGCTGTCGATGACGAGGAGGCGGATGATCGGACGATTATTCCCGCGGTCGGGATCCGCACTATACATCGTCGCAGGCTATCAAACCCATGCTGACCTAGCATCCGTTGAATGCTGTCACTGGCAGGCTTCAGGCTGATGTTGGGGTCGGTGAGATACGTCCTCTCCTTCAGCTGCCGTACGGCCTTTCGCGTCCGGATGCCCATGTTAACCATGTCTAGATCGAGCACGCTCATCTCGATATAGCCACCAGGGCGGAGCACACGCTTGCACTCCGATACGATTTTATTCTGAGCAAACTCGGAACAAGCAGCAGGGAATCGCAAGACAGTCACTGTGAAGCTCCCTTTCGGGAATGGAAATCGGTCTTCAAGGCTCGCGTGATGGATGGTATGATGGTTAGAAGGCGGCTGCCAGGCAGCAGGGTGCTTGAAGGCAGTAGATGCGGGTCCATCGGTCAGGCAATGCACATCTGCGTTCGGGTACGTGAGAGCACAGTAGAAGGACCAGTCATCATTTCCGAGACCGTCCACAACCAGGATCCGTTCGTCTTCTCCATCCTTGACGTGGTTGTGAGCAGGACTGAACAGAACCCTCCCGAAGGACAACCATCGACTAGTCATCAACGATCCCGATCGAATGTTTGTCTGCGCCGTGGGTCCTTCTCGATCTCGCTCGGCTATATCGAACAAAATGGTGTTCCGTTGTCGGCATGTCTCGAAGCTCGGAGATGGGTTTAAGGGAGAGCTAAGGTAGAGAGAATTTTGATCCACGGGTGGAACGGTGGCTTGATCGATCTGGTCAGGCGCTTCACTCTCAGGCTGATCATCGCAGTATGCCTTGATAATATCACTGAATGAAGGCTGCGAAGACGGGGCAATGGACGAATGCAAGGCAGACACAATCCTGGACCGCCGAAGGTGAACTGAACCATTGCTTGACTGGGGGGATGCCGGAATAAGTGCCAAGGCCGGGTTCTCGATCAAAGACGAGCGCACACGCTTATCTGCTTGGCCATTCAGTTCAGCTTGAAGCGCTCTACTGGCCATAGTTGCCATTTCAAGCTTTCCTTCCACTTCGTGTTCACCAGGAGAAACGGACCTCGTACTCTTGGGAGATAGGACATGGTCAAGCAGGTCATCATACTCCCCCCATACCTCATCCTCATTCAACTCTGACCCCGGGTTTGGTATCACAGCTGTCACAGCCGCCAGACTCTCCGATTCGCTGGAAGTTGAAATCATCGAGTCATTGCCAGGGGAAAATGCGAGAAATTCGTGTTTCGAATACGGACCGGCAATAAAATCGAGAATGCTTTGCTTCGTCGGATCCCCAAATGGTTGTGTCAGATCAAATGCAGGATTGTGCCGATCACGCGGAGGGTTGCGTCTCTGGGACTCGGGTGTGGAACGAGGTGGTGAGAATTCCGCTGGTCTGTCCACTATAGCTGTTAGGGAAGGCGACTCAGTCACACTGAATGGCCGTGAGAAGGACTGAAAGGCGGGTTTATGCTGTCTTTCTCTCCTAGACACCACACGCGGGATGCGTCCAACTGAAGCCAGCCTACTTGTGCGTTTTTCCGGTACTTGTTCTTTGGTTTGCGTAGGCTCCACCGGCTTCTGGGGGATTGGATCAAACGGGTTCCTTGTAAAGTAAACTTTTGGCGAGGGTGGGCCGTTTCTGGCGAATTCACCATGTAGTTTCGGTGGCGAAGGAAGAAGAATAGATGGGCTCGGCTTCCTGATCTTCAAAGCTGCCGGAACCTCAACCGGAGAATTCATCCCGTCATCTTCTGTCGGAGGCGAGTCCTCAATATTGTGAATGATATCTTCCAAGGGGTCGGAATCCGTATCCACAAAGGCGTAGTGTGCAACCGGTCGGTGAGATTTTACCGTCGATACCGCAGCCTGCAGCTGAGGCACAGAAGCCAGTGGCTCCGGTTCCTTGTGCGCGGTGCTATCGTTGCTTCTATGGAAGAAATTCCACTTCAAGCCTAGACCCTTCTTCGGTGACTTTTTCTCTTGTTTTTTAGGACTGTTCGTCACCTTAATTTCAGACGAGGATGGTTTCACCGTATTTGCCAGCGGCTTTTCTTGTGTGATATCGGCCAGTGACGCCTTGCGCTCCGCATTCGATCCAGAACCACCAGTGCTAGAGAAGCTCGAAGAGCCACCGCGAGGGACTTGATTCTGGTTGAGTTCCCCTTGAGAATTATTTCTTCGGTAACTGCCTCGGGCGTTTTCCACAGTCCCTGTTGAAGTAGCTAAAGAATCTGTAGAGTAACCAGGAGGTCGCGATGGTTTAGAGCGCGGCACCATGTTCATCGTAGACGTTGTGCTGAGGCCACTTGAACTCTGTTCGCTCTGCGTTCGTATCAGGGCTGTCCCATCAATGCCGCCACCTGGTATGACCACGGGTTCCAAGCGGTCAAGCAAAAAGTCATCCAGCCCCAAGTCGGATCGGCCTCTGTCACTCCCTTTACTGCTTGATACAGATTTGGACACGCTTCTGGTCGTGCTTGTCGATCGATCACGAACCCCACTGTTGCTGCTGATACTTGTCTTGCGTCCACGCTGTCCATATCTGCCGTACCCCTCATGACCAGTTCCAGCAACTGGTCCCTTACGAATGGGGCGAGACTCATCCAATGCTTTTGAATCAAGCTCTGGCTTAGACTTCTTAGAGAAGAGTCCGAATCGGCGAGCTCTACCCGGACTAACAGGATTTTGAGGTGTTGTCGATTCTTTTGCTGCTTTCTGAGGTAGCTTGCGGGACAGCTCCGGTGATGGTGGAAGGCGGGACGGAATTCGGGAGGACGTCCTAGAATGTAATGAATCCACGGAGGTAGCGGCAGATTGATTGACTGACAATGGAGACTTGTCGATAGCGATTGAACTCTCCACAGACCCACGTCTTTTATGTCCGGTCACTGTCTCAGGGGATAAGTTGCTTTGGACCACAGGTGATGGTTCCAATTCCAGTTGGTGGGTTCCATCTCTACTTGGTCTCCGCGGCACCTGTGTCGTGTTTAGTGAAAGCCCTCCAGCTCCCCCTCTCCTTAACGGTCCACGTGGCTCGACTTTGGTGAGCTTCTGTTCGGGTGCGTTGCGACCTGATTCAGCTAGCACGTTGGACTTTCGGGGAAGGTTAGATTTAATCGATGTCCTGCGTTGAACAATCCCGTTGCCGGTGGTTGGAGCCCTCCCAACATCAGGTTCTGTCGCTGGGCTTTTCTGTTCAGGTTTGACCAACGTAGTGGTTGAGTCTGCGCCCTGGGTCGGGACCAATGGTCTGAATTCTCCGGAACTCAGTGGGTTGCTCGGTGACGGGGTCTGCTGTATCCGAGGTGAAAAAGAAGGGAGTCTTGTTTGAGATGGGCTTGGCTGTCTCAACCGGGAACCAAATTTAACCGGTTGGACAATCCCCGGGGAGTACGAGGACAAAGATGTCGGAGTGGAAGTCCGGCTCCATATTCCGGGAGATCCAGAGTACCTCGTCGAGGGACTGCTTGCGGAGGCAAACCCTGGTGTTGGTGGTGGTAGGTTTTGTGTGTTTATCGTGGTTCGAAGGCTAGCAAGCTCTTTAGGGCCGTGAGACACGTTTTCCGGAGTATTACTCACATTCCTCCCTCGAACGGCGGACGGAGGTGAAGGTAGGTGATTCCACTGCGCCGGGCTGTCAAAGAACCGAGGAGAGTCCATGGTGTCGTTGCTGGACTGAGCATCATCTGGAATTATTACATTCAGCTTTTCGGGCCTGGTGCCTTGCATAGTAGCCGGTTGCTTTTTTCCCGTATGTTGTCCAATTGTGGGATACTTTCTTCGGAGAACGTTCCGTGGCCGACTGCGAGCGGAATTTTGCAGACTATTATCCGAAGAGATTGACACTGAATACGAGCTTTGCGGCAAGCCCAGGCTAGCGTTTATATCAGGGGACACAGAAGGTCCCGATGGCGATGGCAGGGGGTGCGTAGTCGCCCTCGGGGGCAAGAACGATTGAAGACCCTGACTAGATGGTATTCTGGAAGGATTTGAGCGCGCTCCCTGGCTCTTTTCAGCCACGGTCAAGGAGGGTAGTCTGCTAGTCCTATTAGAAGAAGGGACTGAGGGATCAATTTGCGGCCTTGGCGGCATAGGAAGGCCCGTTGGCTTCGCTGCTACAGTAATCATCGGCGATGACACGCTTCGTGGTTGAGATGCAACACCCCTAAGCCGGGGTATTCGGCCGCCATCAGGCTTGTGCGACGACATGGTGTTACCTGACGGCCGTCGGTATTTCCAGTCCGAAGACTATAAATCCAGCGGAGGTTGAAAAAGTAATATGGGGTTGGAATCATCCCGTCCTTAATGGAGAAATTCCAAGCGACTGTGTCCATGAGCTGAGCTCCAAGCTAAAGGGATGGTGTATAGCAGCAACCTTACTCACCTTAAAATCATAATTAGCATGAATCAAAAGATGTCCAAGAAGCCGCAGGTACCATCATATGATTGGGACAAGAGACAGGAGGCAAGAAAAAGTCCGTATGAACGGCGGAATGTCTAGTTCAATTGTGGAACGGCATTTAAAAAACGGAAATCAAGCAGCGTGAGCCGGAGCAGTTTATCGAAGACAACCAATTTCTCTAATTCTGGAACGAAGTGAAAGCCGAAAAAAACAAAAGAGTGAAGAGTCAACGGCAATGGATTGATTATGAGGTCGCTTATTTTTGAGCCCAAAAAAAAAGATAATATGAATAAAAAAGATGCACCCGCTCCGCCACAGTATGGGGTCACCGTCCACAGTGGCTAAAAACGCCAAAAAGAGTGTTAAGCTGGGTCTGCACGACCACGTCAGAGATAACCTAAAACCGGATCATGTAAGAAAAAAGAGAGAAAAAGAAAAACAGAAACAAGCTGCAGGGAGAAATCGAAGAATATAGAAAGAAGAGAGGGGGGGGGAGGAGGGAAATGGTTCACGCATTAGCATTGACCTGACCAGGATAGATCTGGACTTTTTCAAGGCCGAGGATTACCAGTGCTAAAAACTCTGACCCCGTTGCGACGGCCCCGTGTAGTGGGGGAGCGCCGTGCCTATTCGTAGGTTAAACGGTCCATATAGAGACCGTAACGAGAAATCCTGGCGCGGTTTGTGCGATCGACGTCGGGTCCCCAGGTGAGAACCGATGTGACCGGGAAGATCATTGGCGCAAGAACAGCCGCTTGTCCTGCTCGTTATCAATAGCATGAAGCGTGGGAAGAAAGCAAATAGCAACAAAAATAACACGACCCAGGATCGCCAAGTGCACAAGGTACGAAGTAGTCGCCATTAGCGTTGAGCGCCCAGGGTCGTGACTCTTGACCCTGACTGGATTGAAGGTGACAGGATCGTGCGCGGCGAAAAGCAGAGGAATGGAGTCGCTAAAGCGACCCACTTTGACGGGACAGTTTGTTTGCTCCTGACTGGCAAGGTCCAGTATACTCCGGAGGGGCTTGGGGCGAGGAGGCAATTGACAGGTTACGATGCCAGTCAGTGGCGTGAGATAGCGGGAAGTCCGTCGTGGGCAGAATCGACCACTGGCGCAGGACCTTGAAAGACGAGGGGGAATCGGGAAAGTGGAAGATGCATCATGGACGATAGCAGATGCAGGCAACAGCTAGGATGAGAATAAAAATAACCATCACAATCAAACCATGGGTGTTTAGTGGGTAGGTCCTGCAGCAGGGCACAGCTGGGGGGAGGATGTGATTCCAGCCAGTTCGGACAATTTTCCACGGCCGGGCGCCAGTCAGCCCAAGTCAGGTGGTGGTCACTGACTGCCGCCTGCCGATCCTCGCCGGCGAGTCCGACTTCTCCTTCTATCACCTTCGTCTACAAACTACAGTGTAAAAAGCCAAAAGGACCTGGAAGGTTCGCCCCGAACCATCATTGAGCCAGACATTGAGCAACGTTCAGGGGTCACGGTCACTGTCACTGACTCCCTCGCGGAACCACGGATTGAATCCTTGATCCACTTGTCGCAATAGACGGCGGTTTGTGAAATGAGAACGGTTCAACCGCCGACGAACCAGTCACCATGCTCCAAGGCGATATGGTATACAACAGCTGAGACCTAGGACGGTGGAGCCGTGAGCAATCCCCTACCTAGTACTCCGGAGTACATACGCCGTACGAGGAATGGATTCAATCTGAGCCCGGGAGATGTGGAGTCGCTGAGCCGTGGGTCTTTGATCCGCCGCTAAGTGGACGACGAGGTCCAGAGGAGTCGATGATTGACGGACGCACACGGTGAGTTTGACGGCCAGGCGCGGGGCGACATGGGCTTTCTATCCGCCCGGTTTAGCACAAGCAAGATGGTCACTACAGGGCCCGGATTCGTCAGAGAAAAAAAGCAATGGCCCTTTCGTGATACTGGTGATACCGGTGTCACTGATGATCCTAGTGGGGAACGGCGGTTAAAGGAATAATTTTAAATAAAAATCCCAGCACGACACCAGCAGGCGCGTCTCGTCTACATAACACGATCACTGTGCCGCTGGCCGCTGCGAGTCTCGGAACAAGCCTAGACACGATTCCGCCGATGCTGACAAGATGCCAATCACGGGTTGGCCTACAAAGACCAAGTTGTTGGTCAGCTCTACGCGAGCAGATTGGGTACGGCCTCGTCTAGTGTAAAACCGCGAACAGACTGGCCTCGCAGAACCGAGGGCGAGGGGGGTAGAAGTAGACAGATCTCCGCAACCACAAGTGATTGTTGGATGTCGATCAGATCCGATCGGGGAAATCCCTCGAGCACGCCAAAGACTGTGGGATTTTCGCGCGACCGGGCGCTGCTTTGCTGCAGGAACCAAATGCACTGTTTTTCAGCTGGTCGTGTCCTTCCACGAGGCCGCCGTCATGCTGGTGACACCGTCATACCGGACCACGCCATGGTTTGTCTGCAAGCATTCAAGTACAGTTTTTCTTTTTTGGTAAAAGAAAAAGAAAAAGGGCCAGTTATTGATGACTGCATATCTGTGTGACTTACTCGGTTCTTTGTCCAGATTCAGAAATGTCCGATCAGATTGTTGATCGCCTTAGTTGCAATTCTTTACCAGCATTTCCCTGGTCGCCGATGCATACGCTGATTCCAGAAGACGTCAAATCTAAGCCAGACTACAGTACATTTCTATCTTCCCACCCGGGGGTTTTGATATGGTCACAATGGTTATTCAAATGCAACAGTGGAATTTCCCATAAAACACAGAAAACGCCAATAATTCGTGATACAAGACAAGAGATCAATTAGAAAAAGAAAAGACAAAATGATGATAATGACACAACAGGAGATAGGGGACCCTCTTGACTAGATTACTCGGTGGCAAACCGCTTCTTTCTCGCTTCCATGGCAGCTTTGTCCTTCTCACTCGACCCACTGGCGTTGTTCGGGTGAGGTCTTTGTCCCCGGTGGTTGTCATGTCCCCGGTGGTTGTCATGTCCGCGTCCACCGCGACCGCGACCGCCACGACCACGTCCACCGCGGCCTCCACGGCCTTGAAAATGGCCGCGACCCCGGATGTGGCCCCGGCCACCAAAATGACGCTTCCTGTCTCCGCGCTCTCCCTGGTCGTTCTCCGCGCGTTCTCTCTTGCGGGGATTCTCGCTGGGGAGCGCTACATCCAACTTCTCAACACCGGCACCCTCTTTATCCTCGCCTTCGGTACCGAAGCGCTTAGCCCGCTCGAGTTTCTTCTCTGCATCGGCAACGGCAGCCTGCGTCTCCTCCGTAATACCGAACTTCTCCGCGCGAGCCTTGCGCTTCTTCAGCTCCTCCTCCAATTCCGTAGTGGCAAGACCGATAGAGTAGTCGACGGCCGGCTTGTCCTCCGCAGGTTGAGCGGTCTCGGATGAGTCGGCGGGCTCTGCCTCGGTGCCTTCCTGCGCAGAGACATCACCCTTGGGTATACCCTCGGATTCAACCTTCAGATCATCCGTCGTAGCGGGATCGACGTCCTGTTTCTGGTTGGGGACGGCAACGGGGTTTGCTACAGGGCCCTTGCCGCCAGCAGCGATTGTTGCAGCGCCAGCTTCCGTGGTGGGCTTCGCGGCCGCATCGGCAGCGGGCTCGTCGTCATCTTCCCAGTCGATCACGTCCTCCGCATCGGTTTTAGCGGCGGGCGCAGACTCGGCGGGCTGGGTGGTTTTCGCATCATCATCCTGGATGCGCGAAACCAGCTCCGCCTTCTTGCCAGTGTGCGGAAGTGAGCGAGACTTGAGGATCTCCACCAGCTCGGCGTTGGTCTTCTTGCTGTAGTCGGTAGTCATGGTGCTGGGTGTGATCAAGGAGCAATGGGAAAGAGTCAATTGCAAACGAAGAAAGCAGACGGATTTCGAGGAAAGGAAGGGAGCAGGGAGGGCTCGAGTCGTTTAAAGATATCTCGCAGCGAGACAAAGGGCGAGGATGGGAGGTTTCGGACTCGAGAGTTCGGAGCGCTCAAAGGAGGACAAAGGAGGACGTGTTTCGGCTACTTTCGATGGTATTCAAACTTAGAGAATCATGCGCATTATGCGCCGGGTTGAAAGAATGCTCAAAGGACGGAGGAGAGGATGGAATTTGGATGGAAGAAACAAGGTGATCCAGATCGTAGGTGAGGCGAACGCGTTCACGCGGCGGCGCAGCGACTGGCCGGCCGCTGAGATTGCCCGATCGGGGGGATATATGATCACGTGACACGTGATTGCATGGGCCGGCATTGTGACTCAGCGAGTGAATAATGCCAACATTAATCAATGCCACACAAAAAAACAAAAGATCTTTGTATGCTTGCAAATGATAACAATAGTGATGATAAGTGATCGCTATTTCAAATCAAAAATCAAAATCAATATAATGGATAAATTAATCAAGATTCGACCGGGAAACAATGCCACTGCTACCACGGAGTAGTGCGCCGCACAAGCCTGCCTGCCTCCACTCTGTAGGCCGTGGCCGCCACCCATTTCTCTGCCGCCTGGAATCCAGAGCTGCCAGCAAACCAAACGACATCGTTCCCTCCTTGCATCCCGTCACCAGCTTGACAGCGCGATCGTCAAGGGCATTCCTGGTAGCAGATCATGCCTCGGACCCAAAGTCAAAAATGTCTGGAGTTTGTCGGAGCTTCCGGCATGTTGACAGCTGAAAAGACGGCAAGCTTGATGACATGGCAGTCCGGCTGTGGCTGTGGTGAATTTTCCCAAATCCCAACGCATGCACTGCGCCATAGCGATCATGTGATTCCGATAAATACGAGCGGGACTAACTATCAACGACAGCCAACAATTTGGTAGCCGTTCGATGAACGATGATAGGGAAAGCAGTTGCATTCATTGATTTCATCATTTGCTGCTATTATCCCGAGTACCTATATTAGAAGGGAAAAATCTAATTTGAAAATTGTAGCCCAATCACATCTTCAGCAGCTCCTGTGTGAAAAAGACTTTCATCCTCAGTTATCCGGTGAAGTCGAGCATGGAGGAGCATGAGCGTCAGAGTCGCGATTATGGACCTCATTGGGATGCGGGCCATCGTGACCTTGGCCTTGGCCTTGATCTTGACTCTGATCCTGCTCTTGGATTTGATCATAGGAGCCCTTATCCGATCTGAGAGTGATGACTTGGCACGAGACAGGCCGGAAGCCGAGAATGACCTGGACCTGAGCACGAAGAATTCGACCGGCGGGGCGATGGCAGTTTTGGGGATCTTGAGCAAGTCCAGTATCATATATCGCTGCTCCTATCTGGCTTGGTTCTCAAGTATTAAATAATAACTATTTCCTGTCAACTTGGCCGATATTGACGTCTCCTTTGGTTTTCTCTGTTGCGTTGATGGCCACTGCCATTGTTACCTCGCGTATGATATGCTTGGGCAACGGCCGATGTCATATTCACCAGAGCTACACTATACCAGTCTGTCTGAACAAATGCAGGGGTGGACTTGTGTTGTCTCAGTGAATGCGGGAGTGAACAGTGCATAGCACGAGTCACCGCACCTCACCTCAGGGTCCGAGGACGGCTCAGAAATTACAGACTTAAGTCTAGAAGTATACACCATTATATCATTGTATTGAAATTTATTCATTCATCTAAGAACTAAGCTGGCTTTGTAAGGACTTTTGTGTGCCATGCTTGTGAATAATGAAATGACGAATTAGAGATGACTACCAAATGTATTAAGAAGCCTCCAATTCACAGCAAGAAGCAGCCTAAGCACTATAGAACCAATATTCCGCCGCATAGTCAATCACGAACGCAGGGAGCTGGCCCTTGCAGCTGGCAGGGGCCTGTCCGCCAGCAGTGTAGAGACGATAAACATCCTAGTCTTCTGTTAATAATCTGGTCGCGATGTAGTATGAGGAGACTTACATGGAGACCACTGGAATTGGTAGCTTCAAGCTTCAACCAAGGCACGTTCTGGGCCTTATTAGGTGCATCCGTACTGCCGACCTTCTTCGTACCAATCCAGTCGGGATATCCGCCCAATCGCAGATCAAAGAATGGAGTCTTTCCGTCGAAATAGTGCTCGCCCAGCACTATGGTGTCGGTAGATGAGTGGATCACACGGCTCAAGACAGCATTGACGAAGCTGAGCACGCTAGGAATAGTTTTTGAGAACGGACCGGTGAGCGCGTGAGGCAGATCAGGGTTCAGGGCTGCAAAGCAAGACACGTCGTAGAGGGTAGCAACGGCGCCCACTGAGACAGGAGCAGCGGACGCGTCGGTGCCATTGCAGGTGTAGTTCTGGGTGCCGCGGCCGATGGCCACATACTTCAGTTTGAGACCATTGCCGGGGTTAGGAAGAGGAGGCTTGGTCTGCTCGAGAGGAATCTTGATGTTGTCCAGAGGGCAGTGGTTGATATTGACGGACCCGAGGACCTTGGTGATTTTCACGAATTCTTCAGCCAGTTCAAGATTGCTCACGCCGACTTCAAACCAGTCAGGGGTCTCAGTCGCAGTGTCAGGACCGGCAGGAGTAGGAGCAGCCTGGACTCCAAAGATGGTGAGAAAAAGAAAGACGAAGATAGTATGCAAAAGCATGATGGCGGTTAAAGTTCGAAGTGAGGATAAGAAGAGAAGCTGTGGAATTGCGAATTACGGGGAAGAGAGGAAGAGAGAGGGGTAGGAAGATTAGTGGATTGAGGATGGAGATGGGTGAAGGAGGTCAGTAAGGGAGAAGAGGAATAGAAGAGGGTATTTATCTTGAGGGCCACCGGTGACCTGAGAGGATGGTGACTTAACGGTGACTTCCAGGAACTCCTCAGATCTCATATCCTAAGCGAAGATTGCCTCGCCACCAATCACCAGAAATAATCACCAGAAATGGATACTTTTTTCACCAGTTAGGCAAAGCTGCCTTGTTGGATGTTTGGTTATTCACTGGAACTCTCCCTTAGCCAGCATCTAGATCATTAGAGATCATTAGCAGATACACCGCCTCTTCAGAAGAAATTCTGCGAAGACTGCATTTGAGAAATGAAAAGTAATAGGAATTACGTTGCCAGCATCAAACATGTACAGTATAGAGATTGAAACATTCTGCCTGCACCCCGTGCCCTACCCCCCTCTCTGCCAAATTACTCCGGATATCAAGGAGCGCACAGATGACATGCCTGACAGAAATCCGTTTCATAACCCCAATGGCCAAAAATAGTCCCATTAGCCGCCCTGCATCCTTCGCGCGGCTCGATCACGACTTGTATCTGCAGTGAACGGCTCTTCGCTGTTAAACATTCATAAGGCTCACAGGTTAGTCCCAGCTTAGGGGAAAGCCCCAGACCAAATCCCTGCCATAGATCCGATGACCTGTCAGCCCTTCATTGATTCCGTGTGGAGGTTTTTCCAGAAGCGATGTTGGATGTCCTTCGATTTAAGCGCCATCCTGCAAGGCAGCCCTGCAACCAGGCCCTTGAAAGCGCGGCAATCACAAATGGGGACACCTCAAAGCTCCATTCCCAGCATTCTAGAAGGGGCTTACGGGTTGGAACCTATTTCCAACAAGATTGAGATATAATAGTTAGTATGTTCCTGGGGGCTGGAAATTGTGGCGGTACCGCCAGATAGGCGGCTAACGTTGGATGGATCTTAGCTTTGGTATACCAACACTATGAATGATTTGCTCAGAGTTCATGATATTTTCTGCCATGCTGGGGCGCAGTTGAGGTAGTTCAATGATTTTTGGCCTCATTGTCATTTATTGTTCTTGATAACATGATATCCAATCTATCAGCTCTCGGTATCTAGTAAAGCCACTAGAACACTCAGAAATGTCTGCTCATTCTGCCTTAGGTACCGCCAGAAACGGAGCGGCATTCATTGGGGCTCCCTGAGCCAAATTATATCGTTCTTGCTCAGAGACTGTGCCTGTACCCTTAGAATGAAGCAATCTCAGCGTTACGAAGCGAGATACAGCAGAAGTCCGGGTAAGTAAGCATTCTAGATTTTGTAGGTTCAGGACGGCTGACTCCATGATTGAAAGGATTAGAATACTTAAATTATTTGAAAGCTTGGTGGAATTGTACTACGTTGATTGTGTCGCGCACAGGAAGAAAAGAGGTGCTCCCAGGCGTTACATACATAGAATAGTCATGGAGGGGAGGCAAGCGGTGAAATGCCTGGCATACTGCATCACAGGTATCTGATATGCCTGTGCCCACAAGATTTAATCGGCTCAGCGGGAAACCATAGCTTCAGCAATCATATATGTCCGAGAATATCCCGATTAAAGGCCCTGTGAGATTTGTGTAGCCATAAATGCCCTGTCCGTAATGGAGCTCAAATGTTCTCGCCAATCGGACCACCCTCGGAGCGAGAGCACACTATTTTTGATTCAAGATAAAATTTTGTTCGGGCATTGTGCTCTGATCATACCGGATATCAAACTCTTCACTGCTCGGGCAGGGGGCCTACTCCGTAGACGCCTCACAACTTCAGATGATACTCCACCCTTAACCCAGGCAGGAAGAGGGAATTGGACCAATTTCAAACTTCCCGAAACAATGAATAAAAATCATTCGATCCGATATGTTGTAGTCAAACCTGGATCTTCCTCATGGGGTCGATCTGTGGAGCAGAGTTGCAAACTGAGTACTCCGTAGTCGGATAGTTAGCGGAACAGCGAACATGCGGGTGGCCATGGGCTGATATTTCCTCGAATGAGAGTGTAGAGACAGGGCCATACAGACAAGGGGTATCGTCAAATCCAATTCTCAGCTCATCAGGAATCTCTCGATGAGCACTCCTCCGACGGAGAGTCTTCTCCTCCTGTCAGATCTTGGCAATCTCTGCGAAATCAACTTCATCTTCATCTTCAGTGCGCACCAATTCGAGGTGAGACATGAACACCACTCCTGAGCACCTACAGTGTACTCCCTACTGGTAGGGTTTATCAGATCATCACTGTTAGTTTCTAAATCCGACCTCCTCTTAATAACAACCAGAATTTACCCGTTCTTGGCAGGGTGCTGCTCCGGCAGTTTCTCTCTGCCTGAAACGACGGGAGAAATCCGAAGCGTTTGCAGCTCCACATTTCCCCTGAAAAGGTTCGTCGTTACTTTCCCCTTCAGGTTCCCCCGCGCCAAATCTGGATTTAGTCCTCCGGTCAGTCTAGACCTGAACTTCCTGAAGAGACGAGCGTCTATCCTATGGTTTCAACTCCGGACAGGGCCAGGTATGGGACGGAACGAGCGCCGTGTCTCAGTGCTGCCTGTGCAGCTGATTAGAGACTGAATTGCAGCATTTCTCTCCTTCTATCATCGGCTTGGCGACTCGAGTCTGCAGACGGCGGAACGAACACCGGTTTTATAATGTTTCAGACCAATCTCAATCCCTGAAACAGATGATAAAAAAATTCTATGCCGTTGCTTCAAGTTGCGCTTGGCAATCCATTGCATCACGCCATGGCAAAATCCTGACGACTTACATATTGCCCCCTCGCTCAAGGTCACTGAGGAGAGTAGCAAACCATTCTTCTCTTCTCTCCTATCCTACAACCATGTCTCTAAGCAAACAGACCCTCGTCACCCTTCTTCTTTCCGTGACCGGCACTTCTGCCGCACCGGCTCCCCAGGCCAGTGGCTCTACCAGCGCTGCCTTCAAGGCCAACCCGAATGTTGGCCCTGGCGGCAGCACCTTCGAGGACTCGGACCATTTCCGCCTCTATGGAACGGCCAAGGGTGGTTCCAAGGCTGTCTTCGGCATGATGGAGGCCGCTTACTCCTGCTTTGTCGATGACCTGGAGTTCACCACGTCCGGTCTCTCAATCCTGGATGATGCCGACCAGAACCCAACCTTGTGGAAGGAGAACATCTACGCCACGGATAGCCTCGCCGGAGGCGCTGCCGGTGTGCTTCAGTCCGACCCAACTTTGGGTCTCAGCTGGCTGGAAGTTCTCCCTGATTACGCTGCCGACCCAAGCGTCTTGGTGCATGAGTACGGCCATGGTCTGACCTATCACAGCCGCACCTGGGTTGACCAGACTGCCACCGGTGCCTGGTGGGAAACCATCGCCCAGTGGTTCGCCGAGACCTACATCACCTCTTCTCTGTGCAAGAAGGCCCGCTCGAACCACAACCAGGAGGCCGGTAACTCGATCATCGAACTCAACAAGGTCATCAGCGACTCGTACCAGGTCATTGTTGACGGCACCGCCGAGTCAGGCAACTACTACCAGGCCTGGCCCTTCTTCACCTATCTCACCTCCAACCCCGACAACTACACCGGTCTTGGCCAGGATACTGTCCGCCAGCTTTTCAAGCAGTACAAGGAGGACAGCAACGAGACTCCTCTCCACACCCTCGCGCGCCTTTCCACCGATGCTTCCGTCGGTGAGATCGTCGGCAGCTACTGGGCTCACATGGCCTACGTTGACATTGACGACTCGGCCGCCCAGGAGGCCTTCTTCAACCAGCGCAAGGAACTGAACTACGAGAACGTGGAGTCCCAGGGTGAGGGCACCTACGCTGTGAAGTCTGCCCGTCAACCCCAGTACATGGGCGCCAACATTCTTCCTCTCACGACCTCCGGTGCCGGCACCGTCGAAGTCACTGTCACCAGCAGCGGAGCCTTCACTGCTACGCTTGCGGTCTACAACTCTGAGTCGGGTGCCGTGCGCTACGTCTCGCTCAAGAGCGGAAAGGGATCCGCTGAGCTCACGGCCAACGAGGAGGCCAGCCTTGTCGTCGCCAACACCCCCGAAAAGGTTATTCAATATGATGGCTTCAAGCTTACGGATGAGGTCAAGAAGGGTCTGGATTACACTGTTAAGATCACCGGTGCCACTATCTAAGCTTTAGTTCTGTGTACAGCTCTTTGATTTCGTTTTATTTAATATTTATTTTCTTCCTGTATTTAATTTGAGATCACAGCTGGTCCTTGTCTATATACAACTTTAAGCCTCTGTTGCTATCACATTCTATAGTTATTTACTGTCACGGACTTTTGTCACAGTCTCAATACAAAATTCTTCTTGTTATTTATCATTCCTTTTAACCAATATCCCGAGGTCTCGTACATCCCTTTTCTTTGCAACGTACTTCAAATCAGATACTTTCATCCACTACCGGCTTTTAGATGCTTAAAGTGCAAGCTGACAAGAATTTCGCCGTTAATGTATCCTCCGTAGCGTTTTGTGTAGGTAATAATACTGAACAAGATCTTTTCTTCCCTACGCCAATTCAAAGACAATCAACTCATTACACTCATTCAGATATGAACACGATTCATAACCCTTCATTCATCATTCATTCATCATTCATTGATTACCGCGGTGGCCACATGACACCTAGAATTTCCACTTCACAAGAATGAAGCCAGAAATCAGAACCCACTGCAGCACGCACTTGTTATTATTGGTCAATGCGGAAATTGTTGCTGTCCAATACTCCTGACAACCCGAGACCATTCAGACAGCACAATCCTCTAGCTTGCTTACGGATGTATTTACTATGCCAGATGATATGAATCAATAAAGAGCCATGAATTCATTACATTTATCTTTTACAAACCGCAATAATTACTTTACTGCACGTTGAGCCAAAAGCTCGCCACGTCGATCCGGCTCCTCAACATCGGCAATTCGATACTTTCACTTTTTTTCAGTTTAGCGACTTAGGCAGTCCATGGCAAGGCAAAAGGACTCACATAAATTGGACACGTTTAGGCTGTAGAGAAAGATCCACAAGTAAAGAAGAAAGAAAAACGAAAGAAAAACGAAAAAGAAATATCAGAAAAGAGAAAAGCAAAGAAAAGAAAAGGGACAATCAAGGGAGAAAAAAAGCAACTACTATCCAATTAACAAACCCTAAATATTTATTACAGTGTAATCGTAAACTGCCTGACATTCCGCGATATCGACGGTCTACTTCGGAATAATTCGCCCCTCTTTCGTTCCTCTCTACTCCGTAGACCATGAACTTGATTTCGAGAGTCCAGAACCACTAGTCACCGCACATTTCTTTGTTGCATTTAGGGTGGCAGATGGAGAGCCCGTTTTTCATCTAAAGTTCTATCTGCGTCTCCCGTCGACTTCGTCAACTGCCCCATCGTGCCACAGAAATAACTCAGCCCTATTAAGGTAAAGTGGATACTCTCTCGGCTGTCGATCCCAATTGATGGCCTCCTGGTAGGTCTGGTAGGCTGGCAGGGTTGCCGGCACGAGACCGAAAAGAATCAGGGCCCTCAAGAGACGGCTTGTTCTATTGGCTCCAGGCTCATGCAAAATTGCAAGTTTGGTCATGGTGGATAACGCTGCCAGGAGAAGGGACGTGCTATGTGCCGACGCCTTCCGGGCCACAAACCCAAAGTGGTATATATTACCGGTGATGGGGCATACAATGAATGGCCATCGCTACTGCTGGTCGCTAAGAGGTCATCATGGATACCATTGGATTTACCAGGGGTTCTGGGCCCAGTCCCGACGGGTCAGCTCCCGCTTTTGGTAGATGGATTTGGCCGCGTCGATGTAGCTAGGTGCTGGGTCTAGTCCATTTCGTAGAGTGGACGGATTTGAACCGGGATGTTGGTGTCGAAATCGAGTGTGGACACTCAACACTCAATCTGGGACTAATTTCAGATTGGGGTCTGTGACTGCTGTCTGTGCAACTGTTGCCTACTTCGTAGTTTTGCAGTGGTGGATGGATAAACTTCAGAGTATGATGTCGAGTAATTATGCTAGGCATTGTTGTCTGTGTCTTAAGGACACGTTCTATTGTCTTTGAACTTGTTGGTTTATGATGTCAGGATCAATGAGGTCTTCAACCTGTCGCTGCATGCACGGTAGAAGGGCAACCAGACAGCTCCGGTCTTAACTGCGTTAGGACTTCGTGACCACCCAACGGTTACGACCTCGGGTGTTTCTCATGTCAAATATGTGAAGTAATAAAAGCATTGGGTAAGACACGGTCATGAGAATGGGCAAACCCATCGATATAGACAACATACGGGACACGGTAATGAGCCTATCCCTTCTTCCTCGACAGCAAAGATCTCGTGGATGAAGCTTTCTGCATTGCCATCTTCAGCTCTAGGATATTGCAGAGTGCGCACTTTAAGGGGTTTGAGAAATTTTTGTCACAGGCTTCAGATTGAAACTTGTGAATATTTGGTCGAATAAGTACTGTTTCATGAAAGTTGATACCCTCAACTTCAATATTAATAACGTATCAGGGCATATGTATTCCCGTAAGTCTTGACCGATGCATAGAAGTTAGCTTTCCCTCAAATACCTTTCAAGCCCATCGGTATTTGCTCTCGCACACAAAGCCTGACACTTCTCAATGAACCTCCAGAGGAAACAGAAATTATATATTGAACTATGCAGATTTGGTGGAAATGGCGCGGATCGGACAGACATCCTTGAAGTCGACTCCCATGAGCTGTGCAATGACCTTTGTTCGCCAGTCTTGTCACATATCTCGAGTGGAATTCAGCAAGTCAGGTAAGAGAGACTTGGGAGAGTAAGAGAGTAAGAGGTGGCAACCAGATGTGCGCATAACTAATCAAGTTCCCGGAAACAGAAGCTATGCAGTGCACGCGCCAGGAGCACATGGATCACGTGCGGCTGAGTCAGCGGGTCTGGTCCCGCAACCTCAACTTCACTTGACTTTTTGCGCGGCAGCGATTTGACCATCCCAACCATCAGCGCAGAGCTCCCCACCCCATCAATCAGCGAGCCGTTATCGCGGTGTCCGATCCGGATGTAGCTATTGCTACCCCTTCTTGGGATTATACGTTCTCTATCTCATCATTCGAACCCTTGTTGCCACCAACATGTCTGACGGTATGTCCCTATCTCCCCTCTGGATGTGCTCCCCCCACTCCCAAGGTCGACGCGTCACTAACTTCTCTCCCTCTCTAGCCGATTTCGAGGCTGTTCGGAAGCTCCAGGCTGAGCGGAATGCCGCTTCAGCTGGGAAACAAGGTTCTAGGACCTTTGATCCGTCTAGCCAGCGCACTGACAGCTCGACCAAGGCCTCCCTGACTGAATCCTTCGATACGGATGTTTACGAACACGATGGCGCCAACAAATATGCCGGCTATGACACTTCGATTGCCGTGAATGATGACGATGAGGATATGGAGGATGCCGATGCCGGTCACCGTCTTGTCGGCCAGTACACCGCGACCAAAGGTCAGATGGATGAGTTCGCCCACGGTAACGGGGTCGAAGAGGAGGACATTCTTCTCGGTCGCGAGAAGGCGGCCAGGATCGCCGACCGAGAGACAGATTATCAGAAGCGTCGGTTCAACCGTGGCCCCTTGACCCCAACCAGGGCTGATCCATTCGCCGCGAACTCGCACGCGAACGTGGAGTCGGAGGATGGCCAGACTTATCGTGAAGTCATGGCCCTACGTGACCTTGAAAAAGAAGAAGAGCGTGTCCAGAAGCTGATTCAAGAGAAGCAGGCTCGTGGTGAGGACGACGTCCCCGAACATGAGGCCACGTTGAAGCTGGAAGACAAGGAAAATGCCGACGCCGGCTCGACTGTCTCTGTTGCCACTGGCCGCAAGCGCAAGCAGCGGTGGGACGTGTCTTCCGAGCCCACCGAGACGGCGCCAGAGCCTCCTCAGTCCACGGACACGGAGGCCAAGCCCAAGAGATCCCGCTGGGACCAGACTCCCGCGCCAGCTGCGCCTGGCGAAGAAGCACCCAAACGTCGGTCGCGATGGGATCAAGCACCCTCGCTCGCCCCCGGTGCGACTCCCGTCGGTAACCAAGGTCTTGCGACCCCCATGCATCCGTCGCAGTCAGGCTCATCGGCCATGCTTCCAACCAGCTTCGGAACCGATATCTCTGCTCGTAACGCCCCGTTGTCCGATGAAGAGCTGGATATGATGCTGCCCTCAGAAGGCTACAAAATCCTCGACCCTCCCCCGGGTTACGCTCCGATCCGTACCCCGGCCCGGAAGCTCATGTCCACTCCCGCCCCGATGGCCAGCTCGACTGGCGTTGGTGGTTTCATGATGCAGGAGCCAGAGAGCGCTCGAACTATGGGCAAGCAGCTCCCAACCGAGATCCCTGGTGTTGGTGATCTGCAATTTTTCAAGCCTGAGGATATGGCCTACTTCGGCAAACTTATGGAAGGAGGAGACGAGAGCGTGATGTCTGTGGACGAAATGAAAGAGCGGAAGATCATGCGACTGTTGCTGAAGGTCAAGAACGGCACGCCACCCATGAGAAAGACTGCTCTACGTCAGCTCACCGATAACGCGCGGAATTTCGGAGCGGGACCTTTGTTCAACCAGATCCTTCCCCTGCTTATGGAGAAGTCGTTAGAGGACCAGGAGCGCCACTTGCTGGTCAAAGTTATTGACCGTGTGCTCTACAAGCTTGACGATCTCGTCCGTCCTTACGTCCACAAGATTCTCGTCGTCATCGAGCCATTGCTCATTGACCAGGATTACTATGCTCGTGTGGAAGGTCGAGAAATTATCTCGAACTTGGCCAAGGCCGCTGGTCTTGCTACCATGATCAGTACTATGCGTCCCGATATCGATCATGTGGATGAATACGTGCGAAACACGACTGCTCGAGCCTTCGCCGTGGTCGCCTCCGCCCTCGGTATTCCAGCCCTCCTTCCCTTCCTTCGTGCTGTCTGCCGCAGTAAGAAATCCTGGCAGGCTCGACACACTGGTGTGAAGATTGTTCAGCAAATTCCCATTCTTATGGGATGTGCTATTCTTCCCCATCTCAAAGGCCTGGTCGATTGTATCGCCGACAACCTCAGCGACGAACAGGCCAAGGTTCGCACGGTCACTGCCTTGGCTGTGGCCGCCTTGGCTGAGGCTGCCAACCCTTACGGTATCGAAAGTTTCGATGAGATCCTGAACCCCCTGTGGACGGGCGCCCGTAAGCAGCGTGGTAAGGGTCTGGCTGCATTCCTCAAGGCCGTCGGTTACATCATCCCTCTTATGGACGAGGAATATGCCAACTACTATACTAGTCAAATCATGGAAATTCTTCTTCGAGAATTCTCTTCTCCGGATGAAGAGATGAAGAAGGTCGTCCTGAAGGTGGTGTCACAGTGCGCCAGCACCGACGGTGTGACGGCTAGCTACCTTAAAGAGCACGTCTTGACCGACTTCTTCAAGAGCTTCTGGGTCAGGCGGATGGCTCTCGACCGCAGAAACTATCGCCAGGTGGTTGATACCACTGTCGACCTCGGACAGAAGGTTGGCGTAGGCGAGATTCTTGAGCGTGTTGTCAACAACCTGAAGGACGAGAGCGAGCCCTACCGAAAGATGACCGTGGAGACAGTTGAGAAGTTGATTGCTGCTCTCGGAGCGGCCGACATCTCGGAGAGGCTGGAGGAACGGCTTATTGACGGTGTCCTCTATGCCTTTCAGGAGCAGAGCATCGAAGACATTGTCATCTTGAACGGCTTTGGTACCGTGGTGAATGCTCTCGGCACTCGTTGCAAACCCTATCTGCCTCAGATTGTCAGTACCATTCTTTGGAGATTGAACAACAAGTCTGCTACCGTGCGTCAACAAGCGGCCGATCTCATTTCTCGTATTGCCATGGTCATGAAGCAATGTGGCGAGGATGCTCTCATGGGCAAGCTAGGTATCGTTCTCTACGAGTATCTGGGTGAGGAATACCCCGAGGTGCTCGGTTCTATTCTCGGTGCCCTGCGGTCTATTGTCACGGTGGTCGGTATCAACCAGATGCAACCACCTATTAGGGATCTTCTTCCCCGTCTTACCCCCATTCTTCGGAACCGTCACGAAAAGGTTCAGGAAAACACCATCGATCTGGTTGGTCGTATTGCCGACCGCGGGCCCGAGTCGGTCAACGCCCGCGAATGGATGCGTATCTGCTTTGAACTGCTGGACATGTTGAAAGCCCATAAGAAGGGTATCCGCCGTGCCGCCAACAACACTTTCGGTTTCATTGCCAAGGCCATCGGTCCTCAGGATGTGTTGGCTACCCTGCTTAACAACCTCCGTGTACAGGAACGTCAGTCCCGTGTGTGTACTGCCGTTGCCATCGGTATCGTTGCCGAAACGTGTGCTCCGTTCACCGTCCTTCCGGCTTTGATGAACGAATACCGCGTTCCCGAACTGAACGTTCAGAACGGTGTCTTGAAGGCCATGTCCTTCTTGTTCGAGTATATTGGTGAGATGGCCAAGGACTACGTTTACGCCGTGACGCCGCTCCTGGAAGACGCTCTCATCGACCGAGACCAAGTTCACCGACAAACCGCTGCCAGTGTTGTCAAACACATCGCTCTGGGTGTGGTCGGCCTCGGATGTGAAGATGCGATGGTTCATCTTCTCAACTTGGTCTTCCCTAACATCTTCGAAACCAGCCCTCACGTTATCGATCGTGTCATTGAGGCGATCGACGCCATTCGCATGGCCGTCGGGACGGGCGTGGTCATGAACTACGTATGGGCCGGTTTATTCCACCCCGCTCGCAAGGTGCGCGTTCCATACTGGCGGCTGTACAACGACGCCTACGTGCAGAGTGCCGATTCCATGATCCCCTACTATCCCGTCTTGGAAGACGAGGGAGTGGACCGGCATGAATTGACCATCATCGTTTAAGCCCTAAAAAGCATGCCGTTGTTTTCTTTTACCATGCCATTGATGTATTTCATATACAGGATGCTTTTTCACCATTGGATCATTGAGCTTCTTCTTTTTGTTCTTTCTTTTCTTTGACACACTAGGCCTGATTTGATTCATCGCGAACGGTGTTGCTGCTCTGGGGCGGGTAATTCGGCGTGTATCTATTTTTTTACCTTTTTCTGCTCGAAAGATATATCTTGTAGTAAATGATGATTGTTCTTAATGTCACTCACAATATCTTTTTTTTGGTCGGTTGGTAGTGGGCATCCTGCACGTACACGTCTGCGTATTATCAAATCTTCCCCGCATCGACCTCCTTTTCTAGGCGTTGGTTTACATTATTGCATGTTTCTTCACTCCATCTAGATGCCTTGCCTGTTCTACCACGACTGCTAGATGGCAATGAATCTCCCTTCGGAATGCGATGTGCTCGTCGTTGGCAGCGGCAACCGCCCAGTCCGAGGCCCAGAAAGTGTTTATCATCGACAAATGCCCCGAAGAATGGGCCGGCGGAAATTCTTTTTTCACTGCAGGAGCATTTCGCACTTCTCACGACGGCCTAGAGGACCTTCTTCCCTTGGTGAACAATGTTGATCAGACCACAGCACAGAAGATTGAAATGGCTGCCTACACCGAGGCTGACTTCACCGGCGACATGAACCAGGTGACTGGCAATCGAACTGACCGAGGTCTGTGCCGGATTCTAGTGACTGAGTCCAATCCAACAGTCAAATGGTTAGCAGCCAACGGAATCCGCTTTCAGCTTTCCTTCAACCGTCAAGCCTACGAAGTCAACGGCAAGATCTTGGTTCTGGGGCAGACTAGCCCTCAAAACCGAAGATGGGGGCAAAGGACTGATTCAAGACCATATCCATGCCGCTCAGAAGCATGGGATCAGTGTTTTCTATTCGACCGCGGCACAGCGGCTCATTCGCGACCAAGCCTCCCGCGCCGTGACAGGAGTCGAGGTCGTACAACCGGGCCAGTCCTGGGTGTGGAATCTGATGTGAAGCAGGTACGGCAGTTTATGCTGTATATCCTCTCTAATTGCTGCAGGCTTAGAGCTGTCTGATGTATGAGAGCAGGTTACCATATGTGTAAAATGCAGTATGGTGGTCCATTTTATACTGAGTGTTGAAGTATATAAATGTTCACCATCCACATGAATATATATCGAGTAGATTAAGCTTAACTGACAGTTCTAGTCCAGAATTCTATGTAGCTGTTAGCCTCTAGTCAATTCGAATATCCAAGTCTCCATCTACCTATAACAACCGTACCATGTCTATCTACTGAGTACAGCTATATCAACATGTACATGTACCATGCCATACTACACCGTCGCACTCCGATCTTCATCCCGAGAAGCACGTGAAAACCAACGATTATCTAATCCGGCATGTCCGATTTCCTCCCAACCACAAGAATCACATTGTCATTGCACATACACAGTAGATAGATACGTGCATGCATGCATACATACAATCAAGAACAAGAATCCTCACAATCTCATTGCAACCCTACTTGAATCACGGTGTACGTACACCTCCCCCCTCTCCATCATCCATGGATTGAATCCCCCATCACCCACAACCAGAGACCATTTGCCACATGTCCCGGATGCCAAGCATTCACCCTGTAGGCGTCGAGTATGTGCCGCGTAAGCCTTCTCCATCGCCCATGTCATGTGCGGCCTTGGCACATGGGATCTGTGGGGAAAGTCGTCCAGTGCTTATTGGCCGCGCTGGTCAAAGTCGGGGGTTGTCTCTGACATTCCTGGATGAAGGCCCTGCAGATTGGTCGTCATTGCTGTCCAGATTAGTCGGCTTCAGGGTGTGGTTCAGGGATTGGGGTTGCTGTTTTGGGTTGGCTGGGAGCCCGGTTTGTATAGGTGTACTCCGTCATTATTCTCTCTCTCTTGCGCGTACTCCCCATACACTGTGTAGAGGGGAGGGTCAGGGCCCCCTTTTTCATTTCTTTCTAATTTTTGTTTCCCCTTTTCATTTTCAGGGTCAGGTCAGGGTCTGGGGCTTGAGCTTGGAGGGTAGGAAGGCGTGTGCTTTTTTTTTGTGCGTGTGGTTTTGCTTCTTTTCTTTTTCCTGCGGAAAGACCCCCCTCTTTTTGGTAGTTTCTTTTTCGCTCTCTCTTACATATCATGGTTGTAGGTATGTTCGGAGTATGTGCATCGTACTCCGTAGTGTTAGTTTACCGAATAGATGTTTTCCTGATACTTTTTATCGGAATCCCTTGGCTGACAACAACTACCTGAACCCGCATTTCGAGAACGAGAGCCTCTGACTGTCTCGGAAACGGAAACGGGCCCGTCAATGTTTGAGGTTGAGTTCCGTCGTAAGAGTAATAAACCAAACCACAATTTAAAGCCAATTGAAATTGAACAGAGCACGGATGTCTATAACCGCATCGATACTTTGAATCCATGTCTCATAGTTGTCTGCTCCAGACGACTGCCCGTGGTATATTACTATTATCTATCTATCGTACGGCTGAATAGTTGGGTTGAATGCGCATACATCCAACATCCCAGCCAAATGCAAGTGTTGCACACACTGCACACCACCACCGACCGGTCGCCCCTGCACCATCTCGTCACCTTGCTTGGGTCGTCCGCGGCAGACATGCATCTCTGCCTGGTTGGTGGTAGGGTGGCTTGCATGGAAACCTTTTCCTAGGTACAGTAGGTTCGGTAAAAATATGGAATTGTTCCTTAGTGCAGGCTGGCAAACTACACCACTAGTGGCACCATTGTTCAGATCCTACCGGGATGGATTCACAATAATCTACAATTTCTGTTTTCTTCTCTCTCTACTCCGTAAATTTCCCCTGAATCAAAAGAATTGAGCTTGATTGGATTGGGGAATTTTTGTCTCTCGACTTTTGGGGTGGTCCTCCGTATCGGTGTTGGTTTTTTCTTTTTTCATGTCATTTTTTTTTTGCCCTGTCCCATTCCTTCCCGTCTTTTAGTTCTGGGCCATTACGAATCCATGAAAAAAAATCAGCACGCAGGAATCAAATTAGTACACGTCCTTTTTTTCTTTTTTTCTTTTTTCTTTTCTCTTTAGTTTATTGTTGGATGTCACCCTTTCGACAATTTGGACTTTTGCCCTCGGTTCATGTGAGAGAGAAACTAGAAAGGAGAGCTGAGGTATCGTACCTGTTCCGTAGGGATCAGGGATCAAATGGCTCTCGGGGCTGACGATTGCCGGTGATGTAAGCCTTGCCCTGTTACTAAGTATATCTCCAACCACTGCCGAGATTTGCAATTGATTATCTTGATGGATGATGTACAACGGCGAACTCGGGGAGGAAAATCCCCATTAGTAATGACTAGACATCACAGCTTAATTCCTTAGTAGATACTCGTATTCATGACTCCCAGGAACGCATTCCTACGAAGTACTTCGTACTCCTCGAGTCCATGGTTCCTATTCCTATACAGCTTCCTGTTCCAGTCTAGCCGCCAATGCAGGGTCTTTCATCCTTCCGATTAATCTAAGCGCGTAAAAAAAAATCGTATACCGAATGCTCCGTAGATGGTCTGAGACTCAGAGTACTGATTGCGCAGTCTCAATTTACTCGATACCCTCAGACATCAGATAATGGTGTGAAAAGTGGATTAAAAAAAATTCAAAGCCCACGCACGAAGGATTCCTATGGCACCTGTCTGGCATGTCTCAAATGTTCCTAAAGAGTTCAACATCCAATGATGAATCTCAGACACCCTCATAGAGTGCATCAGATTCGCAACGCATTCCTTCTTGCCCCCCCTCCCCCCTTCGCCCCCTCTTTCTCTCTAGCCCCTAGCCTCTCCTCTTCCGTCGAGGATGCATCGCGCCGCCGCCATTGACATACGCCAAGAAACCGGTAGACTCCACTTTCTGCACACTAGAATCATTTTTCCGTCGGGGATCACGCCAGAGGCTTGAAGGCCGGTGGAAGCTTGTTCAGGGTCCTGTCGCTGAGCGGGCTAAGCGAAGAGGGGAAACGGCGATGGGCGTGATGGATGCAGCGCCGAGTTTTAGTCCCTGTACAACTGCAATATCTCCATAGACATGGATGGATTCAGGTGGATTCAGTATTGCAGTAGGGCAGTCCAAGAGGACCGGGATTACGAACAGGGATGAACGGTCTGAAGAACAGATGACGTACCCCTGAACCGTCCGCCAATTCCTCGCTGTTGTAACTGGTATCTGCTAACCTATCTTGTATCTAGCCCATCGTCCTTGAATAGAGTAGGGAAATCACTGTCGGCTCATGCCGTCACTTCCCGTTTCTCCTATTCCACGGACAAGAAATGGACTTACTCAGCGTCTGATGGAGTTTAGGTAATTAATTAGTCGTTGGCGGTCTCGAACCGACGCATGGTCGCTGTCGAGCCGTCGTCTAGCGGCTCAGTGATATCATTTGAGTTTTTGTCTCTCATCCATCCTCATCCACTTTGGTCGCGCTCGGGATGGATGGATCCTCTTTCTGTTTCTGCTCCCTCAGACGCTTACTCCGTCGTTTACGGAGTCATTTGTGGTTTCCCGGGGAGAAGTTCAAGACTTTCAAAGTTCAAGTCGAGTTCTTGACGAGTGGATCGGACTTAGTCCCAAATCGGATCATTTAGTTCATACTAGTCTGTCAACAGGGCGAGAGGGACGTCGCGTTTCAGCTTTCTGCTAGACTTTTCTCATCCTGAAAGTGGCAGAGGGGGTGGAGCCGGCCAGGATCGCACGCAGGGATTCCGACCTGCGGGGTCATGGCGTCTTGCGAATCTAGCATTCTGGGTTCGGGATTGGTTATTTTTTGTTTAGAAAATAAAAAACAGAAATTACCGTGTGTTGAGAAGAGAAAGAAAGATTCGTGAATGCCTACTGTCGTTACATTGCATATACAGTGTCTCTATCTCGAGCATACTGTGTACGGAGTAAATGTAAATACCAACAACAAAAAGAAAAACAATATCGACTTCCCATAAACCCTCTTCCCGAACAGGAATAGCCTCCCCTGCAACAAGGAAAAGCTCTGTGAGATGTGCACGCGTCAGCTCCTGTGGGCCCATCCACGATGATTGGGTTATCTGCTCGAGCCAAGCTCGGCTATCGACTATCTGCCGTCTCTGGGGCATATGGCTGCATGCCTCCCTGCTTCTTCAAATTAAATCCCGTTGGGGCGTGCCCAATAGCGTAGCCGATTTTTGCGCCCTCTCCCTTTTCCTGTTCCCCTGTAGGTGTAGCTTTCACACCTTGCCTCCTCCGGACTAGCGGGACATCAAGTTCCCACCGGCTGGGGAGGAAGGTCAAGCCTGAGCCATTAAACAACAGTCAATGGAGCGCTAAATCCTCTTGTTCTGGCCATGTGGGTCGTCTGGGAGAGGGCCTGTTGGATGAGGGTCTTGGCAGAAACGCCACTCGTTCGACGTTCAAATGGTATCGGGACCAGTGGCCAATCAAGGCGGGAGAATGTTTCCTTGCGAGGGAAATTTCCTGGGAGCTAGCAGGAAAGATAGTTTGCTGTGCCCACATCTTCTGATCTTATGGTTTATGTCCCCATCTCCCGCGCTATCGTTTAGTTGTCTACCAGTACCATGCAATCCTATCTTCCTTCCTACAGCGGATTATGGTCTGCGAACTTATGACGCTGACGGCGACTCTGACTATGAGTAACTCCGTCAGGGTATCCATTCCCTCGCAGCACCTATCGCAAATTCGCAATATTTGGCCCAGCCTGGGACACGGGAAGGACCCAATATCCAATAAAGCAATTTCCCAGGTCGGGCCCATCCGCTCCTCTATGCAAACTCGTACAAACCACAAACCATAGAGTTCGTACGCCTCAACTCTACTCCATCGAGGACGGGTACCTGGCGGAAGTTCAGCGAGGTTCTATTAGCTTGGCGGCATGACTGGAGGTTTGTTCTTCGGGGACCTCTTACTTGGTCTTTCATCTCTTATTCCCCGAACCTCTAACCAGTCGCCATAGACCTCATGGTGGAATCTGCTACTTTAGTGCTGTGCTCTCTACTAGATCTAGGATCACTTTCCCGGTCGCCTCCAAATTGAGGCTCCTCCCTCTCTCCCTCTCCACTTGGCTCCTCTTTTGCCCCCTTTCTCCTACCACCAAATCCCTCGTCCTTATGTACGTGAACTATAGTCGCAATTTATCATATACCTAGTTTGCCCCTTACGGAGGGACAACCTCCCACCGAGTCAAGCAAGACTCCTCCATCTAATATACAACAACGCCAATCCTGACGATCTGCCGAGTGGGATCCGCCAAGATGGACCCCGTGCAGATGACAGATGTTTAAAAATATCTTTAAAATGGGATTTGCATCGTTTAACCAAAACTTGAATGGGGATCTTCCTTGTCTCAGTAGCTTTTTTTTCCTTCTACGCACTATTTTTTTTTTTTTTCTGATCGAATCCCAATCATGCGAATGCCGAACGCCAACCGGGAAAAAAAAAGAAAATTAAATAAGGTATTTCTTGAATTCTTCGAAGGACCGATGATCGTCATGTTCCTGAAGGTCTTTTCAGAATCGAGTCATGGATCCAAGGAGAAACCTTCTTTTTTTTTTTTTTGGTTTAATTTGTTTTTCTTTGGTTTTTCTAGACTAATGCCGATTGTCAATCTGCCGAGATTTTCTTTGGGATGTGTAGATTTTGTTCGGGTTGACGGATACCTACCTATCGCATGGTTTTGCACATGGCCTGTCTTGTCTGGATCGGATCGATCGATTGTTAATCTGTTCGATTTACACAGTACACGATAGACTTTAGAAACTAGTATAACTATACAACTCCTCATGTTGACCTTCAGTATCCATGCTCTATGATGTATTCATCCCAGCGCACAGAGTACACCGGAGTAAAAAAAGTAGCAACTAGCAACACATGAAACCCGTCCGACTATCTCTGACATCATCGGTCACCAACAATCAGAACCAACCCCCGTTATCGGTACCTAGTCTATAGAGTACGCCGGAATCCCAGTTCCCTTCTACGTAGTTAGCGCCCCCTCTCTCCTATTCCCTATTCCCGCTTGGCGGGGAAAGTATGATGTCTATGACTCCAGTTACCGCGTCGACTAAATCCACTGTTCTCGAGAAGCGAAATTAAACAACACTAATAATAACAACATGATGAGCTTAGCACAACACTTACCGTGTTCTCCTGCTGGGCGGTTAGCCCTGTTGGATTTAGCTCGGTGTCGATGCTCGAGATTAGTCTCCTGAACATCAGCACTGCTTGTTCGGATTTGCCGTCTGGGCTTCTCTGGTCTCTGTACGGAGTAGGGTTGGTGTTGTGTATTAGTCTTAGTCGGCAAATGAGTTGACATGGGGCGTTAGAGATGGGCACAGTACATCTGTATTGCCTGGTAAAGTAATAAAATCTAGGTAATACATGGTTATACAGACTATACATCAACAGTACCTATCTACAGAGTAGTTATGGTGTAGTATAAACTTCTCATCTCAGGCTAGGTACGGTGTACGTGTACATCAACAGGTAAGTCGCCACCTATAATTCCCTACGCAGAGACAGGCACACTCTAGCTTACAAGAGTAGTCCAAGTGAGAGTTCCTTAGCGTGATTATTGAATAATGAATAACCAAGCAGTAAGAGGAAGTCTGGAGACCGAAGTCAGAGTTGGAGCCAAACTCTAGTTAGTACTGTTGTAGGTAGGTAGGACTTTATCGACCCATATCCAATACGGCAACCATTGCGGACAGTACTGTATACTCGATACGAGTCGTCTGCAAGTTAAAAAAAAAAAAAAAATAAGAAAAAGAAAAAAGATACCCACCGGGTTCCCCGATCAGGAACCCCCGCAATTGGAATAATGATTTAGAGCCTGCTGGGTTTTACCTACATGACCCATGATTGGGCAACTGCCTCCAGCTCAGTTACGCGTATTTGATGATGTGCCGTGTTAAGGGTCCACTTCTGCCTATTTGGGGAATGTCTGAGCCGCTAGCTTAGAATTGGGGTGATGTCTATTGCCAAATCCCGGTTGGTGGGGCTTCGCCAAAGGGGGGGGGGACAGGAAAGGAAAAGGGCAAGAAAATGAGGCAGTCGAAGAGTTCTCTGTAGGAATAATAAGGAGGGCTATGATAATAGGGAACTCTGTATGGTGCATTGTTAGTATGAGGAGTTAAGGAGTAGACTAAAAAAGATTGACGCGGCAATCGTTTAGGAGATGATAGCAAATGCTAAACTATGCTATGGAGGGAATGAGATCCGGGAAAAGCGGTGAGGACCCGGTTGGAAAGGGACGAAAATCCAGAGTGGATCTGGCGGTCAGGGAAAAATGTTGAACTTGCTCGTTGCTGTTGTTGTTGTTGCTGATGATGAATGCTATGATGCTGTCGTCCGTCTTATTTTTTTTTGCCCACTGACGAGTCATCGTCTATTGAAACGGCCATGGAGACTCTTCTCTAGCCTCTAGTTTCTAGTCTCCAGTCTCCAGTCTCCATCTGTGATCATTGCGTGCTACTAGTCCTCTGTAGACAGATGGGACCCTTGTTCCCCTACTCCATCCATATTCCATCATCCATCCCCATTGCAATTTTATACCGGTTAAAAATAAATATTCCATGATGTCGACCGTGGACTCTTTGCTCCTGATGCCGCTTGGCCAAGATACCCAGAACCAAGTATCCAGGAGCAAGACTGCACGGAATACCTGCTTTTCTTGCGAGTTCGGGACTCCTGTTATGGATAAACCCCGTTGTCGGTACGGGAAAGCCCTTCTGGATCTCTCAGTGTAGCCGGGTGGAGCCATCTCTCGTAGAATGCCGTGCGCCCCTCTCCCTCGCCGGCAACGAGACTGCACGTCTTCCGTCGCCTTCCTCTCTCTCCAGTCTCCGCGGATGTCAAGGAACCTGCCCGCCCAGAGTGGATATCGGCTACGGTTCGACTGCTGAACACCAAGGACTTTCGCCGAACACCAACCCTCAATCTCTGCCATCAGGCATGGCATCATCGCTCAATCAGGCTTATGATCCGGGTTGGTTGCGAACTCCTATTGCTGGGGGGGAAGCGTGGCTCGGTCTTGGATTACCAATGGGGCATGAACCTAAGGGAGAAACCCCGGAAGAAACCAGCTGAGTACAGCTACTGTGCATGTAGGTGTAGGAGGGCATCCTAGCGGAAAGGAACCCAAACGATAGGTGGTAGTCATGCCGCTTCTTATTGGCCCTGAACTCGGAGATATCACAGTTCGAACTCTCTCTCCATCCCCCCCTTTAACTAATCAATGCCATGCCATGCCAGATGACTCTGCAAGACTGTGCGAGGCGGGAAATAGTTTCGCAATTTTACGACCCCCTGTAAAGTTCGGGCGGCACAGAATGTCTCCGCGAGACACTGATTTGTCCAAAATTCCTCGCCATGAAGGCTGCCGGGATTATACAATAGAAGGGCACGCTATCTGTGTGGACCTCAGCCGTCATGCCTGGAGGCAAAGGGCTACTCCAAAACTGTTCGGCCTTCAATATTAATATTAATTTTAAGGTAGCTACCTTCATAACCTTAGCGACTAGTGCGGACTACTCGAGTCCCTATTGTTCTTCAGTGCCTATTTGGGCGATCCGGGATGGAGCACTCGGGCCCTAGTTCGAAGGGGTGGCTCGACTTCCCATTCTGTCAGTTAGGAAATTGGAGAGATTTGCCCATTGCCAGAGCTTGACTTCCGCGCTAAGTCTTTCTGATGGAGTAAGTAGCTGAGTCAGTCCCAGCCAAAACCTGCCTGGAGAAGTAGAAAACAAAGTTCGACTTCCCTGGCGTGGATGGAGAATCGAACCATGGCCCAGAACTTGAGTTCTCTGGACAGTGGACAGCGTCCGCATGGCCAACCTCGTGCCAGTCGTGTGAACAGTGGACACACTCCAGAGAGCCCCACGTTTGCCTTTGTGCCGGGAAATCCATGGGTCTTCATTATTGGTCTCCTCATTAGCCACCTGCTGTTTCTAGGTTTTGTCTTCAATTGTCTTTGACATTTAACTCTGTCGATATCTGGCTCTTGGGTCGGGGTTTAACTTCCCATCCCAAGATTCGTTCGATAATTCGATTCCCATTATTTCCCTTCTTCTCATTGGGACACCAGAGAATCTCGTTATTCTACTCCCGTTCTATGTTTACTCGCAAACCCACACGATCAACCATTGTTCTGTGGAACTTTTTGGGATTTGTCTCATTTCCAGGGATCCGACCCGTTCGTTGTGGCGGCCCTCCGATGATCGGGTTCTCCTTTTTGCTTTCACGGTTTCGTGTTAGACTGTTAGTTAGACTTAGCGTTTCCCCTTTCCCCCCTTGCTCGGATGGTACTAGCGTGCAACTCGCCTTACCTGGCTCACCTCCATCACTCCGCCCACAATAACATCGGTCGCGATTGGACGGACACTTGAGCGACAGGGGACTGGCACAAAAAAAGCAAAACAACTTTCTACCAAGAAAATAAGAAAATAAGATAAAATGAAATAATAATCGTAGGGTAAGTCACTGAGAGAGAGAGAGAAAGAGAAGAACGCCACCGACTCCTCCACCCCCCACCCATCTTCTCACTTTGAAGGCCTGGAGTTAGTCTGGTGGCTCTCTCGTCAAAGAGTCGATGCCGACAATTTCCCCCCTCCCAACTTTAAGTTAAGCTAGCCCCGAGCGTGATGAGCTGTACCTATCATATTGTCCCGCTGTGGCTTTTTGGCTGTGTTTAGGGAGGAGGTCGGCTTGATGGCTGAGAGTGGGAAAAAAGAAACGCCCCAGCCGAACGGTTGCAGAAGTGGGCGTCAATCCTCCTGAAATGGGGGACTCGATATTTAAGGAGTACAGTACGGAGTAGGAGGTACACAATGTAATCGTAGAAATCCAGTAGACTACAGATATGTCTATCGATCATGCAATCGATATGCGTTCAACTACGATTTGATCTTCGATTTAGCATGCCAATAGAACAATCTTTAAATCGCCTTGGAAGGTTTTCTACGACTCGACTTTGTCCACAGTTGAATCGGAATTTAGTCTAAATCTCGATCGGGGTTTGAAAGTGACACTGCGCAAAAGGAAGATCCTTACCCCCTATTTCAGCTTGATTCACTGTCAAAATCCCAAGTACCGAGAAAGCGCAGACCAGTTCGTCAACCTTTTTTTCCCTGGTTGAACTTAGAGTGTCCCTTATCCGATTTTTACTCCTTTTTTAGTTATCGGACCCTCTTCCGATACTTTTCGGTGGCTTACTTTCCCTTTTACTTTTTTTTTCACTCTATTTTACTTTGATCGCATACCAATGATGAGTTTCCATTACTACAGAGTACAGACCCAGGTCACTAGGGACTTGGCACTTTAGATCGAGTAACTTCCGTCCGCCCAAAAGGTGGATGTCAAGTCGCGTGTGATGTGTTCCATGCTCGAATTCAGAAAGCCATATGCCGCCGCTAGTGTTTTGATGTGGAATCCACTGTTCCGTGCTCTGACGTCGGTGTGGACGCCTCTTTAAGGCCCCCGGCTAATGGTGAGTCGGGGGGTTTTTTTTTTTTTTTTTTTTCTCTGCCCTTGACTGCTCCCGTGCTAAGGAATAATAAATAATAATACCTGCTGTCGGGGAAGAGCGGAACGGATCAAAAACCATAGAAGAGAGCGATAAAATTAAAATAAAATTGAATAAAAAATATTAACAAAAAATAAACTATCTGGTGTAATCCCACTCGACGAAGTACAGTCCTAGCGGTAGTTCGAGTCAAAATACCAGCCGTTGCTGAAGTCGAAAAAATGTGCAGTTGGCCACAGCGCGATAAGCCAGAAATGTCAATGTCAATGGAGGGGGTGTTGTTTCCAACGCCACTCAGCAGCCAAACAGCTCCAAGGACGCCGGCGGGTTGCGCCATGGGATCCTGGTAACGTGGCTGCGATCTGACTTGATGATGGGTGGTACATGTGCCCCGATAATTTGATGGACAAGAACTCTGAGTTTAAAATATGCGACCGAATTGTCTTTTTGTTGATGTGCGGCAAAAAGGGAAAAATCCAAATCGCGGTTCTACGAGCACCACGATGATGCAATTAATTAATTTTAATTAACCTGTTCAACTATCTGCATGACATAGGAATATGATATATTCGTCAGAATTAGAAATCATCTTGAGACTTGAGGCAGGAGAACATGGGCCAGAAGGGGAGGGGAGAAAACAGAGCCGTCTCTAATAGTATGCGGAGCAGGTCCGACTCGACAGGGAATCCTCTCTCCCGTCTTAGGGTGGATACTACCAACGGTCGAAGTCTTCACAAGAAATCTGTATGGGGCATGTACTGAGTACGGATACTACTGTGTACGGCGTACGGGGACGTGCCTAAAACCCAGTCACCGTCGGAATCGTAGGTTTAGCCATGATCCCAATTCTGATCGGAGAAACCCTTGTGACCATGTTGGGAAATCGATATTAGATTGTCAATATATTAAACATGCGAGGCATGATCTCTGCAGAAAGCGACTGGAGATAATATTATTTTTCCTCACCTCGATGCGATCGCCAATAGATTCTTCTGTGCAGTTGTTACTTGTAAGCCATACCGTCATCGTGCATGGGGCTGGTTTTTTTTTTTTTTTTTTTTTTTTCCCCTCCCCTTGTCTCTTCCCAACTTCTCAGCCTGTGCTGCGGAGTAGGTATCCAATGTATCTCCCGTATGTAAAGTGTCGGTGCAAACCGCCAGCGACTTACTAATTTGTGTATAGTTTCCCTTCTAGTGTTCAGCTGCCCCTCTCCCCCTCCCCTCCTCAACGCCGGACAGCAGATTCTGTTGGATAATGTCGTCCCTCGAAGAATGAGGTGTACGTGGCCAGCACCCGTGATGAATTCCAGACATGCACGATTTTAGCCACCGAACCACCCATCTGTAAGTATGGTAGATACCAGGTAGCATCGCACCACCACTGCAGACGGTAAAATTGCTTCGACGAGGGAGGGGGGAAAGAATGCTTGTCAGAGCTCCTGCTATGCATTTAAAAAGATATTACCATGATGCGCGTGCGTCCATACTCCGTAGGTTGGTTAACGTGTGTGGATGCAGTGGTGTGCACGGGTTACTCAATATGTCTAAGATGGCTGCGGCGGCTCCATAGTGGGAGATACTTCAAACCACCACCACATTACTCCGTACTACTGTGCACTACGGTGCATAGATCACCTATCAAATCATCTGGCCCGAGTCAATCATCTCCCATCCCGATGGAAATAGCCTCATGTAAATCCCGTAGTTTATCTGTACCTGACTATTCACCGGGCTGCCTACATCATGGAGCTGCAGCATCTTGTCAGACAGTAACCACTTAGCTACCACATGCCCCGAGTAATATTTACCGGTATTATGCAGCCATCGCTCATAGGGCGACCGCTGCAGCCGGTCCAGGAGGGCCAAGTCATCCACCACTCCTGCCCACGCTCCAATCATAGCCTGGTCAGGGCCCCGGGACTCGACTCTTGGCCCTTCCGCTTTACATCTGCACCGTGGCCGGTGAAGTCCTGTAGAATCGATGCATTCATTCTACTGGGAGGTAAGGTATGTAGGTACCTACACAGTAAATACCCTGGGTTTCCAGAGAAGGAAGTAATTTCCCATTTGCATGATCTCCTTGAACTGAGTCGCGTTCACATCCTGAGTATTGAGTACACCGTCGAAGCAGGTATGTCGTTCACTGCACTGGGGAGCCCATGGGAACCAAATTCCAGATTACATTACTTACCAGTTACCGTAATGTGATTAGTTAGGGGCGACTAAGACGACGACAGCAAAAGGAAAGAAAAAGGGACAGAACCATTGAATCACAACCCAGCCGGTGGAGTCGATCCACCTTCCTTCTGGGAGCTTTTTTATCTCCAGTTGTAGAGCGTCCCCCACGGAACGGGTATACCCTTTGACGTATCTTTGTGATCTGCCACTTCCCCGCTACCTTGAAACACTCTTAAGGGCTCAAGGCGAACCTTGGTCGCTGCATCTAAGCTTAAGTCTTGGCGCCGCCTTTCTTTCCTCAGAAAGTTTTTCCTTTTTTCTTAATTTTAATTTTATTTTCTTTTTTCAGTTTTATTATTATTATTTTTGATTATTTTTTGGCTTTCCGCGACTGTCCCCCCCCCCACTCTCCCACGCGCTTTCCCCCTTTTGTCCTGGGGACTCCTCCAGAAACACTACTTTGTATAGACACGGCACAAACTGCCCCCTCCCCATCTGCCCCCTTTACACTAAACATTTTGACTGTAGGGGGGAGCTTTTTAGTGTACCTCCAAAGCATTACCACCCTGCAGCCCAATTGACCTTCCTCAGTTGGCTTGAAGCCAGCCCACCAGCCCCCCTATGATTAGTGGTTTGGTAGGGTATGGATTATTCGCGCAATCGCTGCCAAATTATTCCGGGGAGGGGGGGGGAAGGTACGGAGGGGACACACATGGTGTACGTACGCATGTCTTCTTCCTCCCCACGACGGAATAAGCAACTGGATATCCGTAAGAGAATGCTCAGTCCCTTCATACTATGGAGCACTCTTAGTTCTTAGTTCTGGCTGTGCTTTTTTTTTGCCTCTACGGAGTACTGCGTAGATACTCGCGCAAACCCACTTCTTTTCTTACCCCCCTCCTGTCTTTGCATCGCCTCCTTTTTTTTTTTTTTTTTTTCTTTCTCTGAGCAGTTCATCGATCTAAAACTGTTTTTTTTCTTATTTTTAATAGAGTTGATTTGAATTTTTTGACGGACGCTGGTCCCCATCCTAGAGGCCAGTACGGAGTAATGAGTGCATCCTGAAATTATTACGGATTACGTACAGCCTGCAGAGGGCGACCCGGTATTTGGTTACTTACACTCATACATGCCTACCTCTGTGTACTATGTTCCGATCCCGGAGTTTTAGGTCCCTCTCCTAGTGTCTCCCCTTTTTCCCTTTCCCCTGCTTTTCCGGTGCTTTGTATTATTGTCCATTTGTTTTTTCTTTTGTTGTTAATATTTTTTCTTTTGTTTTGGCTGTCCCTTGATTTTGTGTACAGTATATCTAGATTAAGCGGAAGATGCAGTCTACAAGAAATAAGATTTGTACGTCCTTGCAATTAATTTCTGCGCATGATTTGTTATTCTGAGAGGACTCGTCGCGGTCCTTAATTGTGATGCGAAGAATGATGATGAAATGCTGGTAAAAATAGAAAACAAGCAATTAAAATGAGTCCAAAATAAATGATAAAATTAAATAAGAAAAAGAAAAGAAAAAATGAAAATTCATCAATAAACAACCCCAAAATTTAAACCAAACCAAACTAATTCCAAAATTCAAATTTGAACCAAGGAAAAGGGAAAAGGGAAAAGGAAAAAGGACCAAAAAAAAAAAAAAAAAAGCAAGCGACCCATCCAAAACCTTGAGGGTCACCCGAGGAACTGGTTCCCATTTGGAGATTTCCCACTGGCACTAAGCAATTCCTCTGCTTCGTTTTTTAACACTGGCGCCGTTTCGAAGCCTAAGCGGCCCAAAGTAACGATCTGCAACCGTCCCCGACGGGACGTCGTCAGTGGCACTAGCCCATCACCAACACGGCAACGCCAGGGCTTCCCTTCGTCCCTGCGGCCCATCCTCATGCTGAGATCCTGTATTTGTTCATAAGCTTTGCCGATCCCCTTTGGGCCCTTCCCCAGACTGCCTGTCTATCTCTCTCTCTCTCTTCCTCTCTCCTTCCCCCTTTGCTTTTCCCTTATTATTCCCGTCGTGGTCACCGGTCTTCCCCCTCCCCAAAAAGGCAGATTGTCGCTCTATTTCTCCTCTTTGGTTCTTGATCTTTCTTAAACTCTAGCTTTCCGTCGGATTGTTTTCCTGCCCTGACTATCGCTACTCCGCGCATCTTCTTCCTCTTCTACTCCTTCCTACATCGCGGATCAATTCAATCGCTTTATTGATTGATCGATCTTCACTATCTTATTTCTCTTTACTCTTTGGTCTATCCCTTCACACACCCTTTCTTCCTATCGCATCCCCCACCTGCTGTCAATCTTGCACAACACGTTCTCTTGAATTCTTGTGTACATCGCGATCATCTTCCCCTTGATCGTCCGTCCTGTTGGTTTTGTCTTGAACCTTCGCATTGTTTGTGGTCGTTGCGAAAAACAATCGCAACTCGCCGCGACGCCTGCATACTCAACATAAACAAGGAATTTGTCCAGAATTCCACCCCAATCACATCTATCCTCCATGACGATGGTCATTGAAAACCAGAACCGCCAGTACGGCGGGATGGGCTTCGACAACGTCTATCAACATAACATGCCGCACCACAACCCTCCTCAGTTTACCGACCCTTGGACCGCTGCTCATACCTCGTCCCATTCCACCCCGCCTGTGTACGCGACCTCCATGGGTCTCAACCATGCCAAAGAGGAAGTGACCCGGCCTTCGCCCATGTCGATGCCCTACTCGAGCATCCCCGTCTCCGCACCGTCCATGGTCACCGGAAGCAACTACTCGACCACCACCGCGACGAGCTACCCTGGGCCCGAAGTCATGGGAATGCAGCACGATTTGCCACGTACCTCTTTCGAACAAGCTCCCGCTTACACCACGACGTCACCCATGAGCACTTTCGCACCCGCCAGCTATGCGCCTTTGAGCTACGCGCCTTCTCTACACCAGGATCGCCGGATATCTCATGCGTAAGAAAATCCTCTCCCGTTTCGCATTTGCGAGTTTCTACGCGTTGTGCGAAGACTTGCGCTAACCATGCTCTTTTTCACTCACAGTGATGCCCGCGTTGGTCCCTCGCAACCCCCCTCTGCTCCTACATTCGGTGATGCGCTTGACGCCAGCCGCGGAATGGTCGCTCTCAGCCAGGATTTGACGCCCCGTAACATCTATGGTCCTCGTGGCTCCCGGGGATCTGGCGATTCTTATGGCTTCCCTTCCACCCACTCTTCCGGATCCTCGATCTCCTCGGGAGGAAACTATCCTTACTACAGCGCTTCTGTCGCATCGGTTGAGTCGTCTGTCACCGACTACAGCTCGACGACGTCGGAATCTTACGAGAATGGACACCTGTCGCGCACTCTCCCTCGCCCGTCGAACCTTCTGTCTGGCAGCGCTCCCCCGGGACCCCAGTCAATGATGAGCCAATTCAGCTCGAAAATGCCATCCAACACTCAGAAGAAGCACAAGTGCAAGGTGTGCGACAAGCGTTTCACTCGGCCTTCGTCTCTGCAGACCCATATGTACAGCCACACCGGCGAAAAGCGTAAGTGCCATCGATGATTTTCCACTATCAGCGGTAGATACTGACAATTTGGTCTTCAGCATTCGCATGTGATGTGGACGGGTGCGGCCGACACTTCTCAGTTGTCTCCAACCTTCGACGACACAAGAAGGTCCACAAGGGCGAAAAGGATGTGTCTGGCGAAGATGACGAGTAAATCTTCCGCCGTTCACATCCAATATTCTACGCCTAATATTTTTTATCTTTCAACCCTCAAGCCTTGTCGCGGTGCAGAGCGATGGAAGCTTCAATACGGCTTCTGCACTGAACGGCCCCTGACAAGGCATCTCACCCCTTGTACAACAGCTTCCGACTTCTGCGGATTCTTCCACTTCTTATTCATTCTTCTTTTTTCCCGTCTCTGCATTTGACAGAGAATTGATACCCCTTTTCTTCTATTTTATTATCATGGATCGGCAGGATTACGGTACAAGGGACTTTGGAGGGATTTCTCGGTGATGTCTTCTGTTTTTGTCTTCCCACGTTATGACCATAGAAGGTACCGGTTGTTTTTCCTGCATGGTTTTGACTTGTTTATTTTCACTTCTTTCGCTCGCTTAGACTAGGGTGTTGGTGCTTCCCTTTTTCTTTTGTTTTCTGGCACGAATCTTCTTTTCTGATACCAACTGGGTTGTGTTTATTGTCTGCATTTTTTTTATTCTATTTCATTCTGTGATTCACCGATCTTGGTCATTTATCTTACATATACCTCGATCTGGAGATCTTCGCACCAGGTCCGCTACATCCTTTATTGATATTATTTTGTTTGTGTGTGAAACTTGATTCGATCTGCTTTTTGTTCCTTTCCCTAGAGCATTGGATCTCCAGGATGGCTTGGATTTGGGTGCTTCGTGATACAGTATATCACCGGAGGACATAGGAAACTGATACCCGCTGCGCAAATTGGGCGGAGCATGGAGATTGAAACGAAATACCTGGCGGCGATGCAAGCATGCTCGATTTGAAATTTGTTTTTGGGTTGGGTTGGGGTTGGTTTTGATTTGGAGCAAGCATACAAATAGACACGATGTGGGTGTCATTACGGTCGCTACTTTTTATTGTTTATTTATACCATAATTGCCTAATAAATTTGATATACGGACATTTTTTTCCCTTGTAAAATTTTGGTTGATTTGTTCCAGCACTTGTTTCTCGCCTTCGACAATGAAGGCGAAGACTTCCATGATTCTTTGGTCGTGATCTCCCGGTGGTATGTTTGCTGCTTTCTGATCTTCATAACTACGAAACAGCTAATACTGAAGCATCGGCTCTCTCGTCCCACAGAACCATGCTCGAATATCTTGATCCTTACACTCGCCTCTCTCTCCACATCAAAAATTCAGGATATCCCCGGCAAGCCTGAGGTGCTAGCGCCTCTCTTTCCCTGCTAAAGGACAATCCCCCATCTTCCGAGATGGTACTGCAGGACAAGTTAATGGCCAATTCGCTCTCTTTTTCTGAGAATGGGAGAGCATGATCCTTCGGCTGGCGAAACAGCGTATATTTCGAGGCACATGCAATCTCAAACTAGCGCCCCCTTCGAGACGTATTTGAGGTATCACAATACAATCCTCTATCTCGCATATGTGCAGCGACTACCATGTGGTGAATCGGCGTGGGACATCCATCCATCAATCCCATCTTTTGCCATCATTTTATACCATTCTTTTCTTCTCATCACTCGTCTGTTCCACATATCTCATACCCATCTGGATATCTACATGCATATCGTGTCCACGACAAGCTTCCAAAAAAGCATTCAGGCTCAGATGGATCCATAAACCTACTACCTCTGACCAACTCTCCTCCCTCCTAATCTGTCACTTTTGTCGTGCACAACCAGAACGTCCTCCCTCAGCCTCAGGCAGAATATAGCGTCATCAAGTTCCTCACATCGCAACAATAGGAAAGACGTGTCTGTTATCTCCATCTACGGGGTATGTCTACATAGGTTCTCAACGGAAGTACACTGATAAGGGAAGGGAACATGGAGCTCGGTATTAGCTCGGTATTTCCATCCAAGTGCTCATGAGTATTATGGTACGTAGAGATCCGTCACCAGCACCTCTGGGGCTATGAGATACGTACCCATCAACGTGGACACGTTGACGCCCTGCATATCGTGGTAGTGGCTGTAGATGACGTTGCCCGAGGTGAAAAGAGGCTTGTAGATTAGGGTAGCGTGGCTGGATGTGGTTTCTCTGCGAGAGTCTCCTGCGAGACATTTAGAGAGGGAGGGGTAATTTGAAGGGATAATTTGGCTATTTGGAGGGGTGTTACTGCGATAGGTTAGATAAGGAGAGTTGCCGTGCGGAGAAGGAGATATAAGAAGATACACGACTGAACATTCCTTCTGATGTCGCCATATAAAGGCCAAAGATACCGCATCCTTGGGATAGAGACAACTCTAGTTCTGGCACAATCCTATATAGAGTACTATGGCTTCATCCTCAACCTCCCCTCCAACTTCCCCCGGAGATGTCACCAAAATCCTCCGCAAAGTCGACCGTCGACTCATCCCCATCCTCTTTTTCACGTACATGTTGAACTTCATGGACAAGACCATTCTCTCCAGCGCCTCGGTCTTCGGTCTTATCGACGATACAGTCCGTCCCTCTTCCCTTTGATGAATCCATCCATAACTGACTCCCCTTGCAGAACCTCGTCGGCCAACAATACAGCTGGGTCTCCAGCATCTTCTACTTCGGCTACTTCTTCTGGGAAGCGCCCACCAACCTACTCATCCCTCGACTCCCCGTCGCCAAATACCTGACGGCAAACACCCTCTTCTGGGGTGCCGTGGTCGCCCTGACCGCCGCCTGCGTCAACTACGGCGGTCTCCTCGCCGTGCGATTCCTCCTCGGCGTCGCCGAAGCCACCATCACCCCGGCCTTCATGTTCATCACCACATCGTGGTACACGCGCGACGAAATCCCTATGCGCACGGGCATCTGGTTTTCAGGGAACTCGATTGGCGGACTCGTCGCCAGCTTGCTCGCCTACGGCGTCGGACACATCCCAGGGCCCCTAAGCCCCTGGCAATGGATGTACATCATCCTCGGGGTCGCGACATTCCTCTGGGCACTCGTCCTCTTCTTCTTCCTACCCGACAGCATCTCCAAGGCGCGATTCCTAACCCCCACCGAACGCACCCTAATGACCCACCGCGTCCTCATCGCCGGGACCGGCCGCACTGAACAAACGACCTGGTCATGGCCGCAGACCCGCGAATGCCTGATCGACCCGAAAAGCGCCTTCCTCTTCTCCCTCGCTTGCCTCACGCAGATCCCCAACGGCGGGACCCAGAACTTCAGTAACCTAGTCATCACCTCGTTCGGGTTCACGGCGCTACAATCCACGCTCCTCAACATCCCGACCAGCCTGATCAGCGCCGCCACCATCGGCGTGACAGGGTGGATCGCCAGCCGATATCGAAATGCAACCTGTCTCCTGCTCGTAGGGATCACATTGCTGAGTATCACTGGAAGCGCGATCATCTATGCGCGCGCACACGTACCGCTCGGGGCCCAGCTCTTCGGATATTTTCTGCTAGCGACAGGCCCCGGCGCCTTACCGCTGATTATGTCCCTGGTACAGGCGAACTATAGGGGCGTGAGTAAGAAGATGTGTATGACGGCGCTGATGTTCGTGGCGTATTGTGCGGGGAATATCGGCGGTCCGCATCTCTTTCGATCGAGTGAGGCCCCGATCTACCAGACTTCGTTCCGGGCCATCATGGTCTGCTATAGCATTGCGGGGGTGCTGGCGGTTGCGCTGAGAGGGTATTTGGGGTGGTTAAATCGGAGGAGGGATGTGAGGGAGGGGGTTAGGGGGGATGCTGGGTTGGCAGGCGCGGTGATCGGGGTGGAAGGAAGAGTAGGAGGTAAGGCGCAGCAGGGGAGGGAGCAGACGAGGCAAAGGCAGGATGTGTCGGAGTTGGTGCATTCAGTGGAGTTGAGATCGGAGGATTATGAAGATGTGACGGATTGGAAGACCGTGGGATTTCGGTATCGGTTGTAGATGGTAGATGGTAGATGGTAGATATTATATCCGTGGATTGAGGACAAGACAGTAGATACGAAGTCTGCAATGTCTATTGCAATGATTAAATCAAGCCCTTTTTCTACCAGCAAAATCCCTAGCAAATATCATAGTCAAAGTCCGCAACGCCATGTAGAGCCCATGTAAAGCAAAATTATTATGCACATATAAGACAAGTCTTGACGGCGCCGGGCAGTCCAGTCTAGTATCTCTCATCCCTCTTAACGGATCCGATCTAGTTTCGCCCGGTTCATGGCAACCTGGTCGCTGACGTAGTCGCTCTGCAGGATGGTTAGACTTGTTTGTGGACAATCTGGGTAGAAACTCGAATGTACTCACCTTGCCCGTGATACGCTCCAAGTGGCGATTCTGTTCGTCCAGCTCGCGGCCCGTCGCCTTGGCCAGGCCGTTCAATCGGCCCGCCGCACCGCCCAGCAGATCCAAGTTCTGTTCGATCTCGTTCTCCATGCCTTCATCCTCGCTGTCCGCCTCGAACTGGTACTTGGCCCGGTCCGTGACGTTGGTGCGACCGCCTCGCCCTGGCTTGCCCGCGTCGCGCTCGATGTTGCGGAACGTCTGCTCCATGCGCTGGTTGGTGCCGAAGGCCTCATTCCGGGTACCTTCACGAGCGGCCCGTTCTTCTCGGTGCGTGTTTAGGATCTTCTCGTCGCGGTCCCGTCGTCGCCGGGAGCTGGTGAAGGGGTTGGACACGTGCACGGCGAACATGCTCTTGTTCAGCGTCTTCAACTCTCGAGCCTTCTCCTCGGCAACCCGACCCTCCACCTTGGCAATGTCCAGGTGCTTCTCGGTATCGTGGATGCGCTCACCCTGGGCTCCCAGACGGGCCAGCGTCTCGCGACCGGTCTCCTCGGCCTGCGCCGCAATGCGGAGCGCATTGCGAGTGGACGCCACATCGCCCTGCTTGATGAATCGGATATCCTGCTTGATCGTCGAGATCTCCTCCTCCTCTTCCTCTTCCGCCGTCAGCTGCCGCTCCTGGTACGTCGACGTGTTGTACGCATTGCTGCCGCCGCCGTACGCGGGAGACCCCTCGGTATAAGGCGGCGGGGGAGCTCCGCCCGGTTGCTGCTGCTGCACTCGCTCTTTGGCACCACCGAACAGCGCGTCGCGGTTGGCATCCCCCGCAGCGGGGTCATTGGGATCAGCACTGCCCAAGCCTCCGTAGCCGCCGGGGCCGTATCGAGAAGCTCCAGCAGCAGGGCCGGCGCCGCCAGCACCTCCGCCGCCGAATCGATCGCTACCGTAACCGCCGGTGTTGTTGTACTGGTTGGGAGCGTAGCCGCCGCCCTGGTACTTGTTATCGGCGGGGATGCCGTGGGGGCCTGAGGCGGGAGCGGCGGGAGGCTGCTCCCCCGCGGGCAGAGGAGCCACGCCGGCGGTGATCTTCGCTTTGGTGTAGGGATCGGTGGGAATGGGCTTCGCGTAGGGGTTGGCGGGGGGCGCCGGGCTCTTGTTCTTTGATCGCGAGCCAAACAGCGCCAGGCGGCTGGAGGACTCGTCGTCGTCGGACTTCTTCAGGCCGAATCTGCCCATTGTGGAGATTAGTTGAGGTTGTGGGTCTAGAACAGAGTATTATAGAAGCAGATAAAGAAGATACAAGGAGACAGAATGGCGTCAACAACAGAATAGGGAGAATGGAGGGCAAAAGGGGGGAAAGAAGAGAGAGTGAGAAAGATGAAACTGCCACGTTCAGGACGTTCAGGGGATCGGCGGGCAAAATGTCAGGTCGAGAGTGTATCTTTGGTATTATAGATACCCGCTACGTGGCAGGGAAATATAGGATAATGGGGGATTGTGACAGTACCGGGACAGTATAATATAGTGGCGGTGCTAGGCTATGTTGCCACTAGGCCACCTCCGGTTAGCTCCGTGGCTGAGTCCGGCTAGCCAATCAGAGCCAAAAAGTCACAGGATCACCGTAGCTGCATCCTCAGGCATCCATCGCTGCTTCCTTCCGCCTTCTTTCCGCCCTCTGTCTTCTGCCTTCTTCTCCTCCTGCATCAATTCAGCGTCCTCCCGTCCCAGCATGGCGCCATTTCCAGGGTCTGATGCGGACTATCTCCGGGACAAGGCGCGTAGGGATCTGTTGAATCTCCTGGAAGGCGTGAGTTAAGGCTCTCGATCGTCTTTGCGCATACTCGGGCTGAACTTCCTCCAGGTGCGCGGGAAGAAGAACCTCGTCATTAGCCAGGACCTGGCAGGCCCGGTCGGTCTCTTTGTCAAGTTCTCCCTGCTTCAGGAGTACGGGGTAGATCGTGTATTTCTCCTCGAGAACGCCAATGTGGACTCCTCGCAGCGCAATGTGATCTTCTTAGTCCATGCCGAAAAGACGCGCCAGGTGCGCGTAGTGGCAGGTATGTTGGTTGTCTTTCCACCTCCTCGGCGCCGTTTTCTTTGTAAATTGCTGCATGTTCTTCGAATTTCTGCAATGAAAATGGGACGAACTGTAGATTGCGCAGATACTCCACCTCTCCGTAGTCGGTTCAGTTCCCTATATCAAATCTCCAAACTGCCCAGCTCATCTCTAAGGCCTTCTTTCCTATATCACGTGTGACTGGATGCCATCAGTGTGAGCTGACATCTCGCTAGAACAGATCCAACGCCTGCAGCGGAACGGCAATGTGGAGCATGAGTTCTCCATATTCTGGGTCCCCAGGCGAACCCTCGTAAGCAATGCCATCCTGGAGGAGACCGGCATTATCGGGGACGTGAACGTCACAGAATTCTCCCTGTACTTTGTGCCTCTGGAGCAAGACGTCCTGTCGCTGGAGCTGGAAGACGCCTTCAGTGATCTATATCTGGTAAGAGGACTTGTGTATAGAAAAGACTGCAGTGGACTAAAACCGGGCGCAGCATAAAGACCCGGGATGTGTGTTCCTCGCCGCAAAAGCTCTTATGGATATTCAGCAGCGACACGGTTATTTCCCGCGGATTATCGGCAAGGGTGACAATGCTCGACGACTAGCAGACCTGCTGCTACGGATGAGAAAAGAACTGGATGCCGAGGAAAGCTCCGGCCTCATGGATCCCTCCACGAGAGGATTGCTGCCTAGTGCAGATACCGAGAGCCTGATCATCATTGACCGCGACGTGGACTTTGGCACGGCTCTCCTCACACAGCTCACCTATGAGGGCTTAATCGACGAGACCGTGGGCATCAAGCAAAACCAAGCCGATGTGGACACCTCTATCGTCGGCTTCACGCCGACGCCGCAAGTCCAAGAATCCTCCAAGGCTCCGCAGCAAACATCCAAACAGGGCCAGAAACGCAAAATCCAGCTCGATGCCTCTGACCAACTCTTCAGCCAACTCCGCGATGCCAACTTTGCCATCGTCGGCGATATCCTGAACAAGGTCGCCCGTCGTCTGGAGACCGACTACGAAAGCCGACACACGGCGAAGTCGACGACCGAGCTACGTGAATTCGTCAACAAACTCCCTACCTACCAACTGGAGCACCAAAGCTTGCGGGTGCACACCAACCTCGCCGAAGAAATCATGCGTAACACCCGCGCCGACACCTTCCGCAAGATTCTGGAAGTCCAGCAGAACAACGCCGCCGGCGCCGACCCGACCTACCAACACGACTCCATCGAAGAGCTCATCGCCCGCGACGTGCCCCTCAAAACCATCCTCCGTCTCCTCTGTCTTGAATCCTGCATGTCTGGTGGTCTCCGTCCGCGCGACCTGGAGAACTTCAAACGCCAGATCGTCCAAGCCTACGGCTACCAACACATCCTGACCTTCTCGGCGCTGGAGAAAATGGACCTCCTCCAGCCTCGTTCCTCCGCTACGACCATGCTTCTTCCCACCACCGGGGCCCAGACCGGCTCCAAAACCAACTACAACTACCTGCGCAAGAACCTCCGCCTCGTGGTCGAAGAGGTCAGCGAAAAGGATCCCTCCGACGTCGCCTACGTCTACAGCGGCTTCGCCCCGCTCAGCATCCGTCTCGTCCAGTGCGTCCTGCAGAAACCCTACATTCTCTCCCTCATCCGCGGCGGCTCGACCGCCCCAGCTATCACCGGCCCCAGTCCCGCCAGCACCGCCTCCCCGGGCTGGCTTGGCTTCGAGGATGTCGTTAAGAGCGCGCGGGGGTCCACCTTCAGCATCGTGCAGAAGGGCGACGACAAGGCGGTACGCGCGCGCCAGACTATTAGCGGTAACAACGCCACCAAGACCATCTACGTCTTCTTCTTGGGCGGCATCACCTTCACGGAGATCGCGGCGTTGCGGTTCATCGCTGCCCAGGAGGCGCCGAGACGGAAGATTGTCATTTGCACGACTAGTATTGTCAATGGGGATCGCATGATGGATGCAGCGATCGAGAAGGGCGATTTTGCTAAGATGGAGTAGTTCTCCTTCGCCAGTGGGTACGAATTTTCAGGGGACGTAGAAATGTGGTTCTTACTTTTATTTGAACCCTACCTACCACTTTTATTCGATATATGAGAAGAAGCGCATGACAGCACGATGGGAAGATCCATTAGCAAGCATACCTAATAAACTCCCTAGAAGAATCCAACTAGGACTCATGCATTTCTCCATCCACGCCAAATACAGTAGTACCTAAGCACAACAGAACGATATTCATCATCAAGCTCACCACCACCCATACCTCACATCCAAAAAGTATATCAAAAAGAAACCAAATCTAATACCTAAACCCCGACCCCACCCCCATCAACCTTCCTTGATACCTCTCCATAACCTCCCCCAACTTAACCATAACACCCGCCGCCAACGTCCTCGCCCTATCCCTCCCCTCATCCCCATTCCCAGCACCCTGAGCCGAAATCCGATCAAACACCTGCCCAGCCCAGTCCCTTAACTCGATCACCTGGGCCGCGTAATCCGTCACGAGTCGTTCTTCGCCAGCCGACCCGGCCTCGACGTTGAGGTCGATTAGGGCTAGGAAGAGCGAGAGCAGGGCGGTCAGGATGGTGGGTTCGTCGGCGACGGGGCGCGTGTGGAGGGTTAGGAGGAGGGAGGTGGTTTCGTGAGTTAGTGTTGGGAGGGAGGGGTTGTGAGGGCCCATGGTTGAGAGGAGGAGGGTGAGGGTTTGGATGAAGAGGGAGAGGAGGTGGGGGATTAGGAAGGGGTTCGAGGAGGAGGATCTGTAGAGACTTGGTTAGTTAAGGCCGGTAGTGGGGAGAAGGATATTGATAGGGAATGGATAGGCTGGGTGAGTAGGCCAATGAGTGGATGGATGTGGACTTACGAAGAGAATTGCATGATCATGACATCGAACCGGCCCTTGAGAGGATAAAAGAAACTGTCGGCAAGGACTTTATGGAGGTCTTTGATGGTGGACTGTTGGCGTTGCGATTCTCGCTGCTGACGCTTCTTTTCGACCTCCATGCGGGAGGAGAAAGTTCGGACTTTGAGCGCGTCCGGGCCCGAGGTGGAATCTGCGGCGGTAGCAGCGAGAGGTTGAATGGAGGCTTGCGAGAGTTTATGGGTGAGAGTTGCGATGGGGGAGTCGGTGTCGCTCCTGTAAAGGGCTTCCAAGGCGGCGGGGAGTTTCTTCGAAGGGAACGAGGAGTCAGGGAGGGCTGGAAGGCCGATGGTTCGGGCGTCTTCTTCACCGTTACCGGCTAGTTCTCGAGCACTGAGACCCAGGGCTGTGAGGATAGCGGAGCGTTGAATCTGGGATAAGTCGCCGTCGAAGAAGATGGCCGAGAACCACCGGCCCAGTTTCAGCGGTTGCGAGACGATCAACGCGATCATGCTTTGGAGCCGGAGTTCGTGGAACTTAGGCATCTTGTTCGGCTCCTGCAGGCCGACGATGATGAGCGCAAGCTCGTCCGTCTGCTCTGCAAGCTCGGTGCCGAAGCCGGTCTTTCGTCGAATGAGCGAGGGGGCGGTCGTGATGGCCAGCTCGTGTCGTTCGACATTGTCTGTATCTCGCAGGTAGATTATCAGGTCGCGGATGTATCTGTCGGAATTGGTTAGATGTGCGAGTAGTAGATTGGAGGCAAGTGGAACTTACACTGGCGCCGTTGGCTTGTTCCGCTGGATCAAGGTTGGGTCATCGTCGGAATCCGAGGGGTCTTCATCAGGTTTCTCGTAAGGGATCAAGTCGTCGTCTTCGTCCTCAGACTCTGCGTGCTCGTCCTCGTCTATTTCTTCTATCGACATGATTTTGACACGCTGCTGGTTGGGTTGATTTCCGCCTGCCGTAGAAGGTGTATGTTTGGACGTCTGGTTGTGTGATTTGGGTGTCGACGTCTGAGGTGATCGAATCGATTCCAGCGAGCCGACCGTGTCTTGCGTCTTGATAAGACCAAGATACCATCGCGCCTCGTCGCTGTCCATCTCTTCAAGGTCAAATCTCATCGCCTTCCCTTGCTCCTCCACAAGCTCGGAGATTGCCGTTCCGATGATCATGCCTAGGAATCGACACCTCGTAGAAGAAGATGCTAAACGGTTAGAGACACTGCCGAGGAAAGCGCCCGAACGTCCTATGCTCTTCACTGCTGCTGGATCAAGCCTTTGAAGATAGCCAGCTGCGAGAAGAATGACGTGGGTGTTTGCTAGGACAAATCAGCATGCGTAGTCTATAGATGAACGATGGACAGCATACCTTCTTGGCTGGTGGTAGGTGCATGCTTTATATAAAACTTATCAGCAGATTGCTCCAGTCCTTTTGTGAGCAAGGTATATATCAAGCCTGTGGCAAGTATTGTTAGTGAATCTACCATATACTGCAAGGGACCTCACTTACCTTGTTGCTCAACAAATGTAGCCAACACAGCTCGTCGTAAGCCTACCGTTCGAATTGAAGACCCCTGTCCTTTTGACAGCCAATCTACAAGCTGGGCTTGCAGATTGGTATGCCCGCGTAAGATCATTGAGCATAAAGCGGCAACGCCGTTGATTACTTCGTCGGACGCATTATCCCTCCCAAATGTGAAGTAGTTCTTTTCAACGTCGCGGAATATGGCTTCAACTACGGAAAGCTGCTCTGTTGGGCGGAGATGGCTGACCAAGATCCCATATTGTTTGGAAAAGTCGTGTTCAATCAGGAGACCAGTGTATATTTCTCGCACCAGTTTGTCTGAGAAAGGTTAAACGCAGGGACAGTGAAATGGAGGATGGAATGTTTACCTGTGTACCCAAGGCTCAACGCCCGCCCTGTCAGGGATGCAGCGGCCTTCCAATGCCCCTCTTTTTCTGCATCTATCTTCGCTACCATATAGCAAATATTGGAACCAATCCAGGCTGCATACTTGGATCCGTCTCCGACCCAGGAAACTGAATTCACACCGTCAATATCACCAACTAGCGTAAATGCCTCAGCTGCAGTGGAAAGGACTCTGCTGGCAGCAATCAGAGACAGCAATTCCCTCCAAGCGATCTGCTTCTGAGTTTCACTCCCATATAACGAGTCGATATCTGCATACAGACGGGATGCAAAATCCCTCGGTTCCAAAAGTGCAGAGATCACCGATAAAACGTCTCTGAGTTGAATTTGATGTCCCGAGGCTTTGGATGATCGAGCGGCACTTATCAACGAGCGGAGCTGGGTGACCAAGCAGCTGATACCGGCAACGCTGCTCAGGCATCGCAGCAGCGCCGCTCTTGTCCTCGTATTGCTCGACTTCGACCCCTTCGCAATGGGATTCAAGGACTCCCAGTGATGGGGAACCGTGATGCTGACTAAGACATTGATGATTTGCGCTGTTGTCGGGCTTGGGATTCTAACGTCGAATCCTGAGGGGTTTGAGTCTTGACTGGATGGATCCAGTGTCGCAAGAAGGCGGGAGAGCTCAGCGTTGTCGGGGTTGGACTTGAGAGCTGCTAAGATATACTGCGATGATGCCTGGTCCTCATTCAGATCCGATTCTTGTTTCTCCAGACTAGGTTTATGAGGAGCCTCGGAGGCAGGGGTTAAGGACACCCCTTGGTCATGGGTGACAGTCTTGATCTCAGTGAGTAGTCCGTCCATGTTTTGATGATATCATTCTTGAACCTGGGTTGAGAAGGAGAGATGGTGAGTGGATGAAATTGTATGGAGCGGCCGGGTCACGTGGGGTTATTTGGGCTGGGCCGGATTGCCTCTTACGGACGGTGGAACGCCGCTCCAAATGATCGTGGTTATCGCTACTGTCAGGGTTTGTTTTAGCTGCAGAGAGAACTGATGATGATAGCGCACTTATGTTGTCTCAATTGAAGATGAGTTGGTGAAGTATCCAGAGCAGGGAATAAAAAGCGGCGGCGAGCTAAGCCCGCTCGAGCCAAACAGGCCTGGTATGACTAAGCAGCAGAGGGTCATGGACAACACCAACGTCACATCCTCGTGCTGCATCTCGGCATCTCACCATCCATACGTACTAGGTCTCTGGGAATAAGTAACTCGGAATCTACAGAATAAATCACTCCCTATTTCGGCTTCCTATTCAAGGCAAATCCACACCACTGCGGGCGTCCCCGCTGTTACTACCCCTCATATACCTCCACTGCGGCCGCACACGGTCATCATCTTCCATTTGCCTTGTTTTCTGATCGAGTTTGAACTCCTGATTTGCCCAAGATGGCTTCAACCGATCCATCCCTTCGCTGGTGAGGCTTGCAGTCCTGTGATATCCATATCATCAACAATATTAATACCAGCTAGGAAGTACCTGTACAATGTCTTGAGCAAACCCGGCCCCCAAAGCGACGAGGACTGGGTGCCTGGACCAGAGACGATAGGCGCTCTGGAGAGCTCGAAAGTTCTGTATGTTCCCAAACCCCATTTAATAGTGCACATCGCTAATATAAGCCTAGAGTCATGTGAGTTTGGGAACCCCATCAGAAGATTGACGAGACGACTAACAAGTGAACCCCACCAGAGGAGCTGGCGGCTTGGGATGCGAGATTCTCAAGAATCTGGCCTTGTCTGGCTTCAAAGACATCCACGTTATCGATATGGGTAAGGCCTCCACCAAATCTGAACGAATTCTCATCTCTAACGATACTAGACACCATTGATATTTCCAACCTGAACCGACAATTCCTGTTCCGCCAGTCGGACATCGGAAAACCGAAGGCGGAGGTTGCCGCGTCCTTTGTAGAGCGTCGGGTCAAAGGCGTCAAAATCACCCCGTACGTCGGGAAAATCCAAGACAAGGACGAAGATTACTACATGCAATTCAAAATCGTCGTATGCGGTCTTGACAGTATCGAAGCCCGACGATGGATCAACGCCACGCTGATCGGGATGGTTGACCCCGAAGATCCCGAAAGCTTGAAGCCGCTGATCGACGGCGGGACTGAAGGTAATGATCCTTTCCATGAGAAGAGTAACAGGAAAATACTAATCGCGCCGCAGGGTTCAAGGGCCAAGCGCGCGTGATCTTGCCTACTCTATCCTCGTGCATCGAATGCCAGTTGGACATGCATGCGCCCCGACCCGCAGTCCCTCTTTGCACCATCGCGACCATCCCGCGCCAGCCTCAGCACTGCATCGAATGGGCGCACCAGATCGCCTGGCAGGAGAAGCGCAAAGACGAGCCCTTTGACAGCGACGACATGGAACACATCAGCTGGGTGTACAACGCTGCGCTCGAGCGCGCGAAACAATTCAACATCCATGGCGTCACGTTCCAGATGTCGCAGGGCGTGGTGAAGAACATTATTCCCGCAATCGCGTCGACGAACGCGGTCATCGCTGCCGCCACGACCTCTGAAGCGTTGAAGATCGCCACCTCGTGTAACCCCTACCTTGAGAACTACATGATGTACGCGGGTGAGGAGGGCGTGTATACCTATACCTTCGAGGCAGAGAAGAAGTCGGACTGCCCTGTGTGCGGAAACCTGGCGCGGAAGATGACGGTCGACCCGGGGATGACGCTGGAAGCTTTTATCGAGACGTTGGGCGAGCGACCCGAAGCGCAGCTAAAGAAGCCCAGTATGAGAACGGAGGAGAGGACTCTGTATCAGCGCTTCCCACCCCAGCTGGAGGAGCAAACCCGAGCGAATCTGAAACGCAAACTCGGAGAGCTGGTCGAGAACGGGCAGGAGGTCGCAGTCAGTGATCCGGCATATACCATTGATTTCCGGTACCGACTGGAGTTCAGCTAGATTGGTGCACGATGCGCAGAGTATTTTACTTGCTTGAAATGAGACATGAGTTCACTACGACAATAATACCATTTCTTATGACTAGGCACGAAAACAAACAAAAATAAGGAAATCCAAATCTGCTTTTTCTATATATGAAAGATTTGCCCTATCCAGACTCCCGACTGTGAAGAAGGTCTTGACCAACTTTTTTTCATAAATGTACAGGAACACGCAAAAGAACAGCAAAAAGTCCAACGCCGGTCAATGCATCATATAATTTTAGAGATCATTTGAAGCGGACAGGTTTACCGCGCGAGATCCGTCAATCCGCGCTTCCACCGCGCGCATTTCAGCTTCAGCACCTTCACACTTTCCAGGAAGAGGGTGTCGCTCTCGAATTGGCCGGTGCTCTCGATGTTGAAGATGAAGTGGTCGCGCACACGACCCAGCTTGACCTTGCCCTGGAACTCGTCATGTCGCAGACATTCCCTGCTCACGGTGTCCTTGAAGGCGTCGCGCACAACGGCCTTCATCTCACCCTCGTGTCCTTCGTACTCGCTGTTCTTCTGGGTATCTTCCCGGGTGACGGGCTCCAGACCGATGACGCCGCGCGGGAAACACTTGGCGAACTTCTTCGCGTCGTCTCCGATAATGGGGCGCTGGATCTGGATGTCCGGCAGCAAGCGGTACGTCGCGGTCGCGACAGGAGAGAACTTGGCATGATCGGCACCAATGCCTTTAATGCAGTGCAATTCCATATCCAGCTTCTGTCCCGGACGAAGCTTAGCGACTAGGATGTCTGGGTTGACGGGCTGGATGGAATCGTCGCCGCTGAAGTACTGCTCCTGGCGACCGACGGGGTGGAAGGTGATGTCCTTGGCGTAGATGTGCGCATTGTTGTACAGCTTGCGGGGATCGGTCTCGTTGGGATCGGCATCGGGGTTCTTAGTGCATTCCGCGTCCAGCCGAAGAACGATGGTGTTGTAATCACTCGGGGTGCTGCCGCCTTCCGGGTCATCCTCGGTCGGCTTCTTGAACCAGCTCATCCAGTTGATGCCGTCAACGGAGCCCTTGAGCGGGATGAGACCCAAACGTTGTGCGAGCACCTCATCCTGGATGACGGAGGTATTGTTATGGACGAAAACGAACTCGATAGCAATGCTGGGGACTTCAGCCATGAGAATTCGACGGAAGGCATTTGCGATGGAGGCATCGAGGCCGACCAGCGAGAAAGAAGCTTCGAATCTTTCGTTCTGGTGGAATTCGACCTTGAAGCCCTGGAGATGAGATCGACGTGAGAATCTAAAGAGTACATAAAAACGAGGAGTATCAGACAGTGGCATACCTCTTTAAACTTGTCCAGCGCCCATTCGTGCGACTCGCCGGGCCAGTGACCGGGAAAATCTGTGGAGGCAAAGTTGGAGACAGTCTCGGGGTTGATACTGACGAGCTGAACATCGTATTAGCATAAACGAGAAATTTTGATGTGACCGAGGTTTGAGGAACATACCCTTCTGCGCTGCAGTTCCTCCTGCGAGGCCACAAGAGGCGCCATGGTGAACTAGCAATTGGCGATGAAAGTTGCGAGAATGGCGGGCAGAGTGAGTCTTGGGGATGGAAATGGAAAAAGTTCTGTAGAAAACCGGCAGTATTTCTGCCTGCCTGAGGCGGACATGCCACCCGGTTATTCTGCACCCATCCCGTGCGCGGTGTGGGTGTGCTGCAGAGTCTCGGGGCCCGATGGGCGGTGGACGGGCATGGCTGCAGGGGACTAGTGCGAGGGCAGAATAGACGGGAGTCCTCAGGCCAACCAGAGGCGGCGTGATGACCAGGCGAGGGACCACGTGACCGGCCAAAATGTCTCTTGCAACCTCCAACCAGCGTCAAGTCCGTCCGCATCCCCCCAATTCCACGAAGTCCCTCCATCCATTGCGCTCGGACTGAGGACAGTCAACCCCTAATTCCTCCTCGTCCCCCTCTCCTCTCTTCCGAATGGCTGCTTCCTTTACTCGCCTGGCGGGCAGCGCGCCCAAAAGGCTCTGTCTCCGCCCCTCCACCATCACCTCCAACACGACCATCCCCAGATCCCGTTCGATAACGACGTCTCTCCCTCGTCGACAGGCCGAGGCCACCAGCTATCAGGCGACCCGACTGGTTCCCACCGACCCGACCTTTACATCGCTGGCCAACAAGGGCAATGCGGGCGAGGCCGAGGTTCCCGCCGGTCTCGAGTCCGAGGATGAAGGGGTCGGCCGCAAGATCCGCCATTACACGGTCAACTTCGGTCCCCAGCACCCTGCTGCTCACGGTGTGCTTCGTCTGATTCTGGAATTGAACGGTGAAGAGATCGTTCGCTCGGATCCCCACGTCGGTCTGCTCCACCGTGGTACCGAGAAGTTGATCGAATACAAGACCTACATGCAGGCTCTGCCTTACTTCGACCGATTGGACTACGTCTCCATGATGACGAACGAGCAGTGCTTCGCGCTGGCTGTCGAGAAGCTGCTCAACATTGAGATCCCAGAGCGAGCCAAGTGGATTCGGACGTTGTTCGCCGAAATCACCCGTATCCTGAACCACCTCATGTCCGTCCTCTCCCACGCAATGGATGTTGGTGCTCTGACGCCATTCCTGTGGGGTTTCGAGGAGCGTGAGAAGCTCATGGTATGATGGACCCTGTCGCCTTACAACCAATTGAATGCATTGAACCTAACGTATCGATTGTAATCTAATAGGAATTCTACGAGCGTGTCTCCGGTGCCCGTCTCCACGCCGCCTACGTCCGCCCTGGTGGTGTTTCCCAGGACCTTCCCCTTGGTCTCCTAGACGATATCTACCAATGGGCTACCCAATTCGGTGACCGTATCGACGAGACCGAGGAGCTGCTCACTGACAACCGTATCTGGAAGGCCAGAACCCAGGGTGTCGGTGTTGTCCCTGCCGCTGATGCTCTGAACATGAGTTTCACCGGTGTCATGCTGCGTGGTTCCGGTGTCCCCTGGGATATCCGTAAGTCCCAGCCCTACGACGCGTATGACCAAGTCGAGTTCGACGTCCCCGTCGGTGTCAACGGTGACTGCTACGACCGTTACCTCTGCCGTATGGAGGAGTTCCGTCAGTCCCTGCGCATCATCCACCAGTGCCTGAACAAGATCCCCGCCGGCCCCGTCCGTGTCGAGGACTACAAGATCTCGCCCCCTCCCCGTGCCGCCATGAAGGAGAACATGGAAGCCCTGATCCACCACTTCCTGCTCTTCACCAAGGGTTACTCCGTTCCCCCCGGTGAGACCTACTCGGCCATTGAGGCTCCCAAGGGTGAGATGGCCGTGTTCCTGGTCAGTGATGGCAGCGAGCGCCCTTACCGCTGCAAGATCCGTGCTCCTGGATTTGCTCACTTGGGTGGTTTCGACCAAGTTTCTCGTGGTCACCTTCTGGCCGACGCTGTCGCTATCATCGGTAAGCTCCCCTCCCCCACCTTTTGTGCCAATCGTCAATCAAGTACCCTAACTAACATATCTCTTCCCTTCTAGGTACAATGGATCTGGTGTTCGGTGAAGTCGACCGGTAAACAAATAAGAAACAAAAAAGAGGTGGACAACCTGATCTCCCAACTTCTGTAAAAATATGCCCAACACGACTCAGAACACATCCATTTCAACCATCCATCCTTCTTCTAAATTGATGATTGCCAGCCAGAGAACAAACCAAAAATACATAATCTAGATCCGAAGAATCATTCATCCATAAATGAACAAAACAATCATATCCCCTTAGTTGATGTCCACCGTCCCTTGGACATCAACTCTGAGGTTATGCGTGAGCGCGCGCGCGTGTATGTGTGTGATGTCCAGCCAAGTCAAGTGAAGTGAAGCTGTGTCGAGTCGAGTAACAGGGCGAGAAAAAGAAAGTCATCATGGCGAATCCATCTCCAAAAGAACCAAGCAACCCCATCCATACACCTCCATGTACCAAGTACCTCTTTTCAGGCGTTGATTTGTCTATCTCTTTCCTTTCCTTTCCTTCTCCGTTATCTTTTCGTCATTCTAAACTGCCTTTTCTCTATTTCTTTTTTGATCTGTCTCCTGTTTTTGGTTTCCTTCTGTTCCTTTCTCTATTGTTCTGTTTCTTTATTTTTTGGCCATAACCCTGTGTGTATAGTGACACTTGAAGAAGTTTGAATTTTGAAAATTCTCGTTGCAATTTCATTGTGATGTATTAAGTAGTTGAGTTATGTTGTGTAGAGAAAATGATTGCTTGGTTTATACATTGGGTCTGGCAGAATATCCAGTGTCCTCTCAAAATCGCTCATCTCAGCAAAGACAAAATGAAATAATTTCTCTAAGCATAATTTACGACAGGCAGTTGTGTTGGTTGAGCATCGTGTTTAAGATACGTTGGGGATCTATAGTTGGGTGTTTAGGGATATCTTGTTCCTTAAATCCGAGAGCCAAGGATTCTCCAGGTTTAAAAAAAAAAAAATCAGACAGAGAGAGAGAAACGAGAGGGAAAATCAAATAAACTCTATGCACCGGAATGTGATGATATATAAAGATTAAAAGAAATAAGAAGAGAGGATCAATCGTAACCCAAATTAAACTAATCACCTCCGATCGACTCCAGAAACTCCCAAATGGAAATCCCAAGACAAGGTGCGCCAATGTCAATGCACAAAATACCGACAGGAAAGAATCAAAAACCAAGACACAATCACAACAACACTCAAGGATCGGGTAGATATGAACAACCACTTTGCCGTTCCTCGTTCCCTCGCCAATCTCCTATACAGTCAGTCCCGATTATACCCAACCCAGGCAAGGCGCTCAAGAACCACGATATACAGGACGTGGTTGTATGGGATATGTACGATGCCATGCGGCAATCCACCTGAAAAACTGTACAGCCCTCTCCTTTCGCTCTTCACTCCCAACACGTTCCCATCTTCTTGTAGGTACAGGAAGAGAACTAGACGTTATCATCATCGTACATGAAGTTGATGTCGCGTGGCCTCCGTCGATTATGGGACACGAATTCCCTATCGCCGGGGGGTCGTTCGTTGCGCGCGTTAGCGGTGAGCATGCTCTGGATGCTCATGCAGACACTCTCGACCGTCTGGACGGGTGACCAGCCGGCCGCGCTGAGGAGATCGAGACAGATGATGCCGTTGCTATATATATGGGGGTGGATGGGGATCGGACGCGGGGCGTCAGATGTTTTGGGCGACTCGATGAATTGGACTTCTGGGGGTTCTTTTCAAAAAAGATTGACCGTTAGATCTGAGTGTTGCAAGCTTCTTGATTGTCGGCTTGTGTCGGGATGAACGAGAGAGAAACATACCAATCGGGTACTTGGAGCTAAACGTGAACTTTAATCGATAGGTCTCGTTTTGGTAGAGAGGGTTGTCGTCGAGGACTTTGATGTCCATTTGCCATTCCTCTAGATTTTCCGACTTGAATATTGAGATCCCGGGTGGCATGTGTTCTTGCATCTGGGGGTGTATGCGATCAGCAATCGTGTCCGGTGTGCGTATGTATGCAAATGACCGGCTGACGAGGTGAAGGAATGGCAGGGATGAATTTGAATCAAGGTAGAACATGAAGGAGTGACCGAGAGTGGAATAATGAGGGTTGCAAGAATATAGGTACCTTCATAAGCTCCTAGAGAGTTGTATACATGTCAGCTTGAGCAACTTGGTTCCATGAGGGGTAGGGGGTAACGGACCTTGCTTAGGCGCTTTGTGGCGAACATGATGGACAAAACGCCTAACCAGCCGGCGCAATATGTCGTAGTCCGTTACTGTCGTAAAATCCGAGAGGGAGGAAAGGGTGCAGCCCGGTCTGGGGTCGGATCGTGAGACTGCGCCGAATGTATGACGTCTTGACACTGAGGCGGGGCGGATCACGGACGGAGTACAATCTGGGTATATAGAGAAGACCCTAGTAGGAATAGGCGGAGGTTCAAGGGAGAGGAATAATACGATAAGGATGAGGGTACAATCTAGGAGAGCGAGGAAGAATAGCCAGGAGGGGAGAGCTAGGCAGCGTGGTGAATAAATAGCAGTCGAAGTAAAGTACAGGACGAAGGGGAAAGTCCCTGGGCCGATCACCTGCTGCGCCGCCAGTCATCCGTGGCCTGCACGTGACAGCCACCGACGGCTGACCCGATTTACTTCCGCTTGGTCAACACATCTCATCCTGATCGGATTTAAAGACACGAAAGAAAGAAAAATATACACGTCGGTGGAATTATAGACGGGGAATCATGGAAATGATAAGTATTCACAGAACAATCCTGATAAATGAGCTGCAACCTAGACAAAATCCGTCAGGTGTAGACCCATCAAATTTACACATTCAACGCCTCCATATAACAAAGATTGGACTTAAGCATGCGTCCCTCGCTCTCGTGCTTCCCGTTCGATCTTCTCCCGCTCCTCGGTCTCCTTGGCCTCGCGCACCTTGGCAAGGACCACCTCGCGGAAAATGGCTCCACGCGCGATCTTGCCTAGGCTATGCTTCTTAGTGTGACCGGCCTCACCTTCAGGGCCCGACTGCCCACTGCCAGCCGACTCCGCAGGGGCGCCAGGCTTGTCCCCAGTTTCGGCAGAATCGGCCATATCGGTAACGCTGGGGATGTCTTCCTCGTCCTCTTCCTGCATCTTGAGTGCTTCGATGCGGTTGGCCAGTTTGATGATTTCGATACCGCGCTTGAGACGGGAGCGCGCGATGTAGGCGCGGATCTCGGGCAACAGATCGCGGTCGCTGGCAGACTCGCCGGTCAGCCAGGGGTGCTTCAGGGCCTCCTGCGAGGTGACTCGCTTGGAGGGATCCGGTTGCAGCATGGTGAGGATGAAGTCCTTGGCATCCTTGGACACGTCGCGCCAGTAGCGCTCGTGGAAAATGATGCGCCCCGTGCTACATTCCTCGATCAAATCCGACAGACTCTCCGATCGGAAAGGAGAGTAACCGCAAAGAAGGGTGTACGTGATGACACCCAGGGACCACATGTCGACGGCCTTTCCGTGGCCCTGTTTCAGCATGACTTCGGGCGCGGCGTAGCCGAACGATCCAGCCATACTGGTGAGTACTTCCGAGGGGTTGTCCAACATTTTGGCAATGCCAAAGTCGGCCAAGACGAGCTGAGAGGTGGGGTCGCGAGTAAGATAGAGCAAGTTTTCGGGCTTCAAGTCTATTTCCGCGAAAACGGAGATTAGCAGGTGGGAAAACGCAGCGACAGCAAGGTCGACTAACCTCGATGGACAATATTCCGGTCGTGCAGGTAGTTGACGGCATCCAGCACCTGTCGGATCGTCTGAGACGCATCCTTCTCCGTGAACTTGCCGTAATCGCAAATGCGATCGAACAGCTCACCACCCGTGGCCAGCTGCGTGACGATGTAGAATTTATCCTAACACCCTGTCAGACCAAGTCGCACCGGACAAGTGACCAAACGTAAGCCTACCTTTGATTCGAACCAGTCGACAAAGTGCACGATGTGGGGGTGGTTGAGCGCCTGCAACATCTCCAGCTCGTCGTAGACCATGCGCTCATTTCCACGGACATTTTTCTTCAAGATGATCTTGATCGCGACCTTTCCGGAATTGGAATCGGCCTCGCGAACAATACCGTACGTGCCAGCACCGAGGGTTCTTCCGAACTTGTATAGCGATCTAGAGCGGGGAAAGAGTCAGGAATTTGACGACGCAGCGAGGATGGGAGAGAGGTTGTCAGGGGAAAAGGAATGATCGTACTTTTTTTCGTAGCTCTCCGGCTGTCCAGACAGCTTGTTGAGCATGTTAGAGACTAGATAATGGACCACGGTCAGCGACTTCATGACGGTCGGTACGGCAAAAGCCGAAGGGGAAGACCAAGACTGAAAACCGATCGCAAGGTAAGAGCAGACCATGAAGCCATAGGGAAACGAGTAAAGCCCAAAAGCCCAGGCTCCTGGTCCATAGGACCACGACCGAGGTTGGCAACAACATGAGCGTGGTCGAATTGGCACCGCAGAGGCGCAGATAAGGCACCAGGATTCCAGTGGGAACAAAACCAAGTTGTCATGCAGCCGACGACATCACAAGATACAATTGGAGGATACCATGTCAAGAAGAAAAAGAAAAGAGGACTCACAACTCATGATGACCGAACGAGACCGTTATTGACAGGCCTCGGAGTACAAATCAAATTGCAGCGAATGTGTGCGGTGGGCTAAGGCCAGCGGTGATAGGAGACCCCGCACGTGAGGGGGGGAATGGCGGGGCGAACGTGAAGGCGAATCGAGAAATGCGAACGGAAAAAACAGATCGTGTTCCTTAGTTGAATGTTATAAGAAAGAACAAAACACGGAGAGAGAAAAAAAAGTTAGGCAGAGGTGGGCCAGGACAGCCGGATCATCAGAAGGGAAAAGACGGGCTGTCAGAGACAAGGCCAGCCAGACAGGCTAACTCACTTGTACTAGACCCGTTGTCTGCCTGATAATAAAAAAAAGATAGGGGGTAAACAAGCGGGGCCCGTTCTGTTCCTGGAGGATCGGAGAGAACAGAGAAGTACTCCGTACAGGATACACAGACAACGGAGAGTCGGACACGGCAATCTCGAGGCTCAAACACGACAGCGATCAAAGCACCGGAGAACAGACCAGCAACCGTAGTCGATAATCTTTGAGGAGACGAAGAGAAAAGGAGAGAACAAGAAGAGGAGAAGAAGTCTGGCCCCTCCGATCGACAGGCTGACTAACAGCCTTCCTTTCTGGCCCGTTTCCCACGCTCGGCCACCGCCCTTCAGCCTTATCCTCGTTCGCATCGCATCTCTTACTCTTTAAAATGTAGTGTCTATTTGAGGATGAATCCACTTATGGCCTGTCCATTTGAAGCGTCGATCATGTCTAATTGCCATAACCTCTTATCCAACCAATTCCATCAGACTGACAACTCCCACAATGGCGGCAGTAACAGCCCAGCTGCGCGTGCCACCCATGGTTCCAGCCCCATTCTCATCCCCGGTCGCACTGGGGCTGGCTGACGCACTGGCACTGGCACTGGCACTGGCACGGGTGCTTTTGTCATTTCCGCTCGTGCTGTTGCCGGACGTGCTCCTCGAGGACAGCGGAGCCTGGTCTTTGAAGGCTACCAGGTTGGCCGAAAAAAGACCAGTGGCGCTGATCTGCTCGCCGATGTTGGGCTTGCTATCCTCCTCGTCGTCACTCTCGTACCACTTGGGGCCGCAAAAGCTTTTATCCTTGCCCTCGGTGCAATGCTTCGCCGCCGCGGTGGCCGAGTCTTGCAATTTGGGCAGGATCTCCTCCGCCGTGTACGGCGCCACCAGGGCGATGGACGCCAAGTTGGACGAGAGAATGGCCTTGTAGGTCTGTTCGCTCTGGTTGCAGTTGCCGCTGACCTCGCAGGTCACTTCGGACATGGTGCCGTTGCGCTTCTTGGGGAAAAAGGTCTGAAGGGTGGTGGTGAGCAGACCATTGATACTCTTCTTCCACTCCTCTTGGCCGTCCGTCTGATCGTAAACAGTCCGGTTAGCACACATCACTTTCCTTTCCTTTCTTCTGTTCTCAACTCTGTCAAAACCAGACATACCACGTTATACATATACGCCGCACCTCCCAGGTACAGGGCGTAGTTAGCCGTCCATTGCATGTCCCCTGACGCGCGCTTGCAATTATCCTCGGTCACGACACTGTCGGCAACCTTCCACTCTTTCTCATTTATCAGCGTCTTCTTACTCCAGTCCCAGACTTTCTCCGCCCAGTCGGAATGCGTCTTGTTCCCCGTGTAGTGAGCCAAACGAGCCGCCAACTGAAACAAAGCGCCGTTAGCCGACGCCGATTTCATCGCGTACCCGCTCTGATACGGAAAGATCTGCCAGCGCAGACCACCCTCGCACGAATCTCCACCCCACCGCTGCACCAGGTCATCGAACACGTTCTGCGCCAGATCAGCCCATGCCGGCTGCTTGGATTTTGCGGGGAAATCCAGCTCGGCGGCCGTGATTGCTGCGAGACCCCAGTACGCCTGGTCGTCGTTGCTGATGTACGAGCTCCAGTTGGTCGGCATGTAGTCCGAGTTATCGCCGGATTGGTGGTACATGCCCTGGCTGACGGCGGCGTTGTTGGACGCGTCGCCGGTAAAATGCCAGTAGCGGATCATTGTGTCGAAGAGCATAGCACCTTGCCACCAGGTTTTGGGCAGTTTGCCGGGGGTTTCACCCGTCTCGTTGCCCTTGTAGTAGGTCATTGCGTTGTAGGAGGCGGTGCCGGCGGCGTCCTTGAGAGATTCTGCGGGAAGTCATGAGCTTGGTAATCGAATTGATGGTGTGGTCGATTGCACATACGATCATCGTTAACGTCCAAATCAATGGCAGACACGAAGGCCCCTGTCAGGACGACGGGGAGCGCCGACTTGAGCCAATTCACTCTCATGGTTCAAATGTAAGGAATGTAAGTTGCATGTGGTGATTGAAAAGACAGTAAGGAGATATAATCAAGAGCAATCAAGGGAATGACAAAAATTTGGTAAGTAAAAAAATCCACAAACAATTCCCTCCTGAATGCTAGTCCAACCCAGTGGGGTGAACCAAACTTTTATAACTCCAAGCCTCATGAATCTCTCTAGGAGGAACTAGCCGGGAACGGGAATCGCCTAGCGTCGTGGGGGCCTGGAAGGAGAGGCAGCAAGGCAATCAGAGGGCAGCCTGACTGGCCCCCAACACAGGCAGTGCTTGTTAGAGACTAACCGGGGCTAAGCATCTGATGTCACCGATCTCTGAGAGGGCGCTGTTGGACCCTGAGATTCGAGTTACGTGGATATCAAACGGACAGCCTGATCTTGCACATGGATATGTCACAAGGCGGTGTTTCAACAAGATTGAGATCTGCGCAGATTCTTCGAATGTGATGCCTTGACTCCATACTCTGTACACTGATCGAAAGAACTAAGAAACAAACAGAACCCATGACACGGACAGAAAATCAAGCTCAAGACTTGACCTAACCTAACATCAACGTCCATGACAACTCATCTTACCGATTGCGCCTACTCAATCATCCCTCAGGTAAATCTTCAACTCAAGGAACCCCAATTCGACCCCACAAGATAGCAATGAGCCGCTCGCTCAAGACTCAAGCCTCCAGATACAACTCATCCAACACATCACCACAGTACCGTTTGTAATACTCCGTACCTTTCCAGCGACTCGTCGGCGACCTCAACCCCACAGTCTTCCACCCATCAGCCCTCAACCTTGCGATTCTCTGCTCCTTAGTCTCCGTACCCGACTGTCTCGCCAACTTCTCAGACGCAGACCTGTTCTCTTCTGCTTCTCGCGCAGGGCTCTTGATAGGACTGAACGTCCAGAAGGAGCTCGATCGTCGGAAGTTCTTAGCCGCGCGACGCGTCTCCTGCAGGTCTGTGACTTCGTCGATCAGTGCGCGCAGCGAGGCGATGCTGTTGGTGATCTGCACGCGCAGGAACCGAAGATGGCTGTTATACCGACGGATAGCAGCCCCACGGGGCGGGGTGATGATGGGGATGGGTGAAGCAATGGGAGGTGCAGGCTGGGTGTCTTTAGGAACTGGCGCATGGAGTAGTTCAGATTCGTCAGCGTGTGAGGGTTCGGTAGGTCTGTTTCTGATAGGAAGGGGTGGGGGTCTGCGAGCTCGTCCAGAGTGGTGGGCCATCGGATTAGTAGAGGCTTGTTTGGACTCGCTGGCGACCTGGCTCGGGTTCGGGCTTGAGAACAGTGGATCCAAATCTTCCTGTGACCTGCGAACCTTTAAGGGAGGAGGCATGAGCAGAGTTTTGCCGAACTGATACGGTGAGATCAAGTCTTGCTTGCTGTCAAGCTCGTGGTCCGAAACGAAGGGGTCGTCTGCCAGAGAGTCAATGTTCTTGTCGATGATGTCTCGAATGACGGTGACAAAGCTGGTAATGGAGGAAGAATGGCCGGGCTCGTTGATTGCAGAGGTAGATCCCTCGTCGGACCGAGGTGTTTTGTCTTCTAGGCCGTCTGCGTCGTCTTCCTCAATAGGAATGAGGACAGGGAAGACGGCGCTGCAGGTGACGAAATAGTCCAGAGCTGTCTGCAGGAGGGTCACCTTGGTGGAGGAGTATTGGTGAGCCGCTCGGCCCATGCATTCATAGGAAATGGCGCTGTAGAAGTGTAGGTATGTCTTGTGAATAGGGTGGATCTATGGGTTGAGGTGGTTAGCGTCGCCTGAGAGAAAGAGCAGATAACTCGCCTTTTTATTTGCATTGCGTAGGATTTCAGCGGCGCGAGCGGCACATTGCTTGTATTGACGACGAATGTATAGCAGCTTGACGCCTGCGAGGGCCCGTTTCCACTGCTCGGAGGATCTGGGAGTAGTGGGGGACTCAAAGAGTGAGGTTCTTTCTGATATGGAGGCCATGATGAGGACAGGATAGGATCTTTCAGCCGTCCGAGGATAAGAAGATGGGGTCACATCGCTGGTGTAGGTGGACAAAGAAGGTGAGGATGGTAGAAGATGAGAGAATCCCCAAAATGAAAGACTTCAGGAGGATGAATGCGCTCTGGCAAATATACCGAAACGAGTGAATGACCCATGGGCGGCACCTCTACTACAGAAAGGAAAGACCCTATAGACTCCAGGCACTGGACAAACAATAATAGGTTACAAGTCAAATTCAATGCTTGACCTAGAGTTCTATATACTTCGGGTTAAGGATCACCGAAGCGAGGCAGGCACATGCACGCAGCATACCTCAGGCCTTCTTTTCATGGTTCAATTCAATCTGGTCAGGAACAACTCACATGCTTTGTGTGAGTTATCCTCTGCTCCCTTTCACACTCCCCCTCTTTATCATCCCCTCTCGGTCACTACCTCTTCATCAATCCCCAAAGCTCAAATCATATTCAACTGTTGAGAGATTGCCTTTCATTATCTTAGCAGAGGCCTTTGGTAGGTCTACAGAGTAGCTAGGGATCCTACGAGCCTCCTCTAGAGAATACACACACGTTGCACATCATCAACATATACAACCCAACAACCATGTCCAGGACCCTCGACGCCCCCATCCACCAGCCCTTCTACCAATTCACCAACGAAAATTGGGAACCAGTCAACCCCGATGCAACCACCACCACTAAAGCTAAACCCCTCCACATCCTCCACCTAGCAACATGGAACATCGACTACCGCGCGCCCTGCCCGGATAAACGCATGACAAAAGCCCTCCAATACCTTTCCACTCTCCACAACATCTTTAGCAACACCACTAGCAACACCACCAGCAATAGCAGCAGCACCTCCCCATCCATAATCTTCCTCCAGGAAATGATCCCCTCCGACCTAGATCTCATCCAACAAACGCCCTGGATTCGCATCCACTTCTACATCACCGACATCTTGCACGAGGAACGACAGCAGGGATCTTCATGGAGGGTATGCCCGAACTGGCGTTCCAGGTACGGTACCACCGCATTGATCGATAAACGAGTGGGCGTGAGACGGGTGTTTCGAGTACTGTATTCAACGTCGAAGATGGGACGGGATGCGCTGTTTGTTGATGTTTCGATTAACGGCAATGCCAATACCAATGCCACTACCGATATCCAAAGTCAGGATCAGATGGGAGAGGATGGTAGGCACGGGATAGAAGAAGAAGAAGAAGAAGAAGAAGCAGGGGCAGAGACAGGGAAACCCGAAACCTCCATCCTCCGGCTCTGCAACACCCATTTAGAAAGTTTTACGTCCAATCCCCCGATTCGACCAGTCCAGCTACGTCTAGCGTCTCACTTCATGCGTGGACGTGGGCCTAAGCATACAGGGTTTGTGGAGTCGAGGGAAGATCCAGAGCTTCCCATTCCCCATGCGGCGATTCTAGCGGGTGATTTAAATGCCTTTGCACCAGAGGATGAGACAGCGCCGGAGGAGTGCGGACTGCGAGATGCGTTTCTCGAGCTAGGGGGACAGGAGGGGTCCGAGGAAGGGTTTACATGGGGTCAGCAGATGGCGGAGTATGAGAGGGGTGAGTTTGGGTGCAGTCGTATGGATAAAGTGCTATTCTGCGGAGAAGTGGAAGTGCAGAGTCTGGAGAAGATCGGGTCTGGGGAAAAATTTTGGATCGAGTATCCTGAGGAGTCGGATTCTGAGGAGTCGAGTGAGACGGGGGAGGATTTGTGGGTGACGGATCATATTGGCTTGCAAGCGGTGTTTCGAATTGTGGGATAAGGAATGAGGTCTTCATCAATTTTCTTAAATTTTCTTCGCTTCTTCTGGTTTTGCTTTTAGGTAAGAATGCTATGGTAGTGATATAGTACATGAAAAGAAAAAGAAAGGAAAAAGTCACAGACGCAGGTCTTTCAATCGTAAGTCGTGATGGGATGGGAAAAACATAAGAAGTAAATCGCTGGACATAAAGAAAGAAGCAGATAAGAAAAATAATAAAAACCAGACAAACTAAAAACGAAAACAAATCAAATCACTCTTGTCCCTTCGAGGCCGAGTCCATGTCATGGGTGGACTCGGCCTCGATGGTTGTCTTCGCAAGCGCCTCCCCAGTCGCTGAGAGGGCCTGTAGAAAGTCCCCCAGGAGCCGATCCAGCTCCGCTGTCACCTCCCCCTCACCGGCCCCTTCAATGAGGACCTCGGGGCGAGGGGGCAGCAAGGTCGGGAACTGAATCGATTCAATTCCCGGCCTTGCTGTCAGCGGAGGCTCACGCCGAGCCGTGGGCAAAGGCTCGGCGTGAGCCGCTGGGAACGGCTCCTGGGGGCTCTCCTCTTCGTCTGGCCCAGGTCCATCAAGGACCGACGAACGGTCGTCTTCCGCATAATCGCTTGACTCGATTATCTCCGGGAACTCGTTGTCGAAGCTGGTCTCTGGAGATCCCGCGGGACGATCGAAGCGGAACGGATCGTAGTCTGTGTCCGAACTTATGGATATGCTCGACTTGGCAGACGCCGATGTGGACGGCCGAGAGTCGCCTGGCTCGCCGATGCTAGAAGGACGGATGGTGGCTGACGGCTCAAGTTCGAGCACAGGGGCTCGGAGGGTATCGTAGCGAGCTGGAGCCACCGCGCTGTCGCTGTTCTCCTGGCCATCCGCGGCCGCCGTCATGACGGGGAACGTCCATTCCATAGTTGCCCGCCTTGCCGCTAGGTCGGATTCAGTAGGAGCCGGCTCAGGCTCAGGAGGGGGTGGCGCCTCTGTCTCTGTCTCTGCTTCTGCCTCGACTTCGTTATCCTCTTCCTGAGGTGCTTGCATGAAGACAGGGAACTTCCAGTCCATAGTAGGAGGGCGTGGTCCAGTCTGGGGCTTGAAGGGAACATCTTCGGGGTCACGGTCACTGCTGAACCCACTACTTGAAGAGCGAGAGCGACTCTCGTTGGAATTGCGGTGCGCACGGCCACTGGACCTGTTGGCTCGAATGGTATCAGCGTCAGCGAGCTGGAACGGCTGGGCAGAAGAGGCCCCGGCAGCATAATGTGAAGAGTCGAATGCGCCAATATCAATATCGATAAAAGTCGAAGTAACAGAAGACCGATCGGTTTCGGTGCGAAGCGGCAAATCAGACACCGGTTTGTCCTCAAAGGGCACAAAGTCATTCTTAGTTTCGTATGTGTAGCTGGGCATCTCTTCGTTGAAAAGCCCTTCCATAGCCTCAGCACCACGACGGACGCGCTCATCAAAATTGACTTGATCTTCTTTAGTCATTGCAGTGACGGTAAGCTCATCAAAGGAGTCCTGGTTGGGCTGGTTCTTGGTAGGACTGATCTCTTCTTCCATTTCAGCCAGAGAGGCAGCGATCTGGTCCAGATCAATGATAGAGAATCTCTTTTCGAAACCATCCGTGGTGCTGAAATTCCAGTCTTCCTCTGCATCCGAAGGTGCATCGGGCATCTCTGCAGCTGCGGCACCGCCTGGATGGAACAGAGATATTCTCTGGCCGCCTCGCTGCGACCATTGGTAATAGATTCGTACCAGTTCACTAAGAGAGGATGTAGGATATTCTTCTTCCGAGTCGGCAATATAGGAATGCTGTTGCACATCTGCCATTGTAGGTCGACGGAAAGGATCGGATTCGAGGGAGAATGCGACAAGGCTTCTGAGACCATCGCTGTACTTCTCATTATCAAGCTTTGGTGTCTTTCGGTTTAACTGTCTGCCGATCTGCATTCTTTCGCGCAGGTTGGCATTTGGTGGGTTTCCGGTCGCCAGTTCAAACAAGGTACATCCGTAAGCCCAAACATCGATCTAGACAGGTCAGCAAGGAGCAAGTTTTATGAGCTGAATGCAAGATCTCACCTCGCTACCGTATTGGTGAGCCTGGCCACGAGTAGAGAACATCTCTGGTGGCATCCAGTGGGGTGTTCCTATCCAGGTTGATCGCTTGTCCAACTGGGATTGTAGAACACCAGCGACTCCAAAATCGCAGATTTGTAGACGACCTTCTTCGTGGATCAAGACGTTGGCAGCTAGAGCCCGCTGGTTAGTTTATTCAATTTTTATCGAACCCTGAAAAACTCACCTTTAATATCCCGATGAATGATACCTGCATCGTGGATGGCGCGTAAGCCAGCAGCAAGCTCGCGTGCCACTGGAATTGCGAATTTTTCGTCAAGTCGATCATTGGTAGCTCGCATCTAGTGATAAGTCAGCAAGAAACAGCGAAGAAGGTAAGTCCGTGAGAAGAAAAGAAGAAGAAAATGGCAAAGAAAAGCCAAGGGAAAGCTTACCAAAGTTCGAACACTGCCACCAGGACAGTACTCGCAGACCAACCACAGTTGGGAGTGAATTGAAATTGCTTCGATCAGTTCGTTGATGTTCTTTGCGCCCGCATCTTTGACCTGCTTCATAACTTTGGTCTCATGAATGAAATCCTTGATTGATTCATCCTTCATATCGCGGACAGACTTGTAGTCTAGAGAATCAATGTCCATGACTTTGATGGCAACAATTTTGTCTGATGAAGGCGAGTGGCCCTTGTACACGCGACCGTAAGTGCCTTTGCCAATCAACTCTTCGAATTCGTAAGGTGGAGTATCAGTTTTGGCTCGCCGGCACATTTCCTGGACCGCCGTAGCCTGCTCTCTGGCGAGCTTGATGGCCTCTGCTTTGTGTTTCGTGATGGCGCTGATGGCGGACGTGGGGTCCAGGAGCCGGGAGGTGCGTGGAGGCTCCATTGTGAGGTTTTGGTTTCTGAAACGAGCCGCTGGGATGCGGAGGGCGCGAAAAGGTCTGATTAGGTTGAGTGGTGGTAGTAGTGCTTCCTCGGTAAGATCGTCAGATGAATCGGGAGAGAATTGATGGTAGCGATGGTAGTTGGGGGTTGAGGTGGGCGGACAAGAATTGGCAATGGAGGAATTGGCGGGGGTGGGAGCCTGAGGAATAGACGGGAGTTGGGAGTATCTCCATTCACTTGCGCCACGTCGGGGGGTCAACCGTCGTTGGTCGCAACCAACAGTTCTGGTAGCAGAAATAGGATCGCTTGCTGAGCGTAGTTTCTGTTTTCTCAAACGATTCTGGGTAGATGGTTTGGACAAATGTGAAAAATGAGGCAGAAACGTTGCACTCCGCGGTGAGACTAGTGGTTGGGCACGGGTGGTCTCTGGCTCCTTTTCTTTGGACTTTCTGTGTCCGTGCAAGAAGTTTTTGATCGTAGAATTGAAACCAGCAGTGGAACCGGCCGAATTCTTTGAGCCTTTTGTGGGTTTTTTATGTGAACCAGCACCGGATGGATAAGAGCGGGCACGTGAGTGTGCGATGTCCCGGAGGCTTGGTGTAGACCAGGTAGCAGAATTATTATCAGCTCTGCAATCGGATACTCCGGAAATGGAAGAGGTTGATGTGGGCGTAGTTGGCCAACTGATGTTTAGCTTAGGCCTGATTTCTGCTGACTTGGAACGGAGCCGGAAAGATCTGAATGCACCGTGAGGCTTTCTGGGTTGGCATCCGTCTTCAGAGCTCGGTGAAGAGGTTTCTTGCTGGACAACTCGGTTGACGTGGGACCTATTTGATGAGATCAGCACTGTTTCGATGGAAGCTTTGATGTTTAAAAGCCCAACCCGTAGACAGGTCCACGATGCCCGGGAGAAGTGAGCTTATCCATCGAATGAACGGTTGGGGTAGGAACAATGATAGATGTGATGAACAGGATGGAGAGAAATAATAATGAGGATCAAGAGGACATGGGGGGGTCTCGGCGTGCTAAGCAGAAAGAGGAGGCAGGGCACGGGGTTCTTCTCAACTTACCCTTCAAGATACCCAGTCTATATCAAAAGTATTCACACAACCGAGGTTTGGCAATCACAGAGCGAGCCGTGAATTTAATAACAGTAGAGAGAAACACAACACAGTAGTACTATGATCAGCACCAGGCTAGTGATGATATTCACGCTCGAGTGTAGAATCTCGGTGTAGTGACGGTAGGTGGTCGATGTAGACGGCTTTCAGACAGCAAACCAGACAACAAACGTCAGAGATAAACTGAAGATACGTTAGTCTTTAATTCTACATTCGGCCAAGTACAATCACGGTAAAAAATGAGAATATTTGAACCAGAACAAGTGTAGGTGGTGAATGTCTACAGCATCGCTTTTCAAGTCACGTGGTATGTAAATCCAGCAGCAGATGCATACATGAACCCAGCGATTCCACAAGCTTTACAGCCGTTCACAAGATACAAAACAAGAGTAAATGGGCATATTTTGCATAATTGGTTGAATTCTCGACTTACCAAGCAAAGCTCTTGCTGATCCTTATAAACCAAGTAATCAGTGGGCCCTAGCAAGTACTAATCCTGCGGCGTTGAGCCGACCAATGCGAAGATAAGGCAAGGGCAAATACAAAGACAAGAAGTGAATTGAGAACATCAAGAGAGTCTTAGTTAATATGAGTTGACATGGTGAATTCGTCGGCCTGAAGGCTCTACCGGAAAGTGACAGGCTGGTGGCTTCACGATACTTCACCCGCAGACCGCGGGAAATCACAAGAAGCACAACGGGTCAAATTAACGTCCCATTAAAGTTCCAGATCGCTAATCACGTTACTCCCGATCTCGGTCGGATTATTATTCTCACGTATTCCGCCTTCGTGGCCGCTAAACTGCATTTGGCAAGGCGGCTAAGGCCCTTGCTTGTGCTGCCTGCCTATCTCCCATGCATCCACTCTTGAAACCACCAGCACACTACCTATGGTCGTATTCGAGTCCTTTCGTGCTTCATATTTCCTTGTCTAATATCCCAGCTCCTTTATAACCCGATTGACAACCTCCTCGCCCTTGAACCGCCTCTCAAGGTTGTATCGTAAGATCTTGCAAGCCCGCTCGTTGTAGTGGTTCGAATTCCCACTGCAATGGGGAGTAATGATGACATTCCTGTATCCCCAGAGCTTATGACCAGCCGGCAGTGGCTCAGGGTCCGTTACATCAAGGGCAGCTCCTCTTATTTGACCCTCATCAAGAGCGGCGATGAGATCATCAGTATTAACGATCGCGCCTCTGCCCGCATTACTAACAAAAGCTTTCTTGCCCAGCAGAGCGAACTGCTCTTTCGAAATCATTCCCCTAGTTCTCGTCGTCAATGGCAGTAGAATGACCAGCAAATCGAGGTCGGAAGAGAGGAAACTGTTCAGCTGTTCCGGGCCGTGGAACCACTTCGAGGGAAACTCTCCCTCAGGATCTCCAAGGCCGGGCTCGAAGAAGGACTTGTCCTTTCGAGACTCGGGCGTTGCTCGCTCGTGCAGGGTGTATGCGTATACTTCCATTCCGAATGCTTTTGCGACTCTGGCGCACTGCCGGCCAATGCAGCCGTAGCCGAGGATTCCACTATACGGACGGTCAGGTTAAGGTCTAAGGACCTAGCAGGAACACACAAGAAATGAAAAGAGCCATAGGACCCAAATATGTAAATACTTACACTCTCAATCCGACGGCATCTTCAGTGTCCTCATCCGATAGAGGATCGACCCATTTATCGAGTTTCTGATTCTCCAAATGCTCCGGAACTTCGAGAAAAAGATCAGCATTGCATTCTCCCAGTGGTTTCGATTAGTAGATTCAGCGCTTCTTACGATGATGTTGGAAGGCCAAAAACGTCGAAAACACCCACTCCGCGACCTGTGGCCTGCGTCCACTCATCTATTATTACCTATCCACATTTGACAAGAAATCACCAAAAATCAGTAACAACAGATGGTTCACTCACGGATGCACTCCATTCGACGTACAAAACGCAATATCCGTCTCCTCGAACAACGGAACTCCGAAGAGATGGTTACATCCCGCACTCAGTAGCTGAACGTACTGCAACTTCGGGGCGAGTTCTTTTGTCGGGAACGCCTTCCATGTAAAAAGGACCGTTACCTTACTCCAAATCTCGGGGGGTATCTGGTTCAGGTCAGTTGTCCAGGTATCGATCTTGTAGCTGTGCACTTGGATGCCTGGGCTGACGCGCTCTAGACTGGATACCCAGGAAGGGTCGGGTGTCCAGGGCATTAGGATCAAGAGGACGTCTTGAGTAGTCATGTTGGATTAGATTTACTGAATTTCAAACCGAAAGTTGAAAATCGATGATCGAATGACAGAGTCTCCGGGCATGCGTGCTTTTATAAGTCATGAGAGGGCCTGAACTCGGCCCAACAACTCCGGTCGATCTTGGCGTCATCTTGACATTAGAGGCCATAGGGCCGAGTCAGGCATATGCATTACTAAAACGCCTTATCTATGGCTGCATGATTTTTGGTTTTTAATCCATTTACCATTTTCATTGATGCACCAGTGCTACTTCTTGTTTACCGGGCTGCTTTCTAGGTTTGTTCTAATGTTCAATATTCCAGCTACATAAACCCTCCAGCAGCCCCCCTAATAATCTCATCGAAATAATAAGTCATAGTGCTCGTGGACGAAAAACTGTATAAAAACTCTATGCCATGAATGCAATATTATAAGATCTATATAACCCGCGACGATCAAATACCAAATTGCGCGCGCAAGGTCTTTCCAAATCGTGCAATCGCCTCGCCGACGTTATCCGCGCTGGCGGCCGCAAAGGTAGCACGGAAGAACATGTCGCCCTCGCTTTTACCGTCGGCCTTGAACCAGCTACCACGCGACACGAGAACTCCGTTGTCGATGGCTGCGTGGAAAATGTCCTCTTCGATGGCCTGGCGGGTCTTGCCGGCAGACAGACCGGGGTGCTTCTCCCAATCGATTTTCATCCAATGCTGCTTTTGTCAGATTTTGGTTTTCCGGTGGTGTGAGATGGTTCAACTTACAAACATGCCGGCTGCAGGGGCGTTCCAGCTGGCGATCTCCCGCGGCAGGTACTTCTCACAAGCGTGGACAAGGGTGTCCCGGCGGCCGGTGTACTGCATGCGCAGATTGATCAACCAGTCGAGGTAACCCGCATGACCCCATTGCTCTTCAAGAAGCTTGAAGAACACGAGTTGAGAAATACCGCTAGGGTTCTGAGAAGAGGTCTCGCAGTTGCGGATGAATCGCTCAACGACTTGCTGAGATCCGACAACCCAACCAACTCGAGAGCCGGGTGAAAGGACCTTCGAGAAGGACTCGAGACGAAGCACACGACCGTCAACATCGAGACTCAAATACGAGGGAATAAGGGACTTGATGAACTCGTCGTGGTTGGCGGGTGGGGGAACAGGCTCGGCGTCGGCGCCCGCGTACGGCTGCATCTGCAAGAAATAGTAGGGCTCGTCTTCTACGATAATGACATCGTGCTTCTGAGCGACCTTGTAGACTGCCTTCCGCCTCTCCACCTGCTGGGTAGCACCAGTAGGGTTTTGCCCAGTCGGGATGGTATACAGGACGAAGGGCTTGCGGGCGCCCTGAGCGGCCTCATCCCAGTTGCTCAGGACTTCATCCATGGATTCCGGGAGAAGGCCTTGCTCGTCCATCTTGATCGGCTGCACCTTGACACCCTGGGGAGTGGCGGTTTCTTGGGCGCTAGAGAAAGTGTATTCTTCCATCATGATGTAGTCGCCTCGTTCGCACAGCATTCGAAGCGCAGTGTCCCACGCATAGGTGCTACCTGCAGTCAAGCAGCATTGCCAGTCGGCATATGGGGGGTTGTGAATAAGCTGGGCGTTGTTAGTTGCGATCAACACAGGCGGGTTTACGCATCATACCTCGGTGTGTTCTGTGATGAATCTAAGCAGCTGTGGCGACCCAGTAGCCTGACCGTAGTTCAGAGCAATCTCCAGATCTGACGGGCATTAACACATGTTTTCGATTGAGGTAGCGAATGCGATTCTCCCTTACCGTACAGGCTCTTTCCATCGCGAATGTCGCTCTTTCCGGCACGCAGCACGGCACCAGTTTCGCGAGTCTCTTCCGGCGAGAATCCTGGCGGCGTGGGGACCTTGACACTGAGTTCCTCGAAAGGGAAATATTCCGGGGACGGCAAACCGCCACCCAGAGAAATGAGACCTGGGTTCTTGAGGTACTTCGCAGCACCCTTCAAGGTGGACTCCTAACCGCAACAACCCGTATTAGCCTCTATTGATTTCGAACCCCGAGTATACCCAACACGAACCTTGCGCGACCTCGACTCGAGAGAGAACACATCTAATGCACCAATTAACACATCGCCCGGATAGTATCATGGATGAACATACGGTCAAATCGCTTCGCTTTCGGCTTAGTATAGCAGGCCTAGAAAAACAAACAATAGATTAGCATTCGGGTTGTTTGCGATCATCGGGAGGGGCAAAGTCCCACTTACCGGGCTCTTGAAGAAATCACTGCTGGTAGCAGGCGCAACACCTTTGGGAATCGGCGCGCTGTTGGCTCTCAAAGCAGGGATAGCATCGACAGTCAACGGCCCCGAAGTGGGAGCCGAACCGTTCGTACCGTCCACGGCGGCGGCGGGCATTTTCGGAAGATTGGAGCTTGAATGTTTGGATTGGAGGGTAGGAAGTGGATAAATTAACCAGTAGACGGCTGTAATAATGTGCAGAGACCTGTATCTTGAGGTAGAAACAGTCTGAGATCGAGTTGTAGTAAGAATGGCAAGAAGTGGTGGTTGCAAAGGTGGTTAAAGGAGGGAAACCCAAGGACGAACGAGTCACACAGCCAACCTTTTTCTCCGCTAGGGACTAAGAGGCTGTTGCTCCGCGGATCGGTTCCGCCGAGTGACCACCACCACTTCGCCATGCGCCCTGTGGATGATGTATCCAACCACGAGTCCTGCAGACGGCTGTGCCAATTGGCAGGAGATCTTCTCACTGAGTTTTCGTTATCTAATTGCGCCCATGGAAATCGCGGTAGGGACTGCTAGACGCGGCTCTGGTCACTCACAGGGCGCGCGGGGACTGACAAATCCACCGGCAGCTCCCGTTCTATCCGACATCCATGATTGACGCAGGGTGATGGTTCTAGGGGGATGAGCAGCGATAGCTTCCACTGGTTCGGTTCTCTGCAAGGATTCCTAGTTCCTACTCCTCCAACCGAGTACTACCACTACTAACCAGTAGTAACTGTACTGCCCGCATCCCCGCGCATAGATAAGGATATCGCCGGCATCGGCTAGGCTTATCGTCTTATCGATAAGGCTCGCTTTCTCAGTCTCCTCCTTCTCGCCGTCCCACCAGCCACAGCCATTCTCGATCGTCTCGTACGGATAATCCACACTGAACAAGATCCTTTCAGGCCCGAGGTAATCACACACGTACTTCAGCGTCGGCGTCGAGAAGTGCCCGCTGGTCGTTACCCAGACATTCGTCTGGAAGTAATGATAGATAGCACGCTTGCTCATCACGTCGCCGGCCTTGGTCGCGAGCGGCCGTTCCACGTCCTCAAGCCAGTGGTTGATCCGCCAGAAGTCGAACGGGATGTGTTCTCCCAGATGACCCACGATGACCTTGAGGGTGGGGAAACGGTCAAAGACCCCGTTCGTGATAAGACCGAGGAGGTGCAGCGAGACGCCGTTGGCGAAACTCAACGGCGGTCCGACGAGGTATTTCCGCCCCGCATACTGCTGCCGGTAGTATTCGCCTTGCGGCGCCGCGGGATGGATGTACACGGGGACATCGAGCTCGACAACGACGGCCCAGAAGGTGTCGTAGGCGGGCTAGTCGTAGAAGAGGTAGGTCTCGCCGTCGGGGCCGGCGTGTTGGACGTCGTTTAGCAAGGCGCCGTGGAATCCGAGATCCTGGACGCAGCGACGGAGTTTGCGTCCGGCTTGTGCCGGGTCGTGCATGGAGAGCGCGGCGAAAGCGCCGAGCTTATGGCGGTGGTCTCGGATCTCGTGGGCGACGTAGTTGTTCACTTCGGTGGCATGGTGTTCGGCGGTTTGGGGGTCTGTGATGCCTTGAATTCCCGGGACCGTGAGGGACACGATGGTGTACCCGATACCGTGGGCGTCGGAGACCTGGAGGCGCTCGTCGGTCAGGGACTTGATTTGGCGGAGGTAGCGGTCGAGATCCGGGGGTGCAATGTAGAGGACTGCTTGGTCGCGGCTTTGGTCGGCCCTGGAGGGGATCTCGTAGGCTTCTTCGAGGGAGACTTTTTCGAGCATGGTGGTAGAATGTTGCTCTTATCTGTGAATACTAAGATATGTTTGATTGAGTGAATGCTGTTGTATAATAGAAGACAAGCAGGAGATTCTTGTTGTCTTTATACACAGCTCTCGGATGTTCATGACGTATGCATGTGGTACAACCCTCATCCTGGCTGTTGATATCCAGATATTTGAGTTCAATTTCCGATGGGATTCCCTGGAGGCATTTTCTGTCAGTGGCCATTTCAGCGAGCTGTCAATGCAATCGGAACCGAATCGAGGGATCGGATGGCTGCCAGAATAACCTACCCAGGGGATGTGCTGCCGTTGTGCTACCGGTGGATCCAAACGCTCCACCGTGGTAATGTCAGGCAGATGTGAGGGATAAATGCATGTAGCACAAGGGATGAACTTAATCAAATGTCATTCGGATAATGGAGCCATATTTCCTTGTAGATATGTTGATTTCGGTTTTTATGGTGCATGACTTTCGGAGAAGACGCTTGGATAGGAGGATTGGGGATATCCGATTGATGGTACCATATTGCTCTTCTTTCCGATTACATGGTCGTGGGAGCTCTCTGTTTTAGAAACCCAACTTCCGCGTAGAAGCCAATTGATGATACCGGGTATCGCGCCTCTGGACAATAGGTCTTTTACCGTTGCCATTGGATTTGATAGGGTTATGACCTGTTGCGCCTTCATGTACATACATACATACATGTCATCTCGGACGGCTTGCGCCGCTCACCATGACTGCGTTGGAAAAGTGGAAGACTCTCTTGCTAACTGACGACGGTCTTCCATCTTAGATAAACACGCGGTGATTCCAACACAGGTCGTACGAGCTTCGACAAGTCCTGACAAAACGAGGCTGGCTTCCGCCATTGATGATATCGAGCTGCTTCCAGCCTATTCTTCCTCCCAGTCACTATTCCCCGGTCCGAGAAGGCTCCGAAGAGACCGATATACCCTGGGAAGTCGAACTGGAGCGGATAAAATACCAACAGGACAAATAAATAGAGCGGTTCCGAGAGATTTTGCAAAGTGCAAAGGAGGTGCAGCAGCGCGTGCAACGGGTTCGAAGAGAGGGTAAGGTAAATGGGCGCAGTTCTCCTTTGAGCTCGAAGGACTTGACGAGGCTGTTCTCAAGACGCTTATTGGAGCCGATTACTTACGGTTTGGTTGCTACAGTTTCTGAAGTTTAGATGAGTTGATGTAGGAACGGATATTGTGATGATCAAGCGGATGAAATCAACTGACCCAGCTGGTCATATAGATAGTTTCCTACATGAAATGACCATGACTTGGTGAATTGCAACCTCGGACCTTCAAACCTTCCACATGACTGAGCAGTATACTGATAGATGTAAGAAAGGGGTCTTCCTTGGTGATGCATACATGGTAGACAGTCCAGAGGACATCCGAAATTTCGGATCCAGACAACAACGACGTCATACATACCAGGTTTCGGATGCTGTCTTGTCTAGATCTCGAAGATACCCTACCATAAGCTTCCAGCTATACTGTAAAAAAATGTTACTTTCTATCCTGCAGGGAATCCAGTTCATATTGTAATATGCGTAATATTCATTTCTTCAGATCATGTATCATCTATTGGGTAAGTATAGATCTTGACATCTAGTTCTTCTCAACATACTTCCCGATGGTTCCGTCCAACTGGGCTTCCAACACGGCCGAGGTGCCGTTCTGCACGGTCCGAATGGCCTCCGGCAGCAGCTTCGCCAACTGCGCCACGGTGCCTGCGTGACCAGCCCAGATCTCACCTCCAGACGCGGCCTTTGCGATTCCCGGGTAATCGGGGGTCGGGGCAAACGAGATATTCAGTTCCTCGTTGGTGGCGCGCGAGCCGTCCCCTTCGGGATGCACCAGGAGCATGCTCCGGCGCGGGGCGTTCCAGCCCTTGTTGTTCAGCACGATGGTGAGGATGGGGATGTTATAGCGGCGCGAGATCCAGTAGACCGAGCCCGGAACGGAGAACAGGTAGGTGCCGTCGCCGACGACCTGGCAGACGAATTTGCCCTTGTTCTTGCCGCCGTGTTGGTCGTCGCTGGCGAGTTTGATACCCAGCGCGCCTCCGCCAGACCAGCCGAGACCGCCGCCACCGCAGTTGATCCACGACTTGGGTAGGGTGGCGTTGATCTGGTCGGCGACGATGCCGGTGAGGGTCACGGATTCGATGGCCCAGATTGTGTCGGCGGGACAGCCCTTGCGGACCTCGGACATGAAGTACGATGCGTTCAGGGAAGCGTCATCGCCGCCGGAGGGCACTGCGGCTAGGTCGGTCACCGCCTGACGGGCTTTTTTGTATGCTTCTTCGCGACGCTTGCCGAGGGCGGTGCTTGCTTCGGACTTGATAGTCTGCTGTAACGAGGCGTTGGACGCAACGTATTCGTTAATCTGCTTGAACGCGGTGGCGGACTCGGCCCGGAAAGTGGCCATTGAAGGGAGATAGAAGACGGGGATTTGTTGCTTCAGGGGATCCACGTCAACGTGAATAACCTTGGCCGACTCAGAGGGCTTACACTGCGTCGGGATCCAAGGGACATCGCAGTCGGCGACCAGGATGAAGTCGGCCGTCTTAACGGCGTCGTGCACGCCAAAACGTAGGCCCAACGACGCCGGGTGGTCTCCGGGGAAACACATGTCGCTTCCACCGGTATCAAGGACGCGGATTCCCTTGAAGGTGTCGGCCAGGGTGACCAGCTCCTGGACACCCCACGCGACCCGACCGGAGTATCCCACGATGACCAACGGCTCTTTAGCGGCGGCGAGCTCACGCGCGATCAGCTCGACTCCGTCGGCGGGCAGAGCAGACGGCGCAACAGCACCCCAGACATTCTGATTCACCTGGTAGGGAGTGATCTCCTCCTCCATGACCTCTCGGGCGCCGGCCAGGTAGACGGGACCCTTGGGGTCGCTGGTCGCAAACTGCAAGGCACGGTTGACCATCTGCTTGACATTCTTGCCGGATCGGATTTCCGCCGAGTAGCGACAGTACTGGGAGACAATCTGTTTCTGGTCGGGGACATCTTGGATCCAATGGATGTATTCGGTGCGGGACCCGCGCATCTCCCCATCGATGGTGAAGGGGGAGAGACCAGCGAAGATGAGGACGGGGGCTCGACCGCAGGAGGCATTGTGTACGGCAGCCCCCAGCCCCTGCGTGCCGACATCGACGTGGACGATGACGCATTGCGGTTTACCGGTTAAGCGGGCGTAGCCATCGGCCATCGACAGCGCCACCATCTGGAGAGGGGCAAATGCGGGGTTAGCGAGACCGACAATATCCGACAGACATTCTTATCCCTTCAGGAATGTGTCTTACCTCATTGGGGCAGGTGATAATCTTGGGGAACTCGTTGGGTTTCTCCTTCTGTCCCTTGACCATGGCTTCCAGGATGGAAGGGTGGTCGGAGCCCAGGTTGACGAAGACATGGGAGACGCCGGCCTGGTCCTGTTAGTCGCTTTATCGTTGTATAGCAACACTATTGCACCACGACATACCTCCCAGAGGGCCTCGAAGAAGGCAAAGGATGCAGTGTAGACCCTGTAGTCCAGTTTCAGTCAGAGCCCCATGCAGAATTAGAAGGAGGTCAATCGGATGGCCCATACATGATAGCGATTCACCCCTGACTCTGAAAGGATGTGAGGGGATGAAGAACGAGGGCAGCGACAATGAACAGATAAAGGCGAGCTTCAGGCGAGCTTAATAACGGCAGATCGGAGAACAGGCCGATGGTCAACTCCGGCAAATCAGTTGAACAGGCAGGAAGTCGGGAGTTCTACCAAAGTTAACTCACTCCCTCGAGGCCAAGGCGAGTCGATTGTTGGTCGTCGAGTCCACCGGTCCACTTTTCTCCTGCAGTTCCCCGCGATTCGATTTCCGGCGCAATTCCGCCATCTCAAGGTTCAGTCTGGAACTCTAGATGAGCATACTCCGAGTATTCTGTATAGCCCACCTACTGTCCGATGCTCAGCCTGGGTCCCGACGGTCGAAAGGCCTCCCCAGTGGATCAGCTAAGATCTGGTAGGGAGATGATTGGAGATGGTCGAGGAATGTTGGTGCCTGCGAAGAGGGATGACGTCGACGGGTCAACAACAACCGGTTTGTCGTCATACGCGAAGTTGCTTTTCCTAGGGAAATCCATTGACTCCCACGAACCTCAGGCCAGATCGCATGGCTCCTGATTATCAAGTCCACCCAGAAAAGCTTCTTTCCTGCCCCGATCCACCCAAGGTTGACCAATTGTCCATGCACCCTCCGTCCTCTCAGCCCTACCAGCCCTACGTCATCCCCGGCCGCCTTTATTAGGTCCTTCCATTCTCCCATGCGGCCATGGCTCTCCCTCTGCTGCCCCTGCATTCCCTGCTGCATCTCTCCGGTGCTCTCTTTTCTGCCACCCTGAGCTCCCTGATCTGGTGGTTCTACCGGCAGCCTCCCAGTCCGAATCATTCCCGCCCTGACATGATCACTGCCCGCGTCTATCGACTCTGCCACGCCGATATGACTGTCAGTTCCGAACTTGCGCGCGACCCGACCCAAGTCCCATCCAAGATATTTCACGACTTGTACGAGCATCACGACTCCGAGAACCCGGGCTCGGAGGTGAAGAATGCCGCCAACGAGGCAGAGGCCTTGCAGCAAGCAGCTGAATGTGGGAATTGGGGTGCTTCGCAACCGAGCGAGTTGTTCCTGAAGGTTCGTTACTTGGCGGTCGTGATTGGGCTGGATTGATTTACAATTCTGATTCTCACGATGTTTGACCAGATCTACCATGACGCAGTATGTGCTCTAGACAAGAACCCACACTCCGGAGTCGTTTCTCCGCCCTTGATGGGCAGCCACGGCATCGTTCCTTTGACCATCGTGGCCCCTCTCCCCGACCTCTGTCGACACATGGCCAATTGCATTGTGCGCGCCGAGAAGGAAGTCTTCCTGGGAACCAACTTTTGGATCCACTCCGATGCCTCGACGCTAGTAACCAACTCCCTCCGAGAACTCTCCAGGCGAGCAGGCGAGCGAGGCACCAAAGTCATCGTCAAGGTGATCTATGACCGAGGCGATCCGCGTCAGGTCTGCGAGAACCGGCTCGACGTGCCCGAGAAGAAGTATACGAGCTCGCAAGTCCAATTCCCTCCGGTCGAGGAAATTCCCAACCTCGACCTGCAGGTGATCAACTACCATCGTCCGATCTTCGGCACGTTTCATGCGAAATTCATGGTCATTGACCGTCGCGTGGCGCTGCTGCAGAGCAGTAACGTCCAGGACAATGACAATCTGGAGATGATGATCCGGATGGAGGGCCCAATTGTGGATGCCATCTATGATACGGCGTTGGTGTCGTGGGGGAAATCCTTCGATCCGCCTCTGCCAATGATGTCTTCCCCTGCAGCAGATGCGCCCATACCGAGTCTCGATGCGAAGTTCCCGGAGGAACAGGGTGAGATACCTCCTGAGCTGACGAAGGATGATCCGCACTACGATGAGGATATCGGGCAGGAGGCACAGAGAGTCAACGGCACGGTTGAGCCTCGGGAAGGCGAATCAAGAACGCAGGCTGTAACCCGCCATCTCAGTATGTTCCTGTCGCTCACAGACATCGAATCCACGCTGACTTGGCAGACACAACGACGCAACAAAACACCACAGGCGATGCCTCGGACACTGACCACGAACCCCCTATGCGACCATACGTCACTCTCCCACCTCACAAACCCTTCCCCATTGCCATGGTAAACCGTGAACCCTTTGGAGGTAAGCACCATAGTCCATCTTCCTACATAATTCCAAACTAACCCAACCCAATTCCACAGCACCAAGCCACTCCAGCGTATACACCCCCCAAAACTCCGCCTTCCTATCGGCCATCCAAAACGCCCAAGAGAGCATCTTCATTCAAACCCCCAATATGAACGCCGAACCCCTCCTCCAACCACTCCTCGACGCCGTCAAACGCGGCGTCATCGTCACCTGCTACCTCTGTCTCGGCTACAACGACGCCGGCCAACTCCTGCCGTTCCAGAACGGCACGAACGAAATGATCTCGAACCGATTATATACGTCTCTCGAGACGCCGGAGGAACGCTTCCGTCTCCGCATCCACAACTACGTCGGCAAAGACCAGACGAAGCCCATCCATAACAAGTTCAAGAAACGGAGCTGTCATATCAAACTTATGATTATTGATGAGAAGGTCGCTATTCAAGGTTTGTCCTCCCCTGCTCCCCCCTCTACTCTAAAGAAATTCCCATAAATGTTAGGTATTAACGACTATCGACTCCTCCCAATAGGAAACGGAAACCTCGACACCCAATCCTTCTACCATAGCCAAGAAGTCAACGTCCTGCTTGACTCGCCACTCGTCTGCCGCACGTGGCTGGAAACCATCGACCGGAACCAGAACACGGCCAAGTACGGCGCCGTCAGTCCGGAGGACGGATGCTGGCATGATCCCGTCACCGGCGACATGGCCGAAGCGTCGATCGGTGTGAACCCGGGGCATTTCAGCTGGGCGAAGGGGATTCTGGGCGCTGTGCAGAGAGTTAGAGGCGCTGGGGGGTTTTAGGTCGATGGTCGGTTAGTTTGCTTTTTGATAGGGAGAAAAGGGATTGTTTGTTTATTTTACTGGAATGGATTAAAATTGAATATTATGTGAGCGTTTGAACTTGATAGGTTTGGTCAGGTCTGAGTAGTAATTTATTAATTGCAGTCGATTCCTTTTGTCTAAGATTTCATTCGGCATGAAGTAAGTAGCTAGTACCAGCTACTCGGGTGAGTACGCTGAATATGAATACCAGTGTATCATCTCAGGGTAAATATAACGTCAATACAAACCAATTAATCAAACCTTTCCAACACCCTGAAGAGTCAAATAGACATCCGTGCCCCAGCCCCAGAGACTCTGAACCGCAATACTGCCCCCAAAGTACTCCGCGTAGGCTCTGCTCAACGGCAACCCGTACCCTAGACCAGCGATGCTGCTCAGCTGACCGCTATTATTCGAAATAGCATTGAAGGCATCCATGTTCCCGTTCTCGGCGCCCTGCAGGTCGAGGTCCGAGAAGGTGGTAAAGCTGTACGACCATATGTTCGGCAAGACCTCGGGCGGGATGCCGTGGCCGCGGTCGCGGATCCGGATCGTGATGCTCTGCGACGACGGAGCAGACACTTTGATCGATTCGTTGGCGTCGGCCGTGCCGACGACCGTGTCCATCTGGAAGCCAACGTCGGAGTGGGATTGCGTCGGGGAGGAGCTGTTGGCGACGGGGGAGGGGGATTCGGCGCGCCCGTGATTCCGGGGGACGTCGGGGGCCGCGACGATGGTAACCTCGATCGGGTCGCGCTCGTTGCTGGCTTCGATCACGGCGCGGAAGGCGTTCTTGAGGAGCTCGGTGATGATGTATTCCACGTGGACGGGGACATGCGCGAAAGCGGCGTCGGGCTGGCCGCCGATCTGGAGGCGGGGACGGACGCCGTATTTTAGCTCGCAGATCTCCCCGACGAAGTCCTCGCAAAGTTTGACGATGCGGGCGGGCTGCAACGCCGTGTCGATGACGCCGATGTAGTTCGAGGGGGTTGTGCTTTGGGGCGCCGGTTGGTTACTGGTGTCGACGTCGCCGACTGGCTGAGACGCAAAGTGAAGGGCAAGGTGTTGCTCTGCGATGAGCCGGGTGCCGATTCTCGCCCGTAGGTGGGTGTCCAGGAAGCGAGTCACCTCGGTTGGATCGATGTATCGGCGACACTCGAGGAAGCCTCGCGCGAGGATGGGGATCGTGTTGGTGTGCGTGTGCACCAGGTCGGCCAACACCTCGGCGAATCGGTTTTCTTCTTCGAGGGTCGTGACTTGTCGCTGCTGGTATGGCAGGAGAGTGGAGAGCGAGTGAAGGTAGTTGTTGTAGATTTTGGAGATATGTGGGTTCGAGACGACAATGAAGGAAAGGTTCCGAAGGGCTTCAATTCGAGAGGCGAGTCGTGCGGGGAGAAGGGAAAGGGTGTAGTTTGCGGAGGCGAGAAGCGCTTCCTTGGATAGTGGCGGGCGACCATGTCTAGGTATGCAATGTTAGCAAGGTTGTGGTGAACAAACTAGCCTGTGGCCGACTCACTTCAGCAGGTCTGCCAGAGTCAGCGGTCGGCGACGACTGGCTGCAAGACGTGCGACTTCATCATTCGCGCCATAAGCAAAAGACTCCTGGTGAGCAACCCGTGCGATGTCGGAGAGCGGTGATGAAGAGAGTCGTCGGGTTTGAGCATGGAGTGATGTCAACAGAGAAGGGCCCTTATGTCGGAGGCTGCGCCTCGCAGACAGCGCGAGAGCCCTGTGTATAGCCATGGTTAATACTGGCCATTCTGCGCCGCCAGCAGAGTCATTGGGGTAAGGGTTGCAAGAAATATGGATCGTCTTCTCCGTCGAAGGGCCGAAGAGCTTCTTACCGAAACAGGATGAAGAACGTTCACGTGTACGCTAGTCTAGGATAGGCAGGTATGGCGCCACACGCACTGAAACCTCGGGTTCTCTTCCTCTCTCAATCCATATTTTTATGGCTCTTATAGATTATGTTTAAGACACAGCTCTTACTAATCACGGCCGGGTGGCGCAATGGTAGCGCGTTGGTTTTCGGTGGCCAGGTTTGCCTGGCAACTCGGAAGCTTACCAAAGGTTGCGGGTTCGAGTCCCGTCGCGGTCAAATTTTTTAGTTTTACTTTACTATACCATACCCTACGCTACCCCCTTTTTGGGAAAAATTATATGGATCTCAATCATCCATCATCATCTTTGTTATGAGCCTCAACCAGCCTGTTTACGTGCCCTGTCGGATCAGATTTCTTTGATTAACGCAATCGGTCCTTTCTACATATCCTACCTAGTAAGAACAGCCAACAGACACTACACTAGTTATATTTGCTGCTGTTATTAAGTATATATATATCAGAAGACCAGGGGGCAGGGCTATTTTCTATTTGCTCATACACCTTCTCCTACTGCCTACTGTCTATAAGTTAATGGGGGGGCGCGGGGGCACCTTCTCTGTTCTTTCCCTTTTATACTTCCTCCTTCTTTTCCTTATCTCTCCCACCCGCTGAAAGAACGAAAGGAGTGTAGGTGTCTAGTGGTCTAAGGTCATCGGGGTGGATCCTGTTGTGATTACTTCTTTTACCCCTGGGCCTTGATTTCCGAGACAGATCTTGCAAGTTATCGTGGTAAATTATGTGCTGAGATGAGGGGTGGGGAATCTAGTGCTATCTAACATAGGGACTACTTATTATCAGTGCCTAGTTGCACTTCGGAGCGAAGCCGACGATGACGCATTCGTTCTTTCTATCGAGACAAACACATGAGCCTGCAAGATTATTATCGCGGTCTATTGGGTCATATCTCTTCCCGATTACAGCAGTAGGAAGTAAGTTGTGGTCACCAGGTTACACACTGCTTATGAGGTCATTCTCCGCTATTATTTTTGCCGCCCGCCTCCATACGTGAGAGAGCAAAACCGAAGCACACGCGAAGACATTTACAGATTCCAGTGGACATTGAACATAACAATACTAAATCATAAAAGGACATGAGATTGTCTGCTTATCCATATTCCCCGCGCAGCAGGCCTAGAGTTCACATATGGTATTTATTCCCTCGTCGTACAGTAACAGAAAGTCCGTAGCCCATGCAGCTAAGACACGCTTGAATAGGCAGTAGTATGCCAGATTTGATGAAGCAGTTCACAGAAGGCAGCGCTTAACGGTCGTTAAAAAGGTGTGATATTCGGTCTTCCCCGAAGGAGGATGATGGCATATCACCCATTACTGGATCCTTATCTCGCCATCTTGCTCGACGTGGATGTGCTCGGATGACTCGAGCGTTCTGACCTGGTCATCTGGGTATTCGGCACTAAGTGGGGTCAGCTGGAGGGGCATTCTCTATACCTTAGTGGTTGTTGGCGGGTTTGGGGGGGAGGGAATTATTGCTGCCTTACGTGAAGCCCTTGATGAGGGTGTATTCGTGCTTGACGGTGCCGCCCTGCTTCTTCACTTCTTCTTTGGCCCTGGAAAAAGAGTATGGTGTCAGTGATCAAGTTGGGGAGTAATATTATTTTTAGAGGTATGACGAAGGCCTTACTTTTGCAGCTCATCGGGAGGAGAGTCTTTCTTCAGGGTGACCTGGAAGTAGATGTTAAAGTGGGGACTTAGGAGTCATAGTAGAAAATGCACCACGAACGTTGTAAAGCGGCATGTTGACGGAGTGGACGGTCTAGGTTTGACTCGGGAGGGACGGATGCGTAGGTGGTGATATTGGGGGGTAGTGTATAGTGGTAGAAAGGACACGGTAAATCGGAGGACAGTTGGACGTTGAAACTGGAAGAAACGTAGACTCGCAGGCGGGTGGGACCAGGGAGGTTTTATACCAGGGGGCGCGGGGCGAGTGATGGAATGTCACGGCTGATAAGGAAATAAGGTGGGAGGGGCTATTTTTTGGCCTGAATCCCTGGATACTCGCTGCCTTGGAATCGCGCCATTTGAGGCCATCCAGTGGTGACCATCTCGTTGGCCACGATTCCTTGCGATCTGATTTCTCCCGAGCGGCTCTTTGCTTCAACGGTACGGATACAACTCGATGACTGGATTTCCTCGGGATATTACTACCAGATTACAACCGGGCTTGGGGAGAGTCTGCTCTACTATCACCCCACTTGACTGTGGCTTTGCGTGGCCGTGCCTATTTATCCAGGAGGGGCTACATGCACCCTGCAACCGCGCACACCACGCAGGAGATGGTTTGTTGGTGAAACCCCTACTGTAGGTCTACTGACGATTCCTACGGGGATCGATGTGATATGACATCTCCATGCAGCAGGTGGGGGTGTCCAAGCCGATGACGCTATCCAAGGCGGGGCAGTCACGTGAACCCGGGCTGCGCTCGCCGCTTTCCCGCTTTGCTTCGGTGGCTTGACTGTTGGACATTATTTGCAGGCAATAGATGCCACAGTATTTATGCGGTAGTCTTCACTGATCTGGTTTTATTATGCTGGCTGCTATAGCCCGACATATCCAGACCCATCACTATCTCGCTCGGGCATTCTCAAGCCATGCATACCGGTATATTTAGGGCTTTCTGGTTGCTTCCACCCCTCTAGGACCTTATCATCCGTCAACTTATACACCTCCACACCAAGAGGACGGGTCGTAGCTCCCATAGTATCCTCCTTTCCTTCCCAGCCCCAGTTAGAAAGGTCACCTAAAAACAAAACCGTCAGTATTCGCCAGATATCGTAGGAACTGCAAGACACATACCGCCTGGACAGGCCGAAAGCGCACATAGGACGTCAACTTCCGCAAAGAATTCGAAGTACTCGCCCGGCTTCGCTGGAGAGGTCTCCATGAAGTATTTCCCCTCCTCATCGAGTCCAGTAACCTGGAAGACGTTCAGAACGTCGTGCACATCCAGCTCCGTAAGCCCATGGGGAACGACCGCGCGAGTCAGATTGGAATGACAATGGTAATCGAACGACTCCCCACCCATGAGCAGATTAACATAGGGATCGCACCGCGTACCCAGGAGGTCATGACACCGTCCTCCGAACTGGGTGGTGCCGAAGGTAGCTTTCCGCACGCCGTTGTCATTAACTAACTCATGCAGTTGACCGCCGGCCAGCGAGTCCCCCGTGATCGTCACAAGAGGCCGCAGGTATGGCAGGTTGGACCAGAGACGATCGCCAACAGACACATGAGAAGCATGGATTTGACGCGTGCGGGCAGCCCAGAGACGCTCTCGAGGGTTCTGCGCGTTCCAGATGTTCAGATCCCCGACCTGCGGGCCCTTAGGGGTAGTGAGGCGGCAAACATGTCCGGCTGGGACGACCCAGGCCTGTCCGGAACAAGGGTGGATGGTGAACGACGTCTCCAGAGCACGCTGCGAGGCATCTGCGGCCGTCTTGGAGATAGACTTGTAGATAGGGGTAGTGCCGTGGACGGTCGAGTCTTTAGGAGCCGTATATGCCGGCGGGGGTCGACCATGAGGAGCCATCGTGAATGATGTGCGGTTATTTGGAGCAGAGGAACCGTGAGGGGAAAGATGCTGTTAGCAAGCGGGTGATTTACAAAGCGCTACAGGGGTCGAGAGAGCTTGGTCCCTTTAATAATTGGCATTGTCGGAATTCATCCACTGATAATGGCAACATCTATATCGTATCTGACACCATTGGGTCCGCTTTAATCGAGGCTAATGACCTCCTGGGCCCTGGCTGTTCCAATGCTCGCCGTCACCGGCGATAAAAGGGAGCCAACAAGTGATGATAGGCCATCATCTCCGCCTGCCGTTGTCTTTCGGACCGACGACTTAGGGTGGAGCCCTTATCGGAGAGCGTCGGGCCGGATAAGTCCTCGTCGATAAGACCTTACGTAAGGAGAGCGGTTGGGGTTGGTGCCTGAGGAAGCAACTCAGGCTCAGAAACTTTTTTTTACGGATCGGCACGGATTAAATCCCGCTCCGACGAAGAAAATGGAAATAATAATTTTGGTCCGAGCAAGCTACCAGCGAGAAGCAGCTCACAGATCGCCATCTGAGTGCACCGTGAATCCTTTCTTTTGGACGGAAAGAAAGGGTTTCACACGAGGTCCTCGACCTCTTTTCCACCATGGAACAACAGCCAAACAGGGCCCATCGGGCCACCAAGGAGAAGAAGAAGTTCGATGGTATGTATACAGTTTGAAGCCTCCATTTTTTGATCGCGAAATCGCTACCCCGTTGGGAAAATCTGTTGTCGGCAAGGCTAAAATGCGTCGTTTTTCTTTCTAGGCCCTAACCCTAAGGCTTTCGCATACTCGAATCCTGGAAAAGGCAACAAGGCTGGCGCGCGATCGCATGATGTATGCGCCCTCTCCGATCTCAAATCACCCGCCCAGACGATCCGTTAACTAATACCATTGTGTTGTCATAGATCAAAGAGAAAAGGCTCCATGTGCCTTTGGTGGATCGCTTGCCCGAGGAGGCTCCTCCGCTGGTCGTTGCGGTGGTTGGACCCCCAGGTGTAAGTTCTTATGTCTCTATCCTTTGAAGGCTAATGCGATACGAAATGCGAATGGAAGGAACTGACGAGTTTAAAACGACCAGGTCGGAAAAACCACCCTTGTCAAATCTTTGATTCGCCGCTACACCAAGCAGACTCTTAGCACGCCGACCGGACCGTTGACAATCGTGACGTCGAAGAAACGCCGACTTACAATCATCGAATGTCCCTCCGACTCTCTTGCTAGCATGATCGATGTGGCGAAAATTGCGGATATTGTGCTGTTGCTGATTGATGGCAATTACGGATTTGAGATGGAGACCATGGAATTCCTGAACGTGCTGGCCTCGAGTGGTATGCCGGGAAACGTCTTCGGAATCTTGACCCATCTGGACCTTTTCAAGAAGCAGAGCACCCTGCGGGCTGCCAAAAAGCGCCTTAAGAACCGTTTCTGGAGCGAGCTTTATAACGGCGCAAAGCTATTTTACCTCTCCGGCGTGGTCAACGGCCGGTACCCCGACCGCGAGATACACAATCTTTCTCGCTTCTTGTCCGTCATGAAAAATCCTCGACCGTTGATCTGGCGTAACTCTCACCCGTATGCGCTAGCCGACCGCTTCCTGGACATCACTCCTCCGACCGACATCGAAGCGAACCCGAAATGCGACCGGACGATAGCGCTATATGGTTACCTGCGTGGTACTAATTTCCCCGCGCAAGGCGCCCGAGTGCACGTTCCTGGAGTCGGCGATTTGACTGTCTCGGGTATCGAGAGTCTTCCGGATCCTTGCCCCACGCCGTTCATGGACCAGCAGCTGGGCAAGACCGGCAAGGGCGTCAAACGCAGACTGGGCGACAAGCAGAAGCTCTTGTTCGCGCCAATGTCTGACGTTGGTGGTGTACTGGTCGACAAAGACGCCGTTTACATCGATGTCAAGACAAACAACTTCGAGCGCGAGGAGGATGAGGAAAGCGATGACGAAGATCGTGGTCTCGGAGAGCAATTGGTTGTTGGCCTGCAGGGTGAGCGCAAGTTGCTTGGTGAAGCCGACGGCGGCGTCCGTCTGTTCAGTGGCGGCGAGGCTCTTGCCAAGGCGGATGACGAGGACGATGCCGTGGGAAGAAAGCGCAGAAGGAACGTCCGATTCATGGACGACGAAGACAAACAGGATGCGCTGAATGACGACGACGAGGGTTTCGAAAGCGTAGAGGGCGATGAGGATGACGAGGAGATGGATGGCGAGGAAGTTGATGGGCAAAGCGACGAGGAGGGTCTGGACCTCGCTGCCCCGGCAGACTTTGAAACCAGTTTCCGGGAAAAGCAAGACGGCAAAGACCGCGGAGGTAAAGATGACATCGCATTTGCCGACAGCGACTCTGACCTTGGTTCTATCTCGTCTGTTGAGGACCAAGAACTAGATAGCGATCAGGATGAGGACGATATGGACGGCGAGGATGACGGTGCATTCCGATGGAAAGAGAACATGGCTGCGAACATCAAAGCTCTCCACGCCAACAGGCCTAAATATCGTGTCACCGACCTCTCGCGCATGATGTACGACGAATCCCTCGACCCCGCTGACGTGATACGGAAATGGTCAGGCAAGGACAGTGAGGAGGATAAGGAAGAAGAGGACATCGAAGACGAGGGAGACGACTTCTTCAAGAAAACCAACAACGAGAAGGAGGAGCAGTCAGAGTTCCGCTCTGTTCCCGAATTCGACTATGAAGCTCTGGAGCAGAAGTGGCAAGAGGAGGACCTGCTTGAGTCGTTACGCCGTCGATTCATCGCCTCCCATCACTCCGGAGATGGAGATGACGACTTCGATGGGGACGAGGATGACGAAGGCGACGGAGAGTTTGAGGATCTCGAGACGGGAGAGACGTTTAATGGAATTGAAGATGACGAGGGTGACGACGGCGATGATGACGCGGCCGAGGAAAACAACGGCCCCGTTGATCTGGAAGCTGAGCGTGAGCAAAATGCAAAGAAGAAGGAAGAGCTGAGACTGCGCTTTGAGGAGGAAGATCGTGAAGGATTTGCCAATTCCAAGGACAACTCACGGCAGGACGGTGGTGGCGGAGAAGAAGAATTCGGCGAGGACGACTGGTACGACGCTCAGAAGGCCAAGCTACAAAAGCAGCAAGATATCAACCGCGCGGAGTTCGACACCTTGGACCCGGCCTCCCGGGCCAGAGCAGAGGGCTTCAAAGCCGGTACCTACGCACGTATCGTTCTCGAGAATGTGCCTTGCGAGTTTGCGACGAAATTCAACCCTCGCTACCCCGTTATCGTCGGTGGATTGGCACCAACCGAGGACCGATTTGGATACGTGCAGATCCGTATCAAGAGACATCGTTGGCACAAGAAGATCCTCAAAAGCAACGACCCCCTTATCTTCTCGCTTGGCTGGCGCCGGTTCCAAACGACGCCCATTTACAGCACGTCCGACAGTCGGACGAGGAACCGCATGCTCAAATACAGCCCTGAGCACATGCACTGCTTTGCCACCTTTTACGGACCTCTCGTTGCCCCGAACACTGCTTTCTGCTGCGTGCAGTCCTTCTCCAACAAAGCGCCGGGCTTCCGAATCGCCGCCACGGGAACGGTATTGAACGTGGACGAACATACGGAGATTGTCAAGAAGCTGAAATTGACTGGTATACCCTACAAGATCTTCAAGAACACCGCTTTCATCAAAGACATGTTCAACTCGTCGCTTGAGATTGCCAAGTTCGAGGGAGCGTCCGTTCGAACCGTCTCAGGCATCCGCGGTCAGATCAAGCGGGCCCTCAGCAAGCCCGAAGGGTACTTCCGTGCTACGTTTGAAGATAAGATTCTCATGAGTGACATTGTCTTCTTGCGTGCCTGGTACCCGATCAAACCGCATCGATTCTACAACCCGGTGACCAACCTGCTCGACCAGGATGAGCAGGATGGATCGGGCGACAACGGATGGCAGCGCATGCGTCTTACCGGCGAGGTCCGTCGTGATAAGGGCATCCCCACCCCCCTGAACAAGGACTCCGCCTACCATAAGATCGAGCGACCCAATCGTCACTTCAACCCTCTCCGAGTGCCCCGACAGCTGGCCACCGAGCTACCCTTCAAGTCGCAGATCACCAAGATGAAGTCCCACAAGGACAAGACGTACATGCAGAAGCGTGCCGTCGTCCTAGGAGGCGAAGAGAAGAAGGCGCGGGACCTCATGCAGAAGCTCACCACGATGCGTAACGACAAGCAAAGCCGACGAGCCGAGAAGCAGGAGGAGCGACGCAAGGTCTACCGGGCCAAGGTTGCCGACAGCCTGGAGAAGAAACAGGAGCGGGAGAAGAGAGAGCGCGACGATTACTGGCGTCGCGAGGGTAAGAAGCGCAAGAACACCGGTGACGAAGGAGGTGGCGGCGGCAAGAAGCGCCGTTAGAACCGAAATTGGTCTGATTTTCCTTCTGGTTCTGTTCTCTATACCTGGCGATTTCTTTTGTTTTCGATTAGCTGGCAAAAGTTGTGTGAATAATGTCCCTATGTATCTATCAACCTGTTGCATGGTGGATGGCGTTGAAACAAAAAATATACATGGTGTTTTATGAATACTCTCTGGATCGATCTGATCGAGAGTTGATGTAGTATTCCTTGGACCTATTCATACCTCGCAGGCTCTCCCGTCGACCACGTGACCGCGCCGCGCACGCGTCGCCTGGAGACGATCGACTTGACATGACAGTCGGACTTGTCTTATCGCATCAATCCCCACCACCTTCCCTGCCCACCTCATGTAGGCTGTCTTCCATTTTCACGAGCCTGGGGTCGTTTTCTGTCCTTTGATCCTGCAATTTATTTCGAATCAAATCCATTGGTCCGAGGGAGAAGAGGTGCTCAAGCCGCGCAGCCCACCGGCCGACCACGTACCGATTGCGCGTGTAGATTCCGGCGAGCCGCTCCTTGCAGGAATCTGCAACGCGGGGATTTTCTCAGATCGAGGGTTTCGGTCGACTGATTCGCTTCAATCGTCCAGTGGACCTGTGAAGCCTGGAAGCGCTTGAGAGATCCGCATCGGACAGTCCCGCACCCAACTCCCTCTCTCCCTCTACATCTAGACCGGGGGATCTCCTAGGCGCCCGCTGTCGGGGCAGTGGTGGGTTCCCTCGTTTCAGGACCCTCTTCCTAACCTGCCTTCCCTGTCTGTGACCGGGCTGCAGATAAAAAGAGTCCTTCTGTTGGGTGAGCGCCCATAATCTGACCCTAGTCCTTATTACACAGCCGCGCCCGGCGGGAGTGCCGCGTTGGCTAGTCGACCATCATGGGCGGATCGCCGCAGCTGAGTGAGCGCCAACACGTGCAGCACGCGCCGTTTCCTCCGCCGCATCTTAATTCGCAGTACCCTGTCTCGGCGGCTCGTGGAAATGGACTCGTGGACTCGCATCAAGCCCCGGACACCGATCGACATGTCAGCCGTCCAGTGCCAGCTGCTCAAAGCACAACGTCACATCCTCGCGCCGAGACGGACCCTTCAAACTTGCCTTATAAGTTGAATGGCCAGCCAGACAGCTCGGTGTCCTCCCAAGCCCTCGCTCCCCAGTCACAAACACAGAAAACGCCAAATTCGTCGGATCATTCGACCGTCCAGAGTGGTTATTCGCCCAAGCGGCCACAACCGCAACCACAATCTCAACCCATAGGATCGAGGAACCCCCCCACGATAGATTCACATGAGGCTAGACCCAACCAAAATCCACCAGACACCGGTGCCCAATCGTTTACAATACCCAAAAGTCCACCGAAAATGTTAGTGGGTCAGAAGCGAACGGCGATGAGCGTGGCCAAACCAGGCAATCCGCAAGATCCATATAATGCAGGTCAGACGAGCTCCGGAAGACGGCGCTCTGAAAGCATTGGCTCGCTTTCGCATGGAAGTAGGATCGCAGCTGTAAGTTGACAGCGCATAGCTACTTGGCTGAAGTCTTAGAAAACTGATCTCGAAGAAGTTGTCCGTACATCTCCGTACCCGCCTCTCTTATGCTGCCTCCAAGATCGAGAAAAGCCGCCAAGCAAACAATGCTCGGTTCCCAATGGAACTGCTAGAAAATGGCTCTCGAGCACCTTCCACGGATCTTGACACGCTGAAACGCATGGGGCTTTATCCATGCCTCGACGAGTCATCGGAATCTCATCAAATAATGGACATGAACTCCCCCGATGGCACGACTGTATCCGCGCCGGATCCGTCAGCGCCCTCTCAATCCCATTTCCAACAGGACTCTTTGCGAGCGTCGCCAATAATCCGCCCCGGCTCGTCCACACCGTCCATGCCTCATCATGATCGGTCAAAATCTCATGGCTCAACGCCAACGATCCCGAGACTAGCACCGCCGGCAGACATCATTCCGAAGGGTAGCAATTCACGCCGAAGAAGGCCAAATCCCAACGAAGCATACAACCCTCGCCGATACTCTCCCTTTCCCCTCCATCGGCGACACCACTCGCAGCAAGAATTCGGTGTTTCAAAGCCAGCCACCAGTTCGGAAAGAGTTCTGGTACCTGGGACACCTCCTCAGCCCCTACCTGGGGTAATCTCCACGCCGTATGGTTCCTTATCTAATAGACATATACAAGGTACAGCCATGGAACAGGATGCCATCGAGACACTCCTTTTCATGTCCAGTCCGGGACATTCGGGCTATTATTCTAATTCCCAGAATTCTCAGCCTCAACCGAGTTTGATACAGAACAGCGTTAGCCACTCAATAGATTCAACGACTAGCTCGAGATGGGGGCAGGATTCGCACCACAAGGATGAAAGCGACCGGTCCGGTTCCCATGGGCACGGCTCGAATGCAGGCTTAGAGTCCCAAGCAGGTGATGAGATCGATCGTATGCTAGACCAAATGGACAGCGACAGTGAGGATGAGAAGGCCCTCCCTCGGCATCACTCCGACAGTCTGAGCACAAGTTCCAATCAGAAAAAGAGCACCCGCGAACAGAAGACTCCTAAGGGGTCGTGAACCACCTGGCTGTCTATGAGGTTTCCATGTCATAGACCTAACCAAAAACTTTGTAATCCTTGTTTCTTGCTCCATGACTTTTGGTTACATTGCTTGCATCATACACCGAAGACTTCGTTCCGCATATATATCGCAATTCTTGGGGGCCCTTGCATAGTCCCATAATGACACATAAAGTGGAGGATTTTTTGATTCTGTTGGATGTCGGCGTTGGCGAACCTTTAAATACTAATCAGGATCCCTGGTACGATTTCATAAATCAATTGGCAATAGCTTGAGCAATTGGATTGGATTGGCATGCCGTTGGAGACGTCAGACTGCAGGACGGTGGAGATCCTCGGCAACATCGTTGTTGATCTAGGAAATACACCGACCGTCTCGCTCCTTCTATCTTCATCCTCTTTCCACCTTTCCCACCGACCTCAGTTTCTATCACCATATCAAACATGTCTTCCAGCAACAACCCCTCTAGCAATCCATCTTCGGCACCCCTGGATGATTTGCCCGGATACCGTCGTGATATCATGAGCGTGGCCAGCGACAGTTCGTCCCCGTTCCGTCAGAAGTGGACCAACGGTACTCTGCTTTACGACATGCCCCCGGAGGAGGTTCTCACCGTACTGTCGGAAAAATACCTGGCACTAACTCCCAAGGTGATATTCCTGGACAAGTTGCCTAAATCGGAGCTTCCCTTCGTGAATTCTGAACTGGCCGACCCGGAAGTCTGGGAGCGCGAGCTGATCAAGGACCACCGTCAGGCTACACTGGCTAAACTGGAGGGAAAGAGTGTTGGCGATGTTCGACGCGAGGACGACCGGGCGCCGGTTGAGCGAATACGTCAAGGAAAACAAATGTATCTGTCGTTCTAGCCGCACTTGCGCCTGGGATTGCACTTTGGATCCGGAGCGCCCTTGTCCCTGCGCCGAGAGACAGATGCGCGTTCTGCTCGTCAAGCGCCGCAAGGGTGTTAGCTCCCGTGAGTTCGGTGCCCGTTGCAGTAGTCTCGCTAAAGCGACCTTCCAGGGAATTTCTGCCTTCGTCGTGATGTCGAGGACCAGGAGATTGCGAAAGAGTTTGATCGCGCGCTTCTGCTGCTCGTCGAGGAGATCCAGAAGCAGCGGCTCACGGCTGCCAAGGCGAACGGGGTGAAATGCCTGAGTGATGATTGAGCGGTGTTTGGTATGGACTACCGTTTGGGTGGTTTAGGTGTAGCTTGAAAAGGCGAAAACCGGCACGTTACGATTTACGAGGTTATGACCAGGATTAATGACCATGGGGTGGTGTTGTTTATGCAAAGCAAGTTGAGGTTGATCTTTTGTATCTACTGGCAACAGGAAAAGTCAAGCAGGTGGAAATGTTGATGGAAATATTTACTTTCGAGTCATACGCATACTAGGTCGAATTTGTGTACATAGATGACTCAGCACTCCAGTCGGTGAGTTATGCTGTAATAATGCCAAGGCAGGGAGGGCATTTCTTTGTATTGTTCTCGTCTCTCTCTTCCTGAGAATCGAAACCAATCCCCAGGCAAACAGAAGTCTGGACCCTTTCTGGCAAAACACGAGACGACACAAGATAATACAAAAGTCGCCGTCTTGTCCGCCGGAATAACCTCCGACGCCGTCAGCGCCCGACACTTCCACAGGCCCCAATCCCAACGGTTTACGAGCATCGCTCATTCCTCTTAGTCAAACCGGGCGATGACTGGCTGTCAGGGCTTCCCTTGTGATCCGCCTCAACTTATCTCAGCATGAAAAGTAGCGAGAGCAGATCACCCCAATCCACGCTGGAGAGAGAGCAATCCCCTCGAGGTCATCTCAGGGCTACTGAGAGACTGTGGCGGTTCACATCATAGCGGGCATGGTCCCCAAGACGTTTGCATCTGCCTCGACTGCCGCGTTTACCTCCCCGTCCTTATCGTCGCCGTCGACCATAATAGCCTCGCCCCTACGACCTGGCAACCCACAGTGGATCGCACGCTCCGGGGGACGACCCAAGACGCTGGTCCGGGGGTACCGCGCTGTCTGGCCCTCCTACGGCATCACCACGCCGGTTCCCGATCGGCATCCACAGTTCCCCATCGCTCGTTGCCCCTTTTACTTCCAGACGGGGTACGCTCTCTGTGCCAAACGTCCCTCGCGCCCCTTCCCCCCACCCTTCCTCTCGCCGCCGTCCTCCTCCTTTTCCGACCCCTTGACCACCCACTATCTGAGTCAGGATAAGAGATTATCCGTCCGGGGAGAACTCGTCCGAGGGTTGAACAACGGCGACGATGCCGTCCTGGTTGCGGAGAATTTCTTGGCCGTCAACGATGGCGTAGGAGCGTGGGCTACGAAGCCGCGAGGTCATGCTGCGTAGGTTTCTTCTCTGCTGTTCACGGAAGGCCGAATACTGATTTGTCTCCCGCGGTGATCTATAGTCTCTGGTCCCGATTACTTTTACACTTTTGGGCCCTAGAAGTGGAGCGAGAAACCGCGGACTGCGCGCCGCTACACCCCATCGATTACCTGCAACGCGCATACGAAGAAACATTACGAGCCACAACCTCGCCGAGCGAATGGCTGGGCACGACGACCTCGGCTACGGCGCTCCTACACTGTCAGCGTGACGATGCAGGACATACGAAGCCGTTACTCTACGTGACCAACCTGGGAGACTGCAAGGTGCTGGTGATCCGTCCGAGCGAGGAGAAGGTCCTATTTCGTACCAAGGAACAATGGCATTGGTTTGACTGTCCGATGCAGCTGGGCACCAACAGCGTGGACACGCCCCAAGCGAACGCAGTGCTGGACTTGATTGATCTGGAGGAAGAGGACGTCGTATTGGCAGTCTCGGATGGAGTCCTCGACAATCTCTGGGAGCACGAGGTCCTGAGTATTACGCTGGAGAGCATGCGAAAGTGGGAACAGGGCCGGTATGATAACACCGATTTGGACTGGGCACCGCCTGCTGTTCTTGCGGAGGAGAGCATGGTGTTTGTGGCGCGAGAGCTCCTCAAATCTGCTCTGGCGATCGCACAAGACCCGTTTGCGGAGAGTCCCTACATGGAAAAGGCGATCAACGAGGGTTTGGCCGTTGAAGGAGGTAAGTCCCCATCCAGAGGCCCAATACTAGCCTCATGATGAACTAACGGGAACAGGGAAAATGGACGATATCAGCGTAGTGGTTGGTTCTTGCAAGAGACGAGCGTCCTGATTCTTTGCGATATTTTTTCAACAACAATTAGGGCAACGCGACCAATCTCCCTCACACTCACATGGAACAGACAGTACCCGGCACTCGAGCGCGACTGCTTCGATCGAGCTTGTTCCTCGCGCTGCCTAAACAACTAAGGGCACCTCCAAGATGGCCTTCTCTTTTTTGGTCAGGGTGAAAATTCGTACTGCGCAAATAAACGAGATGCTTTGAACTTATGCATGTGGATTTGCTGTCGCCCATTTACATACTCCGTAATGGGTGATTTTCCTTTTGTGCTTAGAAAATAAGCCCAATTTCCTTGCGGCTTGATATGTTCTATTTAATATTCTTCCTATACATACTTTGTTATTTCCAGCGAGTTACTTTTTATACACTCACAGCAATTGAATGCATTTTCATCTCTGTTGTTACTCCCTTTGGAAATCCTGGTTTTGTTATCGAGGGCGATGTAGATAACGCACAGACCACAGCTAAAGCAGCGCAACTCCGCCCGGCAAAATCAGAAAGAAAAAAGTTTCCCTTCCAAGCAGCTTTCATCTTCATCGACACCACACCTTTACTTCCGCTCTCCCTCTCGGTCAATCAATAGTCACAATGAGAGCTAAACGTTCCAAGAAGTACCGTAAGCTCATGCACCAGTATGAGCTTACTTTCGGATTCCGTGAACCCTACCAAGTCCTCGGTATGCGCTGCTTGCCCATCGGTGTCTCGTAATGATATCTTGCTAACATAGTCGATGACACCAGTGGACTCGAACCTCCTACGTGCCGTACATTCTTTCAAAATGGAACTGATCCCTGCCCTGGAGCGTACCCTTCAAGGAAAAGTCAAGCCTTGTACGTCTTCCACTCGACTCCTTTCCCTTTTCCTTTACCTCTCAACAACCAAAAATGAACTCCGGATTCTAATCTATCCTGCCTTCTTCTTTACAGTATTGACAAAATGCTCCCTGGAGAACCTTATGGCCGGTCAACCTCTCCACCCGCGAACCAACAACCCCATACGTCCGGAGTGCCTCCCCCCGCCCACGACACTGCCATTGCGTCACTGTTCGCATAACGAAGATTCCACGCCCATTGACGAAACTGAATGTCTTCTCTCGCTCCTATCGCCGAGCACCGACTCGAAAAAGAACAAAGAACATTACATCCTCGCCACGGCGGATCCCCCGGGCGCCGAGAAAGCTGCCGCCAGCGCGAATGCCAATAAGGGTGGCGTTGGGCAGAAGAGAAAGCGCGGCCCCGATGAAGGCGAACTCGCCTTGCGACGGGCCCAGTCGCTGCGCAGACAGGCGCGGAGTATCCCCGGTGTGCCGATTGTGTATGTCAAGCGGTCGGTGATGATTCTGGAGCCGATGAGCATGCCGTCGGATGAGATCCGGGAGGGCGTGGAGAAGGGCAAGTTCCGGGTTGGGTTGACTGATGAGACGATTAATAAGAAGAAGCGAGAAGGCGCGGGTGAGGCGAAGGATGCGAAGAAAAAGCCGGGGTTCAAGAAAGCCAAGGGTCCTAATCCGTTGAGTGTGAAGAAGCCGAAGAAGAAGGTTGCTGAGACCGTTGGCTCGACGAAGCAGAGACCGGCGAAGGAGGAAGGGCAATCAAAGCACGACAGTGCAGATGAGGGCCCTGGTGGTGCGGATGGCGATTCGGCGGCTCCGAAGCCGAAGAGAAGACGGCGTCACCACAAAGGAGCGAGGCGAGATGGCGATGACGGTGAACAGGCACCGTCGCTCGGGGCTGAGGCTGTTGCCTCGGTGGATGTGATGGAGGAATGAGCTTCCGTCAATTGGATGGAAGAAAGAAAAAAATCATCATTTGTTTGTTACCTGTTAAGGCGTTCCGGTTGGGAGCAGAGGCACAAACGTCTCTCCATGATCAAGTCATGTACTGTACATTCAATATCCGGAATATGATACTCCAACAATCGATCAACGTAACGATTGATAAGTACATTCTTGAAAAAAAGAAAACTGCCTTTACATATTCATATTCATACAAACACCCCGCATACAATGATAGATCCCTCCTTAAAACGCCGTGTTAATAGTTTCTCTTCAACCCTCCAATGCAATCGATCAAATCCTATACATTCCTGCATACAACCCCAGAAAGGGAGCTGTAGATGTAGATTTATTTCTCCCCCCGCTCCGCAGCCTTCTCGTCCGCCCAGATCTTCTCGATCCGTTTCCGGTTCTCCCGCGCCTGATCGCGATTCCGCTTTGCGCGCGCATACCGTTCTTGCGACAGGCACTTGTTGACGTCACGCTTGATGTCGTTGCAGTTGCCCAGGGCTTTGTGCAAGAATCCACGCGCGTGGCATTCGTCCAATGCGGTCATGATCTCTTCGCAGTCTAGTTTTCGATAGAGTAATGGTTAGTTCGGGGACCGTGGGATGAGGGTCGAGGTGCTCGGTGGGGTTGCGATTAACGTACTGGCATTTTGCGGGGTGTGGAGGTGAGAATGCATCGTTGCTGGCTTCGTGGTATATTCGAATTTAAGGTTGTCTGAGGAGAATGGGCCGGGATACTAGGTGCTCCGTAGTACTTCTTCCATCTTCGGCCAGTTGAAATCCCCGAAAACCCAATCAAGGCGGTGAGTCTGGGGCCCGATTCTGCCGGGCGGAAAGACGCAGCACAAGAGGGGCTGCGAAGGAAAAAAAAAAAAAAAAGATCGAAGTTGCGCTTGCGGAGTGACAATTCAATCTATCCAACAAAACCTCGGTGAGTGAGGTGTTGATTTGACTATATTCCTTTGGTTAGGTTTCTACCAGGAACGTCAGATTAGATATTTTCTACTTGATATTTCTTTTTTCCATCTTTGTTAAGTTACTCGATAATTGTGTTTTCGAGTCCAAAAGTTGCGATTTGATTTGATTCGTATTTAAATTTTTTTTTTTTTTCTTTTTCATCTTTTATTTCCCAGAAAAGTCCTCACGATGTCTATGATCACTACTACCGGTTGGGTGCGACGAGGTGTCGCTGCCCAATTCCCTACGAAGTATGAAATTGACGAAGAAGAAATGGGTCGCATATCCGAGTTGGCGAGGATGCAACTTGAAGATGCCAAGGGTGACTTGAAGGCTGCCCAGGAGGGAAACGAGGGCGAGGACGAAGCGATGGACGAGGATAAGAAGGAGTCTGGCTCAGATGCCGTGGCCAAAGGTTCGGACAAGAAGGACGCCAAGGAGTGAGTGCGATTTGAATCCCCCGCCGGGCGAGAAGACATATAGAACTAACTCGATCTGCGCGCTGCAGGGACGATGACCTGAAAGAATACGATCTGGACCACTACGATAGCGACGAGGTTGACGAGGATGGCGAGCAGATCACCATGTTCGGTAACGTCAAATCGCTGGCCTACCACCAGCCCAACGAGGAGGATCCGTATCTGGTGGTACCTGAGAACGAGGACGACGATGAGGAGAGAGAGGAGTTGCAGGTTCTTCCTACGGATAACTTGCTCTTGGCCGGTAAGGTGGAGGATGAGGTTGCGCATCTCGAGGTTTACGTGTACGAGGACCAGGATGCCAATCTCTACGTGCATCACGACATCATGCTGCCTGCCATTCCCCTCTGTCTCGAATGGCTGGACATGCCCGTCGGCAAAGTCGCCGAGGGCCGCACGACCGGAAACTTCGTCGCGGTCGGTACTATGGAGCCCGACATTGAGATTTGGGATCTCGACGTCGTCGATTGCATGTACCCCAACGCGATCCTGGGCCAGGGCGGTGCCGACGCGGACAAAAAGTCCAAGAAGAAGAAGAAGACCAAGACCAACGATGAGTTCCATGTTGACTCGATTCTGGCCCTGGCCGCCAACCGGCAACACCGTAACCTGCTGGCCTCAGCGTCGGCGGACCGCACCGTGAAGCTCTGGGACCTGAACACCACCAAATGTGCCAAGTCCTACTCCCACCACACCGACAAGGTGTGCTCGCTGAACTGGCACCCTACGGAATCCACCATCTTGCTGACCGGTAGCTACGACCGCACCGTGGTTGCGGCGGACATGAGGGCCCCCGACGCCAAGGCCCGCTGGGGAGTCGACGCGGATGTCGAGAACGTGCGCTGGGATGTACACGACCCTAACTACTTCTACGTGACGACGGACGGTGGTATGGTCTACCGCTACGACGTGCGGAACATCCCCGCGACGCCGCAGGAGTCCAAGCCCGTCTGGTCCCTGCAGGCGCACGATTCGTCGGTGTCCGCCTTCGACATCCACTCGGCCATTCCCGGATTCCTGGTCACCGGCTCCACCGACAAGCAGGTCAAGATCTGGAACGTCGAGAACGACAAGCCCAGCATGGTCGTGTCGCGCAAGCTGGAAGTCGGCAAGGTCTTCTCCACGACCTTCGCCCCCGACGCCGAGACGAGCTTCCGATTGGCGGTGGCCGGTAGCAAGGGTACCGTGCAGGTTTGGGATACGTCGACCAACGCTGCGGTGCGCCGGGCGTTTGTGTCGCGCATGCCCGCGCTGGAAGGAGAGGTCCAGGAGCGTTTTGTGGGACTGCAGGCGGATCAGAATGAGTCGGACGACGAGGAGGGTGGCACGGAGGTTGGGGCTGCAGATGCAGCCGGGGGACCGGATGGCTGGGAGTCGATGGACGAGGACTGAAAAGCTCCGCGCAGTGATGCGAGCGGCAATACGGAGAACCGGAGACTCAATTTGGACGAACAGTTATTGCATGTACGGAAGATTGACTCGATCTATTCTATATAGTATTTGTGTAGTCCCTGCCGGCCTCGGATTGGCATGCAATGAAAACGTTGATACCCTCAAGTCAGCTGATCGTCGATCGCCGTAGAACTTACCGAATGTAGGGATCATGTGATTCACCTGACCACACCCGCCACGAAGGCGCGTTGGGGAGGGCCTCGGCGACCCAAGGTTCAGCTGATGATGGACCGGGACAACCACATCACATTGGATGTGTGCGAAATCTGTGGATAGATGGTGGATGAAATGTTCCCGAGCCCACTGTTCGTGGGCTAGAGACTCCAGATCGATCGACTGTTCAATTTTCAGCCCTGAGCAAAGTTTAATGCTCGGAAGAGAGTCAACCTAAGATTCAGAGTCAGGAACAAAGAAAGAGGCGGCAAATGAAAGGAGCCAGCGGGTGAAACTGCAGTAGGGTGCCGAGGAATATCCGGCGTACTAGTGATCCCAAGTCAGGAACAACTCCGGCAGCAAAGCCAAAATAGATCTTTCCGACATCTGTGATCTCATCGTCGAGGATTGTCTCTTCCTGCGACGAGGTGCAGTTGCCACGGACAGCGGGTGCCTCAGGCCAAGACATAGAGATTAGAGTGCGACCCCGTGACCCACTTGGGGGGAGCCACAAATGCTTTGTCCACCGAGTCTTTTGGTCTTTGCGACTTCGTCCCCCCCACCTTCGCCTAGAAGTCGCATGGATATCTTCGATGCATCATCTATCGATTTTTCGCCCTGTGATCGAACCGCATCAGGAAAGATGAAAATAAAAAAATGAACTGCATCTGCACCATGCGGGCCTGTACAGGACAGCAGTGTCCCAAGACCAGACCGCGATCCTTTCCACATCATCCATCGATGTCATAGGGTCCCGTCCATGCAGCCGTGATCACACATCCTGAGACAAATCGCACGGCATGATTGTTTCATCCCCACTCGGTCAAGGCTTTCTACAGGCTGCCGCCTTGCCGTTCCTGGCGCCAACTTCGACACCGTCGCTTGACCATGCCTCCGCGAGGATGATTAGGCTATCGTGATTGCTCTGTTGTCCGGTCGGGTGTTGGAAAATTATTAACTACGCGCCAGGCGGAGACCTGGGGGGACCAATTGCCACTCGTTTCTACTTGTCTGTCCTCAACCAATTTTTTCACAGGAGGTTCGTTTGGAACTTTGAGTTCCGGCGGTATTCCTCCTTTGTCCCTCCGAACCCCCCTAGGAAGAGAGAGCCATGCATGTATGAATGTAGGTTCAGTACTCCAGACACAAGATCCCCTCGTCGTTCGGCATGTACGAGGGAGAGGGAGGGGGAAGGATTCTCGGACCAGAAGGATGATTGATACCTGTCCCCCAGCGTCACATCAAATGGTCGGCCAGAAGTAACCGCATGGTACATCCATCTGTCGAGCATCGGGGCTTGGCCGTCGGGGGGCCGGATCCATCCATTCATTTACAGCTGGATGATGTACAGTGTACAGCTGCATCGTAGGCTTTTTCTAGGAAAATAATCTCATGGCTGGAAAGTCACCGGCGGGGGGGGGGGGAGAGCCGATCAGGGCGACGTGAGAAGTCTAAAAAGTCAATAATATTAATTAATTAATTAATAAAAGACCCTGACGCAGCAGTCTGCATACCGTGGATACGTGAATTCTGGACATCTTCTCGTAGTTGTTCTCGACCCGTTGCTACCACGGTCGGTGACTCAGTCTACGCACTGGAACCGAAGAGAGCGAGAGGCCGAAAAGACAGGAACCGGAGACAAAGCGAAAGGAAGAAAAGTTTGACGGTTAAACCCGTTGAAGGCATTGGAGAAGAATTGCGGGACGAACTGGCTGGATCCAAGGGTGGACAAGAAAAAGCCCAAGTTGTGTGGTTTTTGGGCCAGACCGAAGTTTGACCTTTGACCCTTTCCCCCTCTTCTGTCTTCCCTTCCTTCTTTTCCCGCTCGTCGTCTTCCTTTCCCTCTTTTTCTTCTTCCTTCCCATCCACTGCATTCCTCCCTGGGGGATTCTTTCGCAGACAGGCTGATTCACTTCTTTCTTGATTGTTATTTTTGCTTTCCTTCCATTCTCTTCTCCTGGATTTGACCATCCTGGATTCCTTCCTTTCAAGCCGATTTGAGATATTTTATTCTTATACTTTACGCATCTCCCCCGTGGCGAGTCCTGGTTGTCCGCCTCGGTACTTCAGCTACTGCAGCAACTCCCCCCTTGAGTCAAGCAACCCGCCCGTCTGAGGCGAGACTCTCCCATCCTTCCCATTTTTTCTGCTGTGCATGAAAAAGAAAGATAAGGGAACACTTCGGTCCCTCGTCTCCATATTCATTGTCACTTATTCCAATCCTTTCGACTGAGAGCAAAAGGAAGAAAAGAGTTGCAAGAGCGCAACCGACTCGTTATCTGATATCGGCACATTCCGGTCATCGGTCTTCCATACCTTCCTTATACTCCACATCCGCGATCGTCAACCACACATTCTTTATCAACTCCGCAAAAGGCGACGAGAACTGTTGCGACCGAGGAAAACGGTTATCTCTAAAAATAGGCAAAGAAGAGAAGCAATACGGTTTCGACCCCAGAGATCGAGAAGAACGGCAACAATCCTCGCAGAACGGCATAAAGAAACTATATCTATTGGAGGCCGACCGTTTAGAGTTTCTGCGCTGACTCTCGCCATACTTCCGTCATCATGTCGACCCTCACCCGCGCATTCACCAAGCGCAACAAGCGACCCGAAGTCTCTGCGCCCATGCCCTATCGCGAGGGCCAGGTGAAGTTCAACGCCGGTACTATCAAGCGAGGGAACATTTCGGCACCCGTCGAATTGTTATCGACTACGAACATGCTGGCTTACAACGCCCCCGATCTGCACTCCGCCACTTCATCCTCGACTTCATCTTTGCAATCCCCCGACGACTCGGAGTTATCGTTCTCGCACCAGAGCTTCGGATCACAGATTACCACGCCGGATGATTCACCAGTCGATTCCAACCCCGTGCCGTCTTACTTCCCGAAGCGATCGGCCACAATCACCAGTCATCCCCGCTCATCGACATCGACGTCATCGTCTACGGAGGCCCCATTGGTTCCCAAGCGGGCTCTCTCTCACACAAAGCGATCGCATCAGGAGCTGGCTCGCAAGCGCTCCCTGTCCAGACTGTCCCCTCCCCCGTTGAACTCCAGCCGCAGCGGCCCGGCACTTCGAACGACGCAGGACTTCTTCCAGCCCGAGCCGCATCCGTTTGGCAAGGAGTTAGAGCAAGTCAACGAGGTGGTGGAGGAGTTTGGTGGTGGCCACCGAGTGTTGGACGAAGAAGAAATGCTTTTGCATAACAAGGGACTCAAGAAATTCACTGTCAATGATTACCTGGTGGAGATCGAAGATCTGTATGGCAGCATCTTCGATGACCAACTCGGCCCCATCGGGACTACCTCCTGGCTTTGAAATAATTGATTCTCTTATGCTACGAAAACCATGGCGTTTTCTCGAGCAGGCCGAAAGAACTGGATATTCTTTCACATCTCCTGGAGACGTTCACTTTTCACGACCCACTAATATTCGCTCTTTGACGATGTCATCTAATCACTTGTTCTTTTTGAACTCACACACTCTCTCTCCCTCTCTTTCTTCGTTTTATCATATGCTCTATACCATTGGGAGGACTGTCATTTCCCCATGCCGTGTTTTTTTCTTTTTCTTTTTTGTGTTTCCCCTATGATTTCTTTTTATTTTATTTTGTGTTGGAATGGGACATGTGAGGGTACATTATGGAAGAGCACATAACGAGTTTCCCGGATCTGTTTCTCTTGTAAATTCAACAGCGTGTCTTAAGATTCAACAAGAACGTATGACCCATTTCTTTGCACCACCTTCATCGTCGTACAGACAAACCGAAGTAGGGCTTCATCTGCCCCGAAGGGGAAAAGCGCACTGTTGCGCGTTGGTCGCGCGCCGGTCACGGGTCTGGCAGCCTCAGGCTCCACGTGCCCCACAGTAAAAATTTCACGGAAGGTTCTCCGCTTCTTCACCCTTCAAGCCGACTGGTCTTCTTTTCCTCTTTTCTTTCCTCGTTTGTTTGAGTCTGGCATCCCCGGCACTCTCAACTCCTTTGGTGGATTTGATTGATAGATATCACGGGAATTCAACATCTTTCTCTCCCTGTCTGCCTGTCAACTGTAGCACCGCAGCGGACCACTCGCCCTCGATAACGCCTTCGCCGGTGTCGTGTGCTCTGCTGCTATTTGTGGTTACATTTCCATAGCACAATACCTATCTCTGTTGCGCTGAAGCATCAAATGACGAGAAGCTGGGCTCAGTCTCCGTTCTCCCCAGCGCTACATTTCACTTCAATAGAATATTCGACCCTGTCATGGTCTCCCTCGCCACCCCCTCGCGCAGCCCAGCGACGGCAGCTAGACCGACCAACCCCTCCAAAATGAGACTTCCCTCCTCGCCAGTGTCCATTTTGAAGAGGTCTAAAACCGATACTACCACTCCCGGACTGAAACATCGAATGGAGGAAATGGACCTCTCGCTCTCTCCGCCGTCCAACAGTCCGTCGCCGGACTCGACCCCGAGTCCCCGCAAGCGACCTCGAGTACAATTCGCCGACCTGCGGCGGGCTACCTACGATGGTCAACAGTCTAGGACGCCAGAGAAGAGCGCGGCCCTGGTACGGGAAGAGGTGCGCCGAGCCATCCAGCGACATGTCTCGGACGGCGGCAGCGAGGCGTATGACCGGATCAAGGAGGTGTTCACGGCGGACCCGCGCAAACACGATGACGGCATCGATATACCTACACACACGTCTTTAAAGAATCATCTCCTGGGACTTTTGTCCAACGTGGCGGCCTTGGATCGCAGTTGCAACGGGCTCGTCACGGCCGTTCTGGACAGCCAGTGGCTCGGACGCGATGAATCGTACGTCAAGCTATATATCCGCTTCCTAGGTAATTTGGCTGCTGCTCAAGGGGTCCATCTGGGGTCGGTGCTCCGAATGCTCGTGAAATACCTGCGCGAGCTTCCTCGCGGGACCGGTAGACTGCCTGGCTACGCGCGCGTCCATGCGAAGGAGCTGTATCCCCGTGTCCACATGGCCCTTCGGTATGTGATAGGGTTGATTCCGTCTGGCAGTGGGGCCCTGTCACCCATCTTATCCTCCGAATTCCCCTCCCCCGTGGATTCGGCCAAAGCCAATGTTGCGTATACTCACAATCTCCTCCGAGTGATTGGGTATGCTCCTGAATTGCAAGCCGACATCCTCGCTCTGATCACCGAAAAGCTCGTCAAGATTGACGTTCAGATCCAGGTCGACCTGGAAGATCTCAAGGACGAAGAGGAGGAGGGCGTCCTGCAAGATGTCTCGCCCGAAGAAATCATGTACGCCGAGGGCGATGATGAGGACGATGAGGACGAAGATGACGACAACGACTCGGTCCTGAGTGAGGGTTTACTGGACAGCGAGGCGCAACACATCAAGACTATCAAAGATAACACTCTTAAGCTTGATGGCATGATCGACTCTCTCTTCGAATACTACAACCCTCCATTCACGACGGGTACCTTGGACGACAAGAAAAGCGCTCTTGATACTTTAATCAACCATTTTGAAAGCATAATTCTTCCCACCTACAAATCCCGACACACTCAGTTTATTCTTTTTCATTTCTCCCAGTTTCATCCGGATTTGGTGGATCAGTTTACGGGCATGTGCATAGAACTCATCTTCGAGATGAAGAAGCCGGTCATCACACGCCAGTCCGCCACCGCCTACCTTGCGAGCTTCGTTGCGCGAGGCGCGCACGTTTCTGGAGATGTCGTGCGAGATGTGTTCGAGATGCTGGGTATGCACCTGGAAGACCTCCGCACCGACTACGAGGCTACCTGCCGTGGACCGGATCTTCGTCGCTACGGGTCATTCTACTCGGCGGTGCAGGCGTTGCTATACATATTCTGTTTCCGCTGGCGGGACTTAACGACCGCGGCGATGGAGGGCGAAAGTGTCGACCAGGTGGACGAAATGGACCCGGACGACATCACCTTCCCTCCTATGGTCAAGGAGGTGCTACACCAGGCCATCCACTCCAAGCTGAACCCACTCAAGGTGTGCTCGCCGCCCATTGTGTCGCAGTTCGCGCGCATGTCGCAGCACCTGAACCTCATGTACGTGTTCAGTATCCTCGAGACCAACAAACGCGTGCGCATGTCGTCGTATCGCAACCTCTCGGCGCTCGCGGACCCTCGCTTCGCCCAAATCGAACGTGAAACGCGTGCCGGCGAAGAACTTGGGAATCAACTGGACGCGTACTTCCCGTTCGATCCGTACCAGCTCCCTCACAGTAGCCGCTGGGTGAAGGATGACTACGTTGAATGGCGAGGTATCCCGGGACTCGACGACCAGGAGGACTCGGACAGCGAGGCGAACGGTAGTGAGTCGGAAGACGATATGAGCGAGGGCACGGGAACAGACGAGGAATGATTTCAGCTCTGACTTTGATGATGCAGAGGAATGACGGAAGAAGAAAAAGAAAGAAAAAACCATTTCATTTGTTTGCAGATCTTTTTGCAAATGCTCAATACCCCTTTACCATTTGATTGATTGATTGATTGATTCATGCATTTCCCCCAAAAAAGTGACTGACCAATTCGGTTGTGCGAAGCGTGGCGTTCGGGTTTCCTAGCAGCAGCGATTTGATGTGTACATGCTATTGAACGATTTAGGGCTGAAAGAAATGATCCATCTATAGTTATATGATATAAGGAACAACAGTCTACCCCTGTATCCACCATCAAAGCTTAAGTCAAGGAGACCTCATCGACAACCCACCCTTCAACGTTGGAATCTCCACCCCCAACACCTCCCCCGTCGCCTCATCCACCGCGAACACCGCCTTGTCATCGCCTCCCCTCTATACCGCATCCAATCTACCACCTGCTACGACTTAACAGTACGCATTTATGCTCCCCTGTCCCTGTAGATCCGACACCGCGGCCCCGTCCAGCGGCAAGATCTCTAGATTCAACGGCTTGATGACGGTCTCGTGAAGCAGCTGCGTATAATTCTTGCAGATGCTTTGTTCTAGACACAACGAGAAGAGCAAGAACGAGAGTTGCGAGTAAACGGGCTTCGAATGCCCAGGGCCTTCTGGCTCCATGGTCTGTAGGCCTTGGAGGATCTCTAGTACAATCCTTAATCAGGGTTGACGGGGGCAAGATATTGCGAGGCGTTCAGATGAGGGAAACCCAGGCTGCTCTCGTGGAGTGGCTGTAGAAGGTAAAATCCATAGAGAATTTTAGTATTCAATCTTGGCCTTCAGATTTGTTTTTCTCTTTCTTTCTGTACAAGCAACCCGCTAGAGAGAAGAGCGCAAACGATGTAAAGGGAGAAAAATATGGAGGCATATAAGAGCATGGTGGATGTATATTTTTACAGCACGAGGAAGCCGTGTTGCGGATATATTACTATGTTTCCCCCTCGTTGATCTGTTGCATATTTAAAACGCACACACTGCGTACTGCTACTAATATGATTCTCTACCACTAGCTAGACCTCCCCCAATTCCATGACTTCACCTAAAAATGGATATCAAACGATATTACAGCGCCCTGGAGACCCGCCTGGGCAATTGGGTCCTTTTCGGCGGTCGCGCCCATCTCGCCTACTACGAGCCCAGCACCTGGTGGCCCTTCCCCATCCATCGAGCCCTGCTGGCCATGGAAGACCACATCTACGACTCCCTCAGTGTCAACGACAACCGTCGCGCGCGCGTGCTTGACGCCGGCTGCGGCGACGGCCAGGTCGCTATCCACCTGGCTGCCAAGGGCTTGCGCGTGCATGCAATCGACGTGTTGGCGCAGCAGGTCCAGCGGGCGCAACGGAACGTCCGTCGCGCAATCCTCGCGCGGTCGCAGTCGCAGTCGCGGACCCTCAAGTCCAAGCAGGACGACGATCCGGTGGCGCTGGACATCACCGTTCGGCAGGACGACTATCATCATCTGGTCACTGTTCAGACGGCTTCGCTGGATGGTATCTATACCATCGAAACGTTGGTGCATGCGTCGGACCTGATTGCCGTGTTGACGGAGCTTCGCCGCGTGTTGAAGCCCGGCGGCAGGGTCGCTTTCTACGAGTATGACCACTGGGCGGCGGCGGCGCAGGAGCGAAAGAGCGAGGCCGAAAAGACGTCCCAGGCGGATGAGAAGGTGCGGGAGTACGGCGCCATCGCGTCCGGGTCGACTGAGCAGCAGCATGAAAGCCTGGCGCGGAGTCTGATCCAGGCGGGATTCTGCGATGTCCAGGAGACGGACTTGTCGAGGAACGTGCGCCCGTTGCTGCGGGTGTTGGTGACGCTGCTTTTCATTCCGTGTATGTTAGTTTTGGCTCTCAGGATGGAGGCCTACTTCATTAACACGATTGCCGTCGTTGTCAATTATCGGCGCGGATGGAAGTACGTGGCGGTGACGGGGAGGAAGCCACTTGAGTCGGAGGATCAGTAGCCATGAGGTTTAAGTTGCGTAGGAGATCTGAAATGATTGGGTTTCGGGGATGCGTTCGAATTTTGTCAGTATTAGCTGTGCTCGTGACGAATCGATGCCAGATGAAATGGTTGGGCAAAGAAGTATAAAAACAGTAAAGACAGTGAGTAGCCCCTGTCATCAAACTGTAGTCCATTCAGAAATATGTGTCCATGATAAAATAATACACACCAAAGAGTAAAACAATATGTACAGTCTCTTGGCCAGGTGGAAATCGTCTCGTCCGTCGCTATGCCGACGTTTATAATATACAGTGTCGCACCGCTCTACGCCAGAAATCAAGAATATAAATCAACAATCAACGGGGTCAGAAAAAGGGACGACTCAGCCAAGAAGAACTACGCATTGAAGATGGCCTTCATGTCCGCACAGGCGTCGCGGTAGAGAATGTCGACTCGATCTTGATCGCGGAAGGGGTTCGGTGACTTGTCCCAGGCATGCGGCACCTTCTCGATCATCATGGCGCGCACGTGCTTGTTGATCCCCTCCAGCCGGCGCACAAAGTGCTGACCTTCTTTCAACAGCATGTCCCACTCGCAGATATATAGGAAGATGTCATGCGGCAGGGATTCGGCCAGCATCTCGTCTCCAGCTCGCACGGGTGACGCGTAGGGCGACCGGCGGTCGGCGTGGTCGGGAAGATAGGACTCGTCGAAGAGATCGGTGAAGAAGGCTGGAAGGGTCTTGTTGGGGTTGATGCTCATGGCACGGCGATGATCGCGAGATTCCTCGAAGTCTAGAATGGGATACCAACAGAACAGGCCGACGATGTTGATGTCGCAGGCGGAGGAGTCGACGAGCTGGTCGGTCGACTCGATGCGATCCACCCGAAGGTTGACGATTGCCTGCGACATCAGACTACGCAGCCGCAAGGGCACAGTGACGGCCAAATTCCCGCCCGCCGAAAAGCCACTCAGCACGATGCGTGAGACATCGAGGCCCAATTCCGGTGCGTTGGAGGCCAGATACTCCAAGGCCCGGACTCCGTCGTCGACCGCCGCCGGGAACGGATGCTCGGGCGCACGACGATATCCGACGCTAACGACAATGGCGCCCACTTCGTCCAACACGGACCGGCACCAGCGACCGTCATCGGTGGCAGAACCCAGCGTGAAGCCCCCACCGTGGAAATTCAGCACAACAGGCCACCGGCGACCCTCCTTCCGACCCTGGTGGTAATCGGGCGGACAGTAGAAGTATAGGTCAACATGCGAATCGTCCGTCGGAATGGTTCGGATGAAGGAACGACGCGGAGGCCGAGGCGGCGCAAAGTCATGGATGAACATGCCGAGGCGCATGCAGCAGCGCCAGAAGACGGCCTGAACCAACAGCCACCATCGAGGGGAAGGGGAGGCGACCATGGGTACGGGTGAGACTGTTGGAGTGAGGGATTTGTTTGTTTTTTTTTGGGTTTAGATGGAAAAGGTAGGAGGATGTGAAGATCCACACTGAGAAAAGAGAACAAAGCGAGAGTGAGAGGGCGGGAGGGGGGAACAGAAGAAAAATCCGGAGAACGAGGGAAAGAGGGAGATAAGAAAGAGAGTGGGAGAGTGAAAGGAAGGACGGATGGCAAAAAGAGGAGAGACGAAGAACAGGTGATGATCTCCAGGACCAACGTCAATGCATTGAATCACGGTGGAATACGGTTAGTCTGCCGAGAGGAGACAGGACAAAAAGCCAAGCAAAAGACAAGACAAGACACAAGGAACGAGAGGGTCTAGAGACTAGAAAGAGAGAGGGGAGGGGAATGATTAGTTATTGATAGACAGGCAGAAAACCGGGTGCATTCTGCATCAGATATCGTCATGAATAGCTAATGAGACTAAAAATGAAAGGGATTGACTGAATTAACTTGTTTGGCGCATTCTCAGTGCCTGGCGAAAAGCAGAAAATCACTCGGGAGCGGATGACATCACGGGATTCCCCTTCCGGGCTCATCTTTTTCTTCCTTCCCCTGCCGCTTTCTTCTACTCCTTCTTCCTTCCTCTTTACTTCCTTCTCTTCCTCCTCTTCTCTGCTGTCGGACTATCAATCAATTATCTTTCCGACAACTGTTATATCTTTCTTCCCTATCCATACTACCCATACTACTATCCACTCTGATTACCCACTTACTTGCCTTCCAATTTACCCCTCCGTATATGATCCCGCCCAACGGTTGCCATCATGTCCATTAAACGGGCTCTTTCGAAAATCACCCCGGTGGTAGGCCAGTCCGATGATTCCTCCGGCCATTCCAAGAGTCTTCCCAGCTCCCCTCGTCGCAGCATCCTCAGCGGCTTCCTGCGGGAGCGCGACTGGGTGTCCTCGTCCGACGACGGCTCCGACGACTCGTCCCAGGGGACGATGAGCAAAAACCAACAAAAACGGCTGGCTCGTCAGCAACGGCGACAGGAGCGATCGCGCTTGAGCGAAGACCGTCGTTCCGGGGAGTCCGAACGCCACAAGGAGGAGATCGCCGAAGCCATCCGGAGCGAGACGCCGGAGATGAAGGGGCGCTACGGAGATCTGCCCCTCATGCAGTCCCGCACCCGTACCAACGAAGTCCGCACCCGCTTCGACGATATCTCCGCCGACCAGGTGGGGAAGCAGATCTTCTTCACGGCCCGGTTGCACATCATACGTCGCATGAGCGCCAAGTTGGTCTTTCTGGTCTTCCGTCAGCAGCTCACCACCTTCCAGGGTGTCCTGCATGAAGAGACCGGCGTGAAGTCCATTGCTATGGTGCAATGGGCCGAACATCTGCGGCTGGGAAACATTTTGCAGGTGCGCGGCACCATTCGGGCACCTCAGGTCCCTGTGCTCGGCTGCACGATTCATGACGTCGAGCTCTTCATCGACTCCATCCACGTTGTGGTGCGTCGCGAGGAACCCGTCCCGTTCAGCGTGTACGAGGCCGAGATCCGCACCCCCGAAGAAGACCGCGTCGAGGGCCGCCGCAGTCGCATCCCCGACCGCACGCGCCTGACCAACCGTTTGCTGGACTTGCGCACTCCTACCTCGCAATCGATCTTCCGAATCCAATCCGCCATCGGCAACTTGTTCCGATTTGCGTTAGATGGCCAGGGATTCATCGAAATTCACTCTCCCAAGTTGCAGGGCTCTGCCACCGAGTCCGGCGCCAGCGTGTTCGGAGTCAACTATTTCGCGCGCTCCGCCTTCCTGGCCCAGAGTCCGCAATTAGCGAAACAGATGGCCATTGCCGCCGATTTCGACCGGGTCTACGAGATTGGAGCCGTGTTCCGGGCGGAGAACTCCAACACCCACCGCCACTTGACCGAGTACACGGGTTTGGATATTGAAATGGCGATCGAAGAGCACTATCATGAGATGCTGGACGTTTTGGACGCCGTGATCAAGAGTATCCTGGAGGGCGTCTACGGTCGCCACCGCCGCGAAGTGGAGATTGTAAAGCAGCAATTTCCTTCAGAGGATGTGGTTTGGCTGGAGAAGACGCCCGTCCTACGCTTCGCCGACGGCATCAAGATGCTGAACGACTCCGGGTGGCGCGACGAGGACGGTAACCCTCTCCCGGAGGACGAGGACTTGTCCACCCGTGACGAAATTCGTTTGGGCGAGCTCGTCAAGGCGAAGTACGGCACCGACTACTACGTCCTCGACAAGTTCCCCGTGAGTGCCCGTCCGTTCTACACCATGCCCGACCCCGATGACAGCCGCTTCACCAACTCGTTCGACATCTTCGTTCGCGGTCAAGAGATCGTATCGGGCGGTCAGCGAATTCACGACCCTCACATGCTGGAGGATAACATGCGCCGGTCGGGCATCAACCCGGAGACCATGGAGGAGTACATGGAAGGCTTCCGCTGGGGCGCACCCCCTCATGCTGGAGCTGGTGTGGGCCTGGAACGTTTGTTGATGCTTCTGTTGAAGTTGGGCAATATCCGCCTGGCGTCGCTCTTCTATCGTGATCCCAAGAGCTTCCCTGCGAAGCCCGAGGTCGTGCAGTTGCGACACCCTGAATCCTCAACCCTCGAGCCCCAGTGGGTTCGGGACAAGGTGGCCAATCTGGCGCCGGACGACGCGTCCCTTCCGCCGCTCGAGCATCTTATCGCGAACTATGGCGACGCCACCTCCACCTCTTTCGGCGATGAGCGGTTTAAGATCTGGCGGGATCGGGGCACCGGTGCCGCGGTTTCCTACGTGCCCAGTAGCAACAACTACGTGATCATTCCGGGTAACCCTCTTTGCGACTCCAGCCAGTATTCACGCATCATCAGCCAGTTTTTGCAGTGGCTGCGTCGTGAGACCAAGTACAAGCCAATTTGGCTGCTGTGCTCCCCTCAAGTGGAAGACGTTCTGGGCGAGAAACTCGGCTGGCGCAGCTTGTCCTGCATCGCCGAGGAGCGCGTGGATCCGTCACGCAACCTGGCGGCGTCGGACGGCGAGATTGCGCGCAAGATTCGTCACGCGGAGAGCACCGGAGTGAAATTGGTGACTTTGAACCAGGGCGAGATGGTATCCGACGAAGTGCGCGGTAAGATTGACAAGCGCCTCAAGGACTGGCTGGATAACCGCAAGGGCACCCAGGTGCATCTGTCCGAGATCCGTCCCTGGTACGACCACGAGCACCGGTGGTATTTCTATGCGCTCGACAAATCGGGTGAAATCTGTGCTTTCGTCACTCTGGCCATGTTGGCACCCACCTCGGGCATGCAGGTCAAGTACAGCTTCGATTTCCCCGGCTCCCCGAACGGCGTCATCGAACATATCGTGACCCATGCCATTCAGACTGCTGCTCGTAGCGGAGTCAAGAGCCTCACTTTCGGCGCTGGAGCCACCAGCAGTATGACCCCGGGCCACAACATGCACGGCACCAAGGTGAAGATGTTGCAACACACCTACGAGACCCTGGCAAAGCAGTTCCATCTGGTCCGCAAGAGCGAGTTCCGCGCCAAGTTGGGCGCGCACGAGGAGCCCCTCTTCATTTCCTACCCTCCTCACGGGCTGGGCTCCAAGGGCATCCGGGCCGTTCTTCACTTTTTCGAAGATTAAGTTGGAATCAACCCTTTCTACTCTAGTGGACATGTAATGGAATGATACCCCCTTATTCTTGGTGAACGATAAAATATACATTGATGTGGTTGACATGTGTTGTGGCTATGTTGCGTCCTTTTCGTTTTCGCTTTTATCTTTTGATTGGCTTTCACTTCAATTCCCCCTTATGTTTGGTGCTTTCGTGTTGTTTAGATTCATCCACCCCCCTATAATGTTGTCATGATTTGTATGTGACCATGCTTGCGTTCTGTGCACCGTGGTCTCTAATATCTAGTGTATGCTAAGGAAATATGTGTATATGGAGTTCCCATTTTGACATAGAGCATGATCCCAAAGATGTTTCATCATTACTGCGTCTTGTTGCATCGTCAATAGAAATACAGTTTGTCGCTATCTTACAGACCCCGTCCCGGCGATATATACCTTCTCGTAGCCATTTACCGTTTCTTCTTCTCTTTGCCCACCTGTTTCGTGTATGCTGACTCTGCAGCCTTAGTAAACTGGCCTAGTATCCACCGCCCTAGCACGGCCGCAACACCCCCCACGATAGCCATATAAAATGCCGTCGGCACTAATGACTGCGGGAAAACGTTCAACAGAAACGGGTCCAGAATGATATCTGCCCGCACAGGTGGTACAGTCTCCATCAGCGACGAGTCAAGCGAGTAATAGTCCGCCGCAGCCCGGATGCGCAGGAAAAGCACGGAGTCGGAGGAGTGGGATGTGTCGAAGAAACTTGAACGAGGTGTCAATCCTTGCGGCGGATACTCTGCCATCCGCGCGGCGGAATAGACGCCAATGGAGGAGAAGAGGCCGGGATCCTCGATCGCATCGGGAACCGTATATGTGGTTAAAGTGAAGTCGGTGGGTTGCTGGATTGACAATTCCTGGTCAGATACATGGTGGGATTCCTGCCTTCGGGAAGGAGGATGTAGATACCGTAGCTAGCCAGCAGATTCGGACCTCGTAGCGTTGCCCCGGAGTCAGGTTCTCCAGGAAATACCACGAGTCGGTCCCCGGTGAGTCGTCGGTGGGAAAGGACGCATTCAACTGCGTGCGGAGGGCGGGTTTCGCGGGCGTGAGTCGTTGGAGGCCGAGGTCGTCGAGGGACGGGTCGACGGCGGGGATCGTGGCCGCCGAAGGCGCCCGGAAGATGGTTTTCTCGACGTTCGCGGTGACCCTGAGAATGAGGAGCGGGAGGAGGAGCAACAGGAAGGAGCGAAGAAAGGTCATGGTGGGTGGGTAGATGGCGTTCGATTGGAGACGGAGTAAGTCGAGGGCTCTAAACTAGGTAGCTAAGTTACACCTATAGACCCGTTAGATTGTAGCAAAGAAAAGATGAGCGAAGGGTGCTGAATGGAAAACAGTACTGACAGTGGATGATGCCCGTGTCTCTCAGGGCAAAAGCAAAAGAGACAGACGACGGGGACATTGCCGATCGTCGGTGACGTTCAGGCTCAGCAGACTGGCTCGCGGTGGTGAGTGACGAAGTAGATCCAGATCCCAGATCCCCATCCCGCCGGATCTCCCAGACGCCCATGCCGTCATGACCCACGTGACCGCCAAGCAACCGAGGAAAGTTGCTGAATCAGCACCGCTCTGATCCGGCGGTCACGGGCGGGTGTCCACCAATCAGGGCGAGCCTCAGACCGACGCGACCCAAAAAGGGAACGGCGAGTGACAGCGCATGAAGAGAGCGTCTTTGTTGTTGTTGAGGTAAATAGAATCATAACAAGAAGAGTTACGACGGGCTTCACGGGACTATTTAGTATTGCAGTCTCTGATCTGATCTGTTCTGGTTCTTCTGTTTATTTTCCCTCCTCTCTTCTACTGTTCACCATCTCCTGAGTGAGTTGCCCTCCCCTCTCTCTCCCCATCTCTCCTGCCCACCCGTTTGTTTTCCCTTTTCCTGACTAAGGCACTAAGGCCTGCCGGAAAGGAAACTAAGGCAACTAAGGCTAACCAACCAACCCCTGAACCTTCCCTTCCCTCCGTACAGCAGATCGTCTTGGGCACGTACACAACGAATTTTCCCACCGCCTCCCCTCCTTTCATCTCCCCCCTTCCACATTCCCATCTTCGTCTCACATTTTTCTTTCTTAATTCTTGCTTCTTCACCACTCAATTCGACCCGCCACCATGAGAGAAGTTATTAGTTTGAACGGTTAGTCCCTTCGGATTACCCATGTTTTGGTTTTCTGGACTTGGGTGACTAACGTGTTTTTTTTCCCTCGGTACAGTCGGTCAGGCTGGTTGCCAGATCGCCAACTCTTGCTGGGAGGTATGGGCAATCGAATCTCTAGCCTTAAATTCTTGAGGAATGCACAATGTCTGCGGGGCATAGCGTCGATGGAAAACGGAATGAAAGAGGATTGAAAAAATTGATGCTAATCGGTTGTTGTGGTGTAGCTTTACTGCCTCGAGCACGGCATCCAGGTACGTGATTTTGTTTGGAAAAACAGCGAGACCTCGCTACACCGGGATCACAAACCAAGGAAACTGACCGCTGGTTACCATAGGCCGATGGTTATCTGACCGAAGAGCGCAAGAGGGATGACCCCGACCACGGTTTCAGCACCTTCTTCTCCGAGACTGGTACGTTCTTTCTCTACCTCGCTCGTATTTCGATGCCTCCATCAATTTTCATCAATTGGCATCGATCTTGAACCACTCTGACCGCCGTGATGGTATCTTTTTTCAGGCCAGGGCAAATATGTTCCTCGTACCATCTACTGCGATCTGGAGCCCAACGTTGTCGATGAGGTCCGCACCGGCACCTACCGCAGCCTCTTCCACCCCGAGAACATGATCACTGGCAAGGAGGATGCCTCGAACAACTACGCCCGTGGTCACTACACCGTCGGCAAGGAGATGATCGACCAGGTTCTCGACAAGGTTCGCCGCGTGGCCGACAACTGTGCCGGTCTCCAGGGATTCCTGGTCTTCCACTCCTTCGGTGGTGGTACCGGTTCTGGTTTCGGTGCTCTGCTCATGGAGCGTCTTTCCGTCGACTACGGCAAGAAGTCCAAGCTGGAATTCTGCGTCTACCCTGCCCCCCAGAACGCCACCTCCGTTGTCGAGCCCTACAACTCCATCCTGACCACCCACACCACCCTGGAGCACTCCGACTGCTCCTTCATGGTCGACAACGAGGCCATCTACGACATCTGCCGCCGCAACCTGGGCATTGAGCGTCCCAGCTACGAGAACCTGAACCGCCTGATCGCTCAGGTCGTCTCGTCCATCACCGCCTCTCTGCGTTTCGATGGCTCCCTCAACGTGGATCTCAACGAGTTCCAGACCAACCTGGTCCCCTACCCCCGTATCCACTTCCCTCTGGTGGCCTACGCCCCCGTCATCTCCGCCGACAAGGCCTCTCACGAGTCCAACTCCGTCAGCGAGATCACCATGTCCTGCTTCGAGCCCAACAACCAGATGGTCAAGTGTGATCCTCGCAACGGCAAGTACATGGCCACCTGTCTGCTCTACCGCGGTGACGTTGTCCCCAAGGAGACCCACGCTGCCGTTGCCACCCTCAAGACCAAGCGTACCATCCAGTTCGTCGACTGGTGCCCTACCGGTTTCAAAATTGGTATCTGCTACCAGCCCCCTCAGCAGGTCCCCAACGGTGACCTCGCCAACCTCGACCGTGCTGTGTAAGTTCCGCCATCCCCCCTATCTCCCTTGATTTGCTTTTAGAGCTGCCCTTTATCGGGAAGGAAAGAAGAACAAGGATGAATCAACGAGGCTAACATCCCCTGATAGTTGCATGCTGTCCAACACCACTGCTATCTCCGAGGCCTGGTCCGCTCTCGACCACAAGTTCGACCTCATGTACTCGAAGCGTGCTTTCGTCCACTGGTACGTTGGTGAGGGTATGGAGGAGGGTGAATTCTCCGAGGCCCGTGAGGACCTGGCTGCCCTCGAGCGCGACTACGAGGAAGTCGCCAGCGACTCGCTGGAGGATGTTGAGGAGGCCGAATACTAAACCGGCACGGCCGTGTAGCCGCAACAAACCGGCTGATGGTGACGGACCATCTGGCTGGTCACCTTTCGTGATTATTTCCCAATGGTTGGGACAATGGGGACCGGCGTTGGCCCAGGCTGTTAGAGTGAGTTGCGCAACCGGTGTGGTTTGCAAATAGGAGAAATGCGTTGGCTTAGCACAGACTACTATGTTTTCTTTGATATATGTTTAATATCCCTGAAGCAGCGATGAATTTACCGCTCGTTCGCAAGACCAGATTTTTGCACTTAGAAATTTGTAATTGAGAGAATTTTTGTTAGCAGGCTGGGCAGGTGGATAAGAGAGGGCGATCGTTCGTAAACGTAGAGAAAGCGACTCGTGCGAGGCGGATGGTGCAGTAAGGAGAGGGAATCTGCCGGGGGAAACGGCGACAGGCCGACCCTCACCGCCCGCATGACGGACCCAACCGCTTCTCCCCTCGCCCAAAGCCTCCAACCCAACAGCTCGTCGCAAGCTCCAGGCAACTAATTCTTCCCCTGGCCGTCCCTCTTCTTCTCCTCCAGCACCCCCTACTCATTCTCCTTTCTCGTCCTCATTTTCTGTGAGGGACCCGTCTCTTCTCTGCGGCATCCCCCGTACTTCGAGTTCTCCCCCGTCCAGGAGCTAGCGCTTTGGCCATCCATGCCCGTGGCATCTTCGGGATAGAATCGACTACCAGCCCGTCGTGTTTCCGAAAGAATTATTATTACGGGGACGAAAACCATACCTGAAAGGAGGGGAGGAGCATTGCCCCCCTCAGACTTATAATCATGGCTGACAGTGGTGAGTCCTCCCGACAAAACCAGAGAGTCCCAGGTGGATAAGCTCTCAGGGGACGAACTACCCGGCCGGTCGGGATGGCGATGATGAAACCAACGGAACTGACGGATGCGCCCCCCTGAATTCATACAGCACGACATCCCAACCTCAATTTGACGCCGGAGGAAAAACGGGTCTTCTACCAACTTTTTCAGGCTGCGGATACGACAAACCTGGGCGTTATTACCGGCGAGGTCGCCGTTCCGTTCTTCGAAAAGACCCAGCTGGCCCCGGAAACCCTCGGTTTGGTACGTGGATGGACTATTCCGTTGAAAGGACCTCGTTCCTTGAAGCGCGAAGCAGCTTTGGCTAACCGAGTGGTGGTTCTGGACCTGTAGATATGGCAGATTGCGGACAGGGAGAATAGGGGTCTCCTGACCCCCTCGGGCTTTGGCGTCGTGCTGCGATTGATCGGACATGCCCAAGCTGGTCGCGCACCGACGGACGAATTGGCACTACAACGTGAGTTGTTTTCGACGCTGCTGCCCGCGCTTATAACGGGTTCCCTCCGAAGCATAAATGACGTTAACCATGGTGTGACAAACCAGCCGCCCCTATACCTAGGTTCGATGGCATCGTAGTCGACCCTGCCGCCCCTACCCCTACCCCTGCCCCTGCCCCTGCGCGTGAAGCCGGTGCAACTAGCCCGCCCCCGGCCCCAGGAACACCAATTCGCGTTCCTCCGCTGAACCCGGAAGATATTAATAAGTTTCTTTCGCTGTTTGAGAAATCGGATGTCTCTCGGACTGGAGTGATGCCAGGTGCGTATATCATCCATCCCCGAGAATAAGCTTAGAACTCTTCAACTAAACAGCTCTATGTTTCCAGGCGAGGCCGCAAAACAAATTTTTGAACGTGCGAGACTTCCGAATGATATCCTTGGTAGAATATGGAACTTGGCCGATGTCAACCAACGGGGTGCTCTTGACGCGACTGAGTTCATCATCGCGATGCACCTTTTGACCTCTTATAAAGCGGGCACGATGAGGGGCATCCCCCAGACTCTTCCGCCGGGCCTGTATGATGCTGCTGCCCGACGGGGCTCTACGCGATCGTCCGTCGGCGGCTCGCGAGGCCTTGATGTCCCGCCGGTCCCGGCGATCCCTAAACAGTTTACTGGTCCTCAACGTACTCAGAGCCCTATCAGCCGGCAGCAATTTGGCTCTCCTCTTTCGGCCCAGTCAACCGGTAGCGACTGGCTGATCACTCCCCAGGAGAAGGTTCACTTCGATAGCGTGTTTGCGACCATCGACACAGCAAAGATTGGTATGGTTAGTGGTGATCAGGCTGTCGGATTCTTCATCAAGGCGCAGCTGCCCGAGGAGACGCTGGCTCAGATATGGGACCTCGCCGATATCGATGCCGATGGACAGTTGACGAAAGACGAGTTCGCGGTGGCCATGTACCTCGTTCGATCGCAGCGTACTGGAAAGGAACCACTTCCACAGACCCTGCCTCCGGCTCTGATCCCGCCCAGTATGCGCCGCCCCAGCTCTGGATACGTTGCTCCCGCTGCCGTTCCCGCTCCCGCTTCCGCTCCTACGCAAGCCCCGGCGCCCCCTCCACCCCGCTCGGCCGCAGACGACCTTTTTGGCCTGGATTCGCTCTCGGCTCCTGTCCCTCCAGCAGCGCCATCTCAGATCCCTCAATCTACTGGGGGTTCGAACGTGCCATTCCCCGTTCCTGCATCGCCGACTTCCAGGGCGTCCCCGCCGAGTGCCTCGACCACGTTTAAGCCCTTTGTTCCCACGTCCTCGTTCGGACAAAGTATCCAGCCTCAAATGACTGGCGCTTCCGCCGGTGCGCCACCCCCGGTTCGATCGCCTCCGCCGCCGTCCGATGATCTTCTTGGCGACAATGACCCCGAGGAGTCTAGCAAATTGACGCAGGAAACCACGGAACTGGCAAATTTGTCCAACCAAATCGGCTCATTGGCAAATGAGATGCAGAATGTTCAAACAAAGCGCACGGTTGCTGAGCAGGACCTTTCGCAGACCTCTCAGCAGAAACGCGATTTCGAAACTCGACTCGCTCAGGCTCGGACGATGTATGAGCAGGAGGTGAAGAACTTCAAAGCTCTCGAAGAACGGCTGAATGCCTCCAGAGCGGAGACCAACAAGCTCCAGCAGGAATTTTCCTTGATTGATGCAAGCAGGCAGGATTTGCAAAACCAGTACGAACAGGTTTCTGCGGCATTGACCGCCGACCAGCAGGAAAATGCTAGCCTCAAGGAGAAGATTCGCCAAGCTAATGCGATAGTTGCGCAGCTGAAACCCACACTGGAGAAGGCCCGCTCCGACGCCCGGCAGCAGAAGGGTCTCGCTGCAATCAACAAAAAGCAGCTTGCCACCGTGGAGGGTGAACAAAGCAAGATCCAAGAAGAGATTGACGACCTCTCCAAAGACCAACCCCAAGAGCCAGAGGAGCAGCATGAGGCTCCAGTGAGTGCTCCTGCCGTCGCCAGCCCCGCCGCCTCGACAGCTAGCCAGAACACAAACCCCTTCTTCAAGCGCACCGCAACCGGCTCTAGCGAAGGTCACCCGCTGTCGCCTCAAATTTCCAATGACCAGCAACGCGCGTTCGACAGCCTCTTTGGCCCGTCTTTTACCGCCCAGTCCCCGTCAAACGCGGCCACACCACCGCCTCCAACCTCATTCCGAGCTGATTCACAGCCCACTTCGGTCAGGTCTACGCCTAGGGCCCCGACTCCATCTGTCTCTCCGCCCCCCTCCGCTGCAGGAGCTCTTTCAGACCCACCGGCGCCGACTCAGTCTAGACAGCTTACGCCTAGTGGTCTTCCCTTTGGGGACTCACAGTCTACCACGTCTTCGACTATGGTTTCCCCCCCAGCTAGTAGATTTGGCGGACCGGACGCTGTCTCACAAGCAGACACAAGCGACTCTGGGCCCACGCCTGTTGATGTCGCTCCTACCTCAGCCCCTGCCTTTGATGATTTCGAGGAATCCAAATCGAAATTCCCCGAAGTTCCCAGCCCCAGTGACCAGCCAGTAGAAGGTGCTGCTTCGTCCGCCAACGAGTCTAACCAACCCGGTGAAAAGGATCCAAGTTTCGATGAGCTATTCGGTGGTCCCGCACATCAGCGGTCGACGTCTCAGAATAAGAGCGATTTCGAAGAAGCGTTCGCATCCATGGGAAAAGGCAGCGGGCCAACCAAAACCAACGGTGCCCCCGAATCGGAATTTCCGCCCATTCATGAGATCGATGACGATGATGACGACGAGAGCACGGACAGCGAGTCACACCTGGGCTTTGATGACAACTTCACCCCGGCGCAACCGGCACAGAGTCAGGTCGCAACCCAGGCACCTTCTGAGTCTCTTGAGCCCTCTCAACTAGCGGCCTTCCCATTCCCTGGAGCCGCGAGCAGCCCGGCTGAGCCTCCTGCGCCGGAATCCCAGAAAAGCCCCCCAAAATATGAAGAAAGCACGAAAGATCAGCCTGAATCTGCAGCACCCGAATTCAATGGCCTCTTGCCGCGCCGGGCGGACCCCACTGCTTTTCCGGACGCCCCTCACTCAGTAGAAACAGCCACAGGGGCACCGATCGTGGGCGGGGAGCCACAGCCCAAGGACGCAGCAGCAGCAGATGATAAAAAGGCCAGTGCGCCGGATTTCGAGGCGGCCTTTGCCGGCCTCAATCTCGCGCCTGCCAAGGAGAGCGATGATGACGATGACGACGAGTACGAGACACCGGGCCAGAAAAACAATGCTGATTTCGACTTCTCGTTCGATACCCCATCCCAGCAGAAGCCCACTTCTCCAGGCGCTGGTGCCGGTCCTGCAAACCCTGCTTCCTCCGACTTCTTCAATTTCGATCCCCAGGCTACCTCGTCCCCTGGTGGCGCCGCTCCTTCGACCAGCCCCAATGGCGGGACCAACGCACAATCCCACGACTGGGAAGCACTCTTTGCACCCCTGGACAATGTTTCGACCCCCGAGGCTGGCGCCAACGGCGCTAAACCCGACTCCGATGAAAGCACCAAACCCCCAGGCTGGGCTCTCCAGACCGGCACCGAGGATGACCAGTTCCTCCAACGTTTGACTGGCATGGGCTTCCCCCGCGAGGAGTCCCTGGCGGCGTTGGAGAAGTTCGATTACAATCTTGACAAGGTATGCTCCCCTCTTCGTCTCTTACGAAATACTCCGAACATGCAAATCAACTAGTTCAAACTAACACATCGAAACCCAGGCGGTTGATTACTTGACATCCAAGTCGTAATCCAAGAGTCTCAATCTATCATGATGGCCCTTTCCTATCGCTATTCTTTCCTTTACCATTGCACATAGTTTCTCTTTTTTCTTTTTTCCTCTTCTTTTTTCCTCTTCTTCTTTCTTTTCATCATTGAGCCTCGCACTCGCTTGATCCCATTTCCTTTTTTCTTATCCACCCCCCTTCTTTCATCCCTTATGTACTCATTCGATTTGAACCTTTGCATATCTATCTCTATTATTGCAATGTATATCCCCCTACCCCTGACACTACTACTCTCATCTACTTCTCTGTCATTGATTGGCAGAGTGTTTGTTCCATGTAATCTACCTCCGACTACGAAACTTGGCGATAAAGAAGGGAAGGACTCCGCCAATGGAAGTACGTGGGAAATTCATTTTCCTTGCCAGTTATTTAGTATCAGGACTAGTTTATAATGCACTACCTTAATCTATTGAGATTTGATGATCGGATGCTCTATTTTGTGTGATGATGGCGTTTGTATAAATCAAGACTTGGAATGTGACAAAACTGATAGGAATTACGACAAGAGTGTCTTAACGTCAATTATCAAACTGTGGGACAAGCTGAGGTACGTATATAATGTTAATTCATGATGAACCTTTCAAGCTAATTGACATAACATAACATCGCACGAAGCAAAGCAAAGAGACCGGATGAATACCTAGAGGTCTTCAACCCCCCAATCGGCTGGTCCAACAACTGCTTCATAGCTGCAGGGACATACAGTATGCCTTTCTTGCGCAAATATGATGTACATTAATCCCTGCGAGACCCTGATCTACTTTCCGTGCTCGTCAACGAAGATTTTTCATGTTGTGACGATATTCGTTGCATTGACGCCACTAGCGGGAATTAGCTTAGAGGGCCAAACCGTGTATATCGAGGACGCTCCTTACTAAAGTCTTCTAGCTGGCGCTGCTTGATCGTGTGAGCTCGCGGGCTTTGACCATGCATGATGCGATCGAAAGCAATGGAGCCCTGCAGCAGATAATAAAGTCCTCCCATGATGCAGAAGACGCCAAACGAGAACACCCAGATGCGCACCACCGCCACGATCGACGTCTGGCCGCCAACAAACCATCCAAAGAGGCAGAAGAAACTCGCCACCAGGTCGACCACTAGAATAGCACCGGCCAGCTGCCATGAGGGAATCGACGACCAGAACGGCCCCTCGGCCCGTGTGATGAATATAAGCCAATTCTCCGTCAGAGAAATCTCCAAGAACAAAACTTCGTCCCGTTTCCCATAATTTTGCACTATGCCTCCATCCTCGCCCTCTGAAATCATAGTGGACAGCGCAACCCATGTGCCGATAGCTAGCACAATGCCGAGAAGGACAGACATGCCCCAGAGCTTGGGAAGATTCCATTTCACCGGCGTCTTGGAATATGGTGCATTGTCGTATGCAATTGCCAGTGTTGCGATGTCGGCAAAAATTGCAATGAATACCACCAGTTGCAGATTCAAGCTCTCGTTCATGATGGCGATCCACAGTCCTAGGAAGATCTCGAGATGTAACGATAGGGCAATCCGATAAATTACGTAGGCGTGCATCCGGTGGAAAATCTGGCGCGAGATCTTCAAGGCGTCAATGATGGCCGACAATCCCGGGGCCAGAAAGACAATATCCGCCGCGGACCGCGCTGCATCCGAGGAGCCTTCGACGGCAATACCAGCGTCTGCCTTCTTGAGAGACGGGGCATCGTTAACACCATCGCCTGTCATGGCCACCAAGTAGCCACGCTGTTGGAGGATGTCTACAGCGTTGTACTTGTGCTGGGGAAAGACTTCCGCAAATCCGTCCGCAGCCTCGACGAAATCATAGACTTCCGATCCGGACATGGTGGTGCCTTTTCCACCCAGGCCCAGCCGCTCGGCATTGTATACGTTGGTACCCAGCCCGAGCTGCCGAGATGTCTCTTTAGCAATTCCCACAGCGTCTCCCGTCAGCATTTTGATGGATAATCCCAGGGTCTTGGCCTCGTGAATAGTCTTTGCCGTATCATGTCGTGGAGGATCCGAGCAAGGCATAATACCTAGTATTTCCCATTGGCCATGGCCGCGTTTGCGGGCCACCCCGAGTGAGCGGAAACCACGCAATGCAAATTCGGAGATTTTGTTCTTGTACGCTGCCTCAAGCTCGTTTGGGATGGGATGATCCTTTTCTACTGTTCTCAGCACGAAAAGAGGGGCGCCCTTGACACAAATTATTCGCTCCCCTTGAGGAGATCGTACCACTGCTGTGACCTTCTTGGAGACGGGATCGAAAGGGTGGAATGCCAGTTTCTTATACTGAGTAAGAGCAGCTTTGGCTCTGGGGTAACCAGACAGCGCGCGAATGAATGCTTTGTCAATTGCGTCCAATCCTTTCTTTTTGCGCGAGGCGGCTAAGCAGGCAGTGAGCATGAGATCTTCGGGATCGACACCAGGTACAGTATAGGGCTCGGACAGGGAGAGTTTATTCTTTGTCAATGTGCCAGTTTTGTCGGAGCAGAGAATTTCAACGCCGGCAAGAGACTCGATCGCAGAGAGTCTTTGCACAATTGCCTTCCTTTTTGCTAGGTAGGCAGCACCGACAGCCATGGTGGTGGTCACCACAGCTGGCAAACCGACAGGCACGCCAATCATTGTAATGGCCAAGGTAAACTCGAGGATAGTAATGATGCTGTTGGATCGATAGAAAGAGGATACCCATACCACGAGCAGGGTCAAAACCACAAGGATCAACAAAACAATCCCAATGCCATTTAGAACTTCGGTAAAGTGGCCTGTACCAGAGGAGGCCGCATGCACCAATGCAGCAGCCCGTCCAACATAAGTGGAATCGCCAATAGCCGTGACCACAAGTCGTGCTGTCCCGTGCTTCACGGCAGACGAGGCATAACAAATATCATTTTCGTGCTTGTCAACCGCCAGAGATTCGCCGGTTATTCCAGACTGGTCCACTTGAAGAGCATTGCTTGACAGCACCCTTCCGTCAGCAGCAATGATCGTTCCCTGCAACTAGTCAGCCTTGAAGTGACACAGCAGTCGATGTCCATATACCTCTTCTATCTTCAAGATATCTCCTAAAACAACATCCGAAGCATCGATCTCTGTCAGTGTACCACCACGCAAAACAACCGCTTTGAGAGCCAGTGTTTTCTTCAACTCGTCCACAATAGAACTCGCCTGAAATTCTTGAATGAAGCCAACGGATGCATTGAGCACCAGCAGAGAACAGATGACTCCCAAATCCACCCAATCCTGCAGCCCAGCCGCCAAAACCGCCGCAGCCTGTGATTAGTGTTATTCAGCAAGAAGAACAATACACGGAGCATCTAGTCAACCTACCTCCATGACAAACTGGACCGGACCCACGAAGTAGGAGAGAAACTTCAGGAACAGATTTTGCTTCTCTTCTTTCATTCGGTTCAATCCATATTTTCTACGTCGTTGTGAAACTTCGTCCTCACTCAAACCGATGTCTATGTCTACCTCGGGGAAGTCCCGGGGTATGCCAGCAGAGGAGCCTGCGTCGTTCAGAACCGGACCGTCCCCGTCGCTGTGGCCATCGAGTGATTGGAGCTCGTCAATGAGCGTGTCGATGTTCTCGTCTTCGTCGTCATTGTCTTCTTCGCTGATATCGGGTAAAGAGGTCTTCTCGTTCGTAATTGCGGCGGTTATCTCGTCTTTGATCTCTTCAATCTCCAAGTCGTCTTGTTGGATCTTTGTCCTGCGATCGCGAGACACCCTTGAGGGAGCTGTCTTGGCTCGGGATAACATAATGGTAAAACCGCAGTAAATAGGTGAGTTGAGAATTCTGGGCAGTATAAACTATAGTCAGGTTCTAAATAAATGACCGAATGACAGGAGTAACATAGTCGCAAGGAAGGCAGAAAAGTGAAATGTTATTGTGTTTGAGGCAATACAGATGGAACCCGGGGACCGGACAGGAAGGAGAGACGGGGACGAGCTCGTCACGGCAACTGCTCTAATCAGAGCGAATTGAGCGACGGGTAAATAGAATGTTCCCTAGTAAAGAGTTCCTCGGGGATTTCTTTACTGATCGGCTTTTGGTAGAAGTAGAAGTCAAGTACCTAGGGCAGCCATTCTCACCTGACATTGGTGCCTCAGGCAGTATTCCTCTAATTTCCACCTTCGGCTTTCTTCGGCCCTCTTCTTTTCCCGCGCTTCTCTCATCATTCCTGTCTCCATCCTCGCCAATCAGCCACAATTGGGTCCCATGGATCAAGAGCAGCCTCAACGGCGAGGCCGGCAAAGAAGACCACGAGTTCCCGACTCATTGCGCAAGAGAGCTGCGCGAGCGTACGTCCTTGGTGTGAACTCTCCTCTAGATCCGCTTCCGCTGACTACGTCATTGGGGGTTTCTTCACAGATGTCTTCCATGTCGACAACATAAAGAGAAATGTATGGTTTTTTAGGCTGCGAAGAATGATCTGACATGGTTCTAACGTAGACCTAGGCCAAGGTGGCTTGCCTTGTGCACGCTGTCAGCAGTATAAGAGAACATGTCGGTTCGAAAGCACTCGGCCGCCCACATCTCAGTCATCGGAAAGGGCCTCCCTGCCAAGGTAACCATTGGTCTTCGCAAAAGCACATCATGAGGAATTCTATTTTGTTTTCGGAGCTTACGTGCGCTAGCGAGACCGAAACATCAAATCGAGAGCAACAGATGCAGCGAATCATCCGGCATTTTATGGGCGACGTGTCATTCACTAGTAGGAATCTACAAGAAATTGCAGATATGCTAGAGAAAGACCGTGACGACTCTAGATCACAAGATGCAACTGTTTCAGATGAACAGGCTATGTCGGAAAGCTATTCAATCGAGCCGCTATCCATGAGCATGATGCGTATGCGCACCTTTGTGTGAATTGCATTTTAGCTGTGACTGATAATTCTACAAGATTACTCTGGCGAACTATCCCACTGGAACTTCTCTAAAGCGATTCGTCGCAGATTACAAAACCTCAGTCATGGACGTGAGCAGCCGGATGCATGTTCCCCATACTCCGATTTCCCAGTAACCATCTGCTGACAGCGGCGCAGGACTCGGAGACTACCAATGCTTTCTATCGGGCCACCAGTCTGCAATCATCCAATTCATTTGTCACTTCATCTAGGATATACTTTCCCCCTAGGGATGTGGCTGAATTCCTGACGGACACATTTCTGCAGTTCGCGCAGACCAATTATTTCTATTTCGACGAGACCACTTTTCGCCAGAAGATGGATTTTTATTATACTACCGACAGACCTTTCAAGATCGAAGACACGGGTTGGATCTGCACGCTTCTCATGGCCTTTGCCATTGGAACCCAATTTGCCTACATGCAGACGATGCCAACACAGAACAAGCCTCCTCCAGAGGAGATGCCAGACGATCATATTGGCCTAGAGCTTTACCGGTTCTCGTGCCGGTTGATTCCAGATCTTATCACCATCGCCTCGGTGGAAAGTGTCCAGGCCTTTTTACTTTTAGGTGTCTACACCCTTCCCATTGATACGTCAGGTTTGGCGTATACATACTACGGACTTGCGATCAAAATGGCCGTTCAAAATGGCATGCACCGCAAATATTCCGGAGTCTCACTGGATCCCCTATCCATCGAGTTGCGCAACCGCCTATGGTGGACTGCATATTCGTCAGAAAGGTACAAAATATTCCGAATAATGTTCGATTGATGCCCGGACTTACGCTGACTATTCCTACAAATAGCCGGATCAGTATACTACATGGACGACCGGTATCTGTCTCTAGAGCCGACACTGATACTGATATACCTACCGAGGTCACAGGTCTACCACCGTTTAACGGGATATCCAACTTACCGAACATCATCGCCAATATCTATTTGACCAATCAACTAGGGCGACTAGCGCGGGTCATTCTACGCCTGCGGAGATGTCCACGAACTAGACAAACGCAACATCTCCAGGAATTACGGTCCGTCCGCACTGAGCTTTGTGACTGGTGGGCCTCGTTGCCTAAGGAGATTCACTGTCGGGATCTTAACCCCAAGGGGCCTCTGTTTCGCTGCAATGTGCATCTTGAGCTCACCTATACTACTGCGACCATATACATTGGCCGACCATTTCTCTTTTTGCAGCCAGAACCGTCCACTCGGGTGCCTACCAGTGACATTCGTACTGAAACGGCGAGACTTCTATCGGATGATTGCATACAAGCCTGTCTTCGAATAGTCGACCTTTGTCAGCTCTTGCAAGATTCTGTGGGTTTATCTCGTGTCTCATACACAGAATTTAGCTCTTGTCGAGTAGCATTGTTGGCTCTCATTGCGCAACGGCTTATCGATATTAATGATTCTTCGGAAAGGCTCTGTAGTGCCATAACCCGAGGCATGACACTTATTAGACAAATATGTGCGGGGATCGAGTCGGCTCGCTCGGAAGTGGCTGTAATTGAGGCACTTGAGCGTGCTCGACTGCAACTCGACCGTCGGGGCAAGACAGAGCACGATACTATGGCTTCAGACTCTGGTTATGATCAGTTTCAACAATGGGCCCAACTCTGGCGTGGGGAGCCTTTGACCTCCATCTACCTTCCTGGACTTGAGCCGGAAAACGTTGATATCCCTTGGGCTTTGGACGATGAAATGCCCTCATTTGATGGGTTTCTTTCTTCTTTTCCTCAAGAACTGAATGCGTTTGCATCTATTCCTGTTTCCGATGAATTTGACTTGCCATCAGAGTGGCCGTGATGAACTAGGCCCAGAAAACCAACTAAGGCTCAAACCCTTTAAGCCTTATATCTCCTAGCTGTGTAGTTTACACTACTTCGCTGGTTGACAAGCTGTTGGGTTAACAAGAACCCGCTAAGACTCTTTCGCCGAAACCTGATCGTTCGCGTCCCCCTGGTATGAGACAAGGTATAAGATTTGAGTGGCTACTTGGAGTTGAAGAGTTTATCTATATTCCAAACAGGCCCTCAGGACAATAGTGTCTGCGGTCAATGTGTCTTCTACAATGTAAACAGCAGGCAGTCTTCATTGAACGGAAGGATGGGATGCGACCTTTGGAAGTCGAACAACTCCTAATCATGGACAAAATACTTCTCATATTCAAATGCGTCATTTCATCCGGGAAGAAACAATTCTACCTAGGAATGCTCCATGACCAACATCGTGGTGTCTAGCAAATAACCCGGGAGGATCTCCGGCAGCTCGGGTACATGTACCCGAGTGGACTCCTGCGGGGAGGGATATAAACCCCGCAAAACTGCGCTGACAAGCCCAGCGAGACTCTTACCATTCACCAATTTAACAATTTATTTTACCTCATCAACTCCCAATATCCAAAATGTCACTGCTTTCTGACTACCGTCTGCTCTGTTTCGATGTCTACGGTACTCTCATCGACTGGGAAAGCGGAGTACTGGCCGCGTTCGAGCCCACTCTCAAGAAGAATAACGCCGATTTCTCGCGCGAGCATCTCCTCAAAACCTACTCTGAGCTCGAGAAGGCGCAGCAGACCCTGACTCCGGATCTTCCCTACTACCAACTCCTAGCCGCCGTGCATCCCCAGCTGACCGAGCGGCTGGGTCTGAGTACGCCCAGCGAGGAAGAAAGTCGCCTATTCGGCGAGTCTGTCGGGCACTGGCCTGCCTTTCCAGATACAGTCGACGCTCTGAAGCGGTTGGCAAAGCACTATAAGCTAGTGGTGCTCTCTAACGTCGACCGGGGGTCCTTTGGGAAGACGAACGCCGGCAGTCTGCAGGGCTTCCCTTTCGACCTTGTCATCACTGCGCAGGATGTTGGCTCATATAAGCCAGATCTTCGCAATTTCCATCATATGTTACAAGCTGTTAAAACGCAGTTCAATGTGGAGCCGGAAAAGGTACTGCAGACGGCGCAGAGCCAGTTCCATGACCATCACCCGGCCCGAAAGGTGGGCATTAAATCGGTTTGGATTGAGCGACCAGGTGCCGTGATGGGTAATCTGCCGGAGACGCTCTATGATTGGCGGTTTGATACCTTGGGGGACTTGACTGATGCTGTGGAGAAGGCTTAGGGGATAGGAATGTCAAGGGACTTGGTTGACGGGGTGTTATTTTATGTTTCTGCTACTGTTGCTCTTCTAAAGAGCCTATATGTTAAACCATAGAGTGCCTGGAGACTGCAATCAACTCGAATTTCATATCCCTATCTACCCAGTAGATACTAGTAGATCGCCGTCTTAGGGCTTCCGGGTACATGTACCCGGCTCTACAAAAAGCCTCCGAAATTTGCTTTTCCGCTTCACAATAAAAACGTGTCGTTTAGTATCCATCTTTTGCCTCCGGAGTCGACTTGTCGCTCGAAAAACGAATTCCCAGTTAATTAATCTCCTGCTTCACTCAAGTAGCGGGCGAATCTGCACGGAGCTCACGATCAACAATCTGGCGTTCGCACGATCCTTGAACAGCCTGAAGGGTCCACTTCAACCACCTACCACTAGCCAGAGCCAGACGACACTCCATCCATTCCTACCGACAGAACAAATTGCAATCCAACATGGCTCGATTACTCCGATTTGCCGATGTTGGTCTCTTATCTCTCCCGATTTGCTCTTTTTGGGGGGGTTGTTAACGTTGACTTCCGATACAGGTTGCTGTGACTTTCACCGCAGACCAATTCCAGGGCATCTACCGCGGCAAGCAGTACCATGAGTCTGACTTTCACGAGGTCCTGAAACGCGCGCAAGACTATGGCTGTGAAAAGATCATGCTTACTACCATGACTCTCGCGGGAGCGCACCAGAACCTTAAAGTAGTAAGGGAGTTTCCGAACATGTGCACGTTAACGTTAGGCGTGCATCCATATCACGCGGGGGAGCTTTACATCAACGACGACGCCAAAGATGGAGAAGGAAGAGGAAAAGATGCGTTGCAGGAGCTCGAAGATCTCGCCCGGACACTTCTGGCCGAGAGACCGTCGCCCCTCGTCGCGTTCGGGGAAATCGGGCTCGACTATGAGTATCTGGACCGTGCGGATAAAGAGTCGCAGAAACGGGCTTTTCGCGATCAGCTCGAGGTAGCGACGAAGTTGGATTTGCCGCTATTTCTGCATGTACGTGAATCGTGTGCCGATTTTGTGGATATCATACGGCCGTATCTATCGAGATTTCCGCGCGGAGGACTGGTTCATTCGTTTACTGGCTCGAGGGAGGAAATGCATCAGTTGGTGGATCTGGGATTGGATGTTAGTGTGAACGGGGTTTGTTTTCGGACGGAGGAGCAATTGGATATGGTGCGCCATATTCCGTTGGAACGCTTGCATTTGGAAACCGATGCCCCCTGGTGCGAGGTGCTCGCCAACGATCCGAAAATCGCCCCGTATCTGGCAGATGCGAGACCGTTGCCGGCATCTCGGAAACATAACAAGTTCGTGGTCGGTCAGATGGTCAAGACGCGCAATGAGAGCTGCACGATTGAACGAGTGGCTCTGGTTGTGGCTGGGTTGAAGGGCATTCCGGTGGAAGATGTGGCCCGGGCAGCATGGGATAACAGCGTCCGCATGTTTGGACTGGGCGTTCGTGAAGGTTAGGGCTACCATGGGAGATAGAGACGCTGGAAACAGAGTACTTCATGTTGAATATAGAAATGGGCTTAGATGTCATTGTTTAGCTTGCCCTTGGGGGATTTTATATAGATCCAATGTCTTGGAAGGGAGGTTGAGAGGAGATAGAGTAGAGCAGAAAAAGCGAATTTGGGGAATAAGGGGAAAAAAGCGATCTTTGCCCAAGGCAAGAGGCTATGCAAAACAACCAAGCAAAGGATGATGCTGGTAGTTGAGTCCCAATGTTGCTATCCAACTCGAAGTTCGGGGGGTCAAATTTTTATGGAGCATACACAGTGTAGATCCCTTGCATCTCACAACCTCCCCTCAAGTCTGACTTCGAGAAAATAGAAAAATGCATTGGCTGACGTCAGAAAGGAGGAAGAACAGATGAAAACATGAAGAGCCAAGGTTTCTGGAACTTGACTTAATCGATTTATGCCAGGTTAATGGAATCATTCCTCCATCTGGATGACAACTGTCAAGTAGGCCCTTGCAGATAAAAAGCGTATTTCTGGGGAAATGTTATCTGATGCAGGATTGTATATGCAAACAGCCTAAACTATGCATGTTCATGCTTTTACACCTTATGACACAACATGATAATTGCCTGTCTGGTACGTTCTATATCAAATAACCGCTGACATCTATGCGAGCAACTGGACATGGAACGGGTGATCTCATGCCACAGAAACCAAAGGCAAATGATATCAAAGTGTGCTCTCTGTGAAGCCTATAATGCATATGCTTAATGGATATTGTCATATGATGTATCGTCCGCAAGTCGCTTACGTACCCAGCTTTGTCAAACTATTCCCTGCTCCTGATAGATATATAAGGTCCCAGGTCCCAGGCCCCAGGTTCACAAACAATCAGGGCCAACCAGCCAAAATGGAACAGATCATAGAGCCCCTATGCAACCGGCCTATGGCCAATCCTCAAGAATTACTCGTCGAGAGTCTCAAAGGGCAATCCAACCTCCAGCAGCTGGAAATCCTTACGGAGATATTCACTGCGGGGGCTGTCACCGACGAGCGCTTTGCAGAGACGGTATACACTGCCTGGGAGTATTTATTGCAGAACGACTTGTGGTCCTTCAAGTATGAATCCCTTGAGCAATATCGACAACTGATCAGCTATCGGGATATCATCAAGCCCATATTGCAGAGATTTAAGCGGTCAGACCGGTCAAAGCTAGTCAACATGCAGATTATCCAGGAAAACTGGAGCCTTCAAATACACCAGGTGGTTCCCCCTTCCATGGCTCCTGCTTCATGGAGCAAACATCTGCTAGACCTGTTGGCAATCCTAAGTCGGACTATCAAGTGCAAGGAGCAGGCCCTGGATCTTTTGAAGAAGGGTATTAGGGAAAGACCGCGCAGATCTCGCCTGGGAAGCACCCTGTTGGCCAGCGATGTTGAACGTGTGCTTAGAGATTTACCTTTGGTAAATCGAGCTCGTAAATCTTATTCTTCTGGTACGTACGCAGGTCTGAATCCTTCTTATGGAGATCCTCAATTAATCGATTGTCGTTTCTTTTTTGCCTTCCCCACAGCTCTGCGAGATCGAACAAGCTCTTACCCACGCTCAAGCTGGAATAACCGAAGCGCGCAGACACCCCGCTCATATTCTAACGATGAATGTGAAACCATGTCCTCGATCGCCGACTCGGACTGCGCGTGTGCCCCGATTTGCCTCCCTCTGCGCCTTGTCGTGCGTCCTCACTTTAGCTCTTTACGCGATGACCTGGTGATTAGACTCTTCAAGTGGGCCGAGTCAATCGGATGGTCCAGCATTTGCGACCTTCATTTAAGAGGGCTGGTGTCTCTCCGGGCTGGGTCGGAGCCGGAGCGGTGGACGCGAAATGGGATGATCGCGCATCTCGAGGGTATCTTACTAGAACCCGGCGTGACCGAGCCTGCGATGGCACTCGGGTACCCCAGCAATCTTCCCGGTGACTTTCTTGAAACCGCAGACCCTCAGTTGCTTCTCCACTCGGGTTCAGTGCCCGCATGGCCAGAGTTTCTTGGCTAATGGTGCTAGAAGTGCATACTCCGTACTCGGGTTCCAATTTATATATATAATCAGATCCATTCCAACAGATTGTTAAAGGAAGAAGACTTACTTTCAGGATGAAGAGTAGATAGATGAGTGAGATGTATTCTGGACTGCATCCGATGTGTAAATAAATCCTGAAAGTCCTTCCCAAACGGGACGAAGCGAGCACGGGAGCTGCTGACATAAGCGGACTGAGGACGTCATTGCCGCCAGAAGGACTTTTCAATATCGCACATCCCCGGACGATTGCTTTGTTGCTGCTTCCTCCTCCTTGGTTCATCGTCCATTGGTCACAAAGTGTCCGACACGCTCTCATTTCATCAATACAAACTCCCCACAAACCCGTCATGTCACCCTAAAAAAGGGTCGCGGATCCCTGACCCCCCACAGACTATGAAGTTAGTCGCAGCCCATTTACGAGAGCTTCAGCGTCACATGATTATGCCGTACAGTTGACCGATAACGAGGAACTCCTCTAACGTGTATAGCTGAAAAACATATCCCCTGGCCATATATCTTCTTGTACGTAGTACACACATACTGTATCCTCCTTTGTATAGGAATCATGAATCGAGAGATCCCGGGCTTCTACTACGGTCAGTCCTTCCGCCGAAATTTGGCCTTGTGTGGATTTGCTGACCATTCGCCAGACCCGGAGAAAAAGAAGTACTTTAAAATCCAGGCGAGTCACAAAGCTGCGCCTGGATCTCAGTATTCCAAGGATGCTGTAAAGCGGAAACGCGTAGATCAGGAGGTCGTTCCCCAGAAACTACGTCCTGGAATCTAGAAGCGCTCAAACACTAACCCGAATGCTGTGCGCAGAGAAATCAGAGGAAAGTCCACCTGTCCAAGAGACTCACTAAGGAAAAGATAAAGAAAGCTGCTTTCTTGGAGAACCCTCTCCTGGGAATCGGAAGGGAGATCGAAGGTCGGCCTGTCTCGAAGAGCGTCCGCCAGGAGCAGCGGGGACTGCTCTATGCAAACCAGTTTCGTCGGAATCAGTTGCATCAATTTGAACCCTGGCCGGATGACTATTCCATCAAGCATGTCCTGCGCAACAAGCGCTCTGGAATCTTGGTTGCCAGTGCGTTCCCTACCACCTCGCCTGTATTCTATGGTCTTGTGTGCCACTACTGATTGCACTCCAAGGTGGCCATCGTGGCGGGGAATCATCGGTCTCGTAAGTCAGATGGGTTGAACTAGATTTGTTATTTGTTTTGCTGATGGGAATACTAGAATATGCTTTCCCGACTGTGACCAAGAGGATTGGACATACAACCGCACTATGGAACGAGTACTTTTCAAAGAGCCGTACAGAGTGCGTCCTCATCCTGGCTTTCCATGAATCGTCTGATCTCATAGATCTCATATGAGCTGACCTGGTCCTTTATAGCTTTCGTCGATATCCTTAAGCCATACGGGATACCTCCTGTAAGGCCTTTTCTCTTCGAGCATGCCATTTCATTCCCTCTAACCATTGTCTAGAGCAACCATGGATAGCGGACCGAATGGCGACTCATTCCTTGCCCCTCGAATGCTGCCTGACCCTGACGAAGGGGGAGATTATCGATGGCCCCTGTCATGTATGTGTCTTAATTCTCATCAAAGACGACGATGGGCCCGTGGTTGTTAACAAACCCTCAAGTTTCGCATCCCATCCGCCTCCGCACAGCAGCCTCACTATGGTGCTCCGCCGCCTGCCCAGAGGGAAGCAAGCCCGTCTTCGCTATCGGCACATCCGATGGCCTTCACACTCTCGAGGGCTTCGGGAGTTACTGGGCTCTGTCCAAGAAGCCCTTCGCGAGCGATGTGTTCACAGGGAAACCCGTCATGCACCGACGAGTGGATTCCTCCCATGCGCTCGTCAGCAGCGTCGAGTGGCTCTCTTCCGACGTCATTGCCGCGGGCCTCAAAGACTCTGCCATCTTCCTCCATGACCTTCGCAGCGGGGGAACGGCGACCCGACTCCAGCATGATCATGCCGTTGTGAAAATCAAAAAAGTTGATGAGTATCGTCTTGTCGTTGGGGGGATGACTTCAGTTAGTTTTCTTTCTTTCTCTCCTTTCCTTCATGCATCTCGTCCCCCAAAACACCGAAAACCTTTGATCATCCTTTCCTCCCTCCATACCCCCCAACCAAACCAGAAAGACAGGCACAGAATACTGATCACTTACTTCAGCTCAACATGTACGACATCCGCTTCCCACCCAACGGCCTCCAACGCAACCCAAACCCCCATAATAAACAGCACACCTCGACAAAACCCTACCTCACCTTCCCTGAATACCGACCCGACTACATCCCGGACTTTGATATCAGCTCGGAATTGGGTCTCCTCGCAAGTGGTAAGTCGAATCTAACTCTGACTCCTACACTTACCCTGCAGTCCTCACTCAACTCGAATCTTTGCCTCTTTTTTCGCTTTCTTCTTCTCTCTCTCTTTTTTTTTTTTTTTTTTTCTTCGACGCGCTACGGACAGGTATTGTTTACTCTGACTGACTCCGATTGCCATTGGCAGCTTCCGATGAGCGTAAAATTCAGTTATTTTCAATTCGCACGGGCGCTCAGGTTCTTTCGCCGTTATCGAAATATCAATATCAGCATCCGATCAGTTCTGTTTGCTTTGAACCGGGCGATGGATCGGTTCATGGGCCTCAGACGCCGAGTATTTTGGTTTGTTCGAAGGCTACGGTGGATCAGTGGACATGGTGATTTCCGATCGGTCAGTCTGCTTGTTTCTGTAGGGACACACATCTACTAGTTTGAATGTATATCCTCTGCAAAGGCAAAAAGAAAAAGAGAAGAAGAAATAAGCTAGCCAGTCTTGGATGACTCAAATTCAAATCATTGCTCAAATTGATATCTTCATTACAAGGTCTTTAGAATTACAAGATAAGATAATATATGATATGATATATCTCAGGATGCCGATGCTTTTCCGATCCCACTCAATCCAATCCACCCGCTAACCACTCGCCGACCTCGACTCCAATGCTCTTGGCCACCTCGCCGATCCAGTCCCCGGAGACATTGACGCACCATTTCTCTCCGGCGTCGGCCGTCGTGTTCCCGCTGCTGGCTCCGCCCGATCCTAAACCCATGCGACCACCGCTGTCACGACCGGAGGCGGGCACGACGAGTCGTAATCGACGGAGCGTGGCAAGCTCGGAGTATATGGCATCGGCGACGGCGGCCATCCGGATGGGATTCGCGGGCGGGTTCGGGTTGATCGCATGATAAATCGCGATGAGTCGTTCTAGGGGGAAAGGGCGTGCCGTGAGGATGGTGGACGGGCCCGTGATACCGGCAGCTCCGCCGGCGGCAGAGGTGGTTGCGGATGTGGTGGCGAAGGCGTTTTCAAGGGTGGACTTAGTGATGCGGGTCTTTGTTCGTTTGCCCTTCTTGCTAGGCGTGGCTGGGCCTTGGCTGGCTTCTCGAGCGTCTTCGGCCTGGGCCTGAGACAGGACCTTTAGACGTCTTCGGTGGTGAGCACGCTTGTTGCGCGCCGAGAGCGAGGAGGAGGAGAATTTGGAAAAAAAGATGGTGTCGAGTCGTTGGGGAATGTGGGAGGCCAGGTAGGCGGAGGTCAGGATCAAGGTTGCGAAGTATGGCAAGGTCGGAAGGGGAGAAGGGGCGGATACGGCCGCTAGAGACGGTTTCGCAACCGATCCGTTGAGAGACGGCGCTGATTCTTCTGTGACGATGTGGTGGACAAGAGCGGCCTCGCCTTGGTGTCGGAACAAAGCTCGATTGCGGACTAGAAGCCGGGAGAAATCCCACTCGGCGCCGGATCCAGGCGGCGCTTCACCATTGCTGATGGGGGATACGAATTGCGGCCAGAGCTTGTCACATATCGACCGGAAATTGGGGATCGAGCCTGCCGTCGGTCCAACCAGAGAATCGTAGATGGTGGACACAAAGTGTGGATATAACCTCGAGGCTATTTCGTCGGAGAGATTGGCGGCCGTTGGTGGTCCTAAATTAAGAATAATCGTAATCGCTTCCTTGCGCGTATACGGCGGGAAGCTGATGTGCGGAACACCGGCAGCCTGTAGAAACAAGGGTCGTGGAGTAGTGCTGAGGAGTAGAACAACGCAGAGAGACGGAATCTGTCCGGTCAGCCATTCGGATCAAACAGATCCTGCAGAAGCAGGCGCTCGAAAAATACTCACAATTTCTCCGAGTCTTGCCAGCGCTGCGAGCAGCGTCGGAGGTGCCTCGCGTTGCTTGTCAATCCCATCCAGGACCAACACGAATTTCTCTGCGCCGCTGCTCGTCGATCTTGACGCCAAACATTGGCCTAGAAGCACGACAAGGCTGCTCACATGTTCACATCGCCCCTTTCCATATTTCTCCCACTCACTTTGTTGACCAAGCGCCTCCAATGCGCCCCAAAGAATCTTTGTCAATAGATGGCGACCGGTGATACACTCGGTGCTTCGAACGATGGCGTGAGGGGTTTCGAGGGAGGATAAAACGCCGCGGACAACGGAGGACTTGCATGTCGCAGAGATGCCATGGACAACAACGGTTGGCGGATTAGGGGCATTGGGCTAAATGTGAGGCGAAAAATGAGTAGGTTCATCCTGGGATTATAAGCCCTTGAGAGAGCGGGAGGGATGGTGGCGCATAATAGAAACATACAGCGAGAAGAGTGACGAGTTGCTTTATTTGAAGCTCCCGGCAGGGCCATTGCTGGCTCAAAGACCAAGATAATTCGATCGGAAGCATCAGTCACGGCGAAAGCGCGGTAAATGAAGGGACCGGTCGATGCAGAGGGAAGGCTTGACTTGGAGACTATTCGGAGCTGATCTTATCGCCGGAACAACGCGAGCTTCACATGCGAAATCACGTGGTGTTCCAGACCGCCTTCCGTGTTCTTCTCTGTACTCCGTACTCTACTGAGTATGGCTATCGTTGAAGGTCTAGATTAGAACAAGCTGCTGGATAGAGCACTTTGATTGATAAACGTATGAGTACATCTATTCTACCGAATGCTGTGGGGACAGGTTCCAAGCACCATGGTTCTCAGTCGCCAAATGGCTGAGAATGCCAGCGCTACCCACCGAACGGGTACCAGTTTCCAAAGAATTAAGCAAGGCATTGAACAGTACAAACGAAACCAGAAAAAGAAAATTCCATAAAAACACAGTTTCGTTTCAATTGTCCGAAGAGTCTGAGTGAGGAAGATGACAAAGAAAACTATGGGAACATGGGCTCCACCATTGTCACCTTTGGCAAAAGCCAGGATGATTCGGGGGGCTGAAGAGCAATTGACAGGGGGACTTAATGAACGAAGATTGGGGATAAACACAGAAATCAAGAAGACATAGAATGAGAAGAAGAAAGGGGGTAAGATAGCGTGCAAAAAATTCAAAAATTCAAAAAAACATGGCAGACATGATCATTCAAAAGCGTTGCAAGAATACAAGACGTAAGGCATTCAGATCCCTGTATCATGAACTACATGGTTATAGCTCTTATGAATCCTCCAAAATGCAAACCAATTTGCATAAAAGATAAGAGATCTTGACATGGTAATGTGTTACGTTGGCCGTGAGTCATGAAGATCGTAGCGTCATCTCGAATATGAGTACAAATCAGTGCCCAACAACCCGCATTGTTGACGCGAATAAAAACGCTCAAAAGTATGCATACAGCGGGCCCTGCGCACCAAGGCCGCCGTTAGTTTGCTGAACAGGAGGTGGGAACATAGCTGAAGAATTTTCGCTTGGTCCACCGGACGGGGTGTTCGAAGCGGAACCAGTTCCGGAAGCAGGAACAAAGTTCTGAGCCCCAAACTGGGAGCCCATAGGGAAGGGGTTTTGTTGATACAAGAATGGCTTCTGCAAAGGTCCTGGGAGCTGCGCTGAATTCATTTCGTTGGGGGTAGCCTGTCCACTGGTCGACGCACTTCCTCTCCCGGAACCCTCAGAAGCCATCATTTTACCGGCAATACGGCGGCCATGAGGAGTCTGGCGAATTGACGGAAGAATGGGGCGAACAGATTCCACGATCCGAGTTCGAGTATCGACGTCCGCGAAATCCATGGCTGTCTGTACGACATAGTTTGCGAAGGAATCACGCAACATCTTCTCAAGCTCAGCGCCAGACAACATCTCATCGATCATCTGGCGGCGGATTGGGAGCTCCGCAGTTCGAAGACATTTTTCAATCACATTGGAGCTGAACTTCTGCTTGGACAGAGCTGGAATGTTTCCTCGGAAAGTTTGGCAGAGTGGCTCGGTGAAGTGAGGCTCAGCCAGGTCAAGAATGTATTGTACCACATAATTTCCGAAGGGATCCTGGACGAGTGCAAATGCGTTGGAAGTGATCTGGGCAATGAGCCTAGCCCGCTGCTCGCCCGAAGCATGATCAATACAGCGCTGAAGGACGCAGCACCCATGACGGTGAGTTCCAACGACGACACAGTTGCCACCAACGGCGTCATAGATGAATTGGGCATCCTCGGCGGAAAGACGGTTCAGGCACTTCTGGATAACGTGATTGCCATTCAGGTCCTGGACCAAATCGACGACGTGATCTCGCAAAGCGTGGATTACTGTCTGTGTTTGTTCGGACGTAGAGATGAACTCGATCATTTTCTGCAGAGCCCTGGTGCCGTGCTGGTTCAGGGCGATTTTGACGAGCTGATGGGCTGCATTGTTGATCAACGCCGTGCGCTGTTCGTCGTTGGAGTATTCAAGCAATTTTTGGCATAGATAGTTACCGAACGGGTCAGTCATCAGCTCCACGACGTGCAAATGGGTCTCTTCGAAGATCATCTGTACATGCTCCGGGTTGCGCTCCTCCAGCTTCCGTTGCAAGTATCGGCAACCATGTTGATCTTTGCACAGTCCATACAACTCTCCCCGGTAGTGCTCAAGGGGGAAGTTGGTGAAGCGTGAAAGCTGGGCAGAGTCACTTTCGGTGGCTCGGCGAGACGAAGCTCCCTTTGGTGGATTCTCGGCGAGCCGAAAGTTTCCATAGGGGGGGTATCCGCCGTAGGACGCATTGGGACTATAGTTCTGCATTTGCCCATTGACAGGAACCGGGGCTCCCATATAGGTCTGAAGACCATAGCCGTAGAAAGGTGGCTGGAAACCAGTCGCCGGAGCAGGGGTGGTGGGACTCGTTCCGGGGGCTGTGGCTGCAACCTGAGGCCCAAAAGGAGCCGCGTTCGCTTGAAGGGCGGTTGTCTGGGCTCGAGCACCGTTTAGCTTCGCGTCGTCCCGCTCCGGGGAGTCTCGCTGCTGGCGAGGGGTGGTAGCAGCAGATGGAATTCGTCCCAGACTGGCGTTGTGCTGATGGATCTGCTCAGCGTGTGTTTTGGGAGGCGTGATAGCCGGGTTAAAACCATCTCCCTTGACGGTGGGCAGGTCGTTCGTCGAGTAAGAAGACTGGAGGGAGTTAGGACGACCCGAAGAAGCATTTGACGCCATGTTTTCATGACCTCCCTCCGAGTTGTAGAGAAGGTTGGCTTCCAGCGAGTGCCGGGCAGCATGTTTCGCCGAATTTGATGTGTTAGCGTTGGAATCGTTGGAGTTTCCAATCTGGTCGAGTCGAAACATGTTGAGCGCGTTTTGAGGCATGCTTTGGTGAGAAGTGCGATGGCGGCTATGGTTCCAATTCTCCGGATTAGGAGTCTTGGAGTTTGCAAGATCCAACGCGTCCGAGTTTGCAGACAACTAAATGGACTGTCAGCAGCAAGAATAAAACCAGAGTCAGCAAAGAGCAGTCTTACCAAGCCCGAGTCATCTCTGCGAGACAGAGTTGGGAATTTGTCGTCAGGGTCGGTAAGTTTCAGATAGCTCTTGATGTCAGGGGTTGGGATCCGATCCTCTTCTTTGAGAGTGGCTCTGTCGTCGTCATTAAAGAGAAACTTGGCCGCGTTGAAGGACTCGAGCCCTGAGTTATTGGAGAAGTTCGAGGAATTTGGGCGAATCTGCGACCCCAAGCCCGCTGAAGGCATTGAGTAGCGGTGAATCCTACTAGACATGGTTAATATTGTTGACGAAAGGTATGTCGGTGTGAGATGTGGTAGAAGAAAGACGGCAGGAAAGTCACAAAGCGAAAAGACAGCTGAGACAAGGTGAAGCACAATAAGAACAGGCGGAGTGAGTCACTCGGGGCAATCAATGAATGGCAAGTGATCAATGTCTGTCCTAGGCAAGAGGGGAGGATGTTTTCCAACACAGTTCAAAGGCACAGAAAACCAAGTGCCGGTAGAATAGCAGACATGTAGGAGTTGGGGAGATGAGGGGAAGAAGAGGAAGGTGGGAAGTGAAATGGTGGAGAGGGGTGAATAGGGAAGACGAGAAAAAGGTAAGGTCAAGCAAGTGAGAGAAGGAGCCGACAGTGAATTTATCTGGTGAACTTACGAAGGACCTGGACGGAAAGGTGAAGCAGGCTCCTGACCAAAGTCTTCCATCTCAGAATTTCTGCGAGACCCTGGGACAGAGTGAACCGAGAAACGGTTGGTTGAGGTATGAGAAGCGGTATTGTCTGCCTGGCCTGGGGGGCTAGTCACTTGCGAGGGAGCAAAGACATTGAAGAATCCAGGAGATGAAGTAACGCTGGACGTGGAAAAGCGAGTCGGGCGAGTGAAGCCACCAGGAAAGCCATTTTCACGAGTATCTGGAGGAGTCGTGGGCTCGCTTGAAGGACCAGATATGCCAGCCTTGGCCAGACGTTGTGCAAGCTGATCCATTTCAAGTTTTTCCTTCTCGTGTTGCAGGTCAAGAAGCTTCATATCTTCTTCAAACCTCCTCTTTTGCTCTCGCATGTACTCGATGTGCTGACGTTTTTTTTCGAACTAGGTGGGAAGTCAGTTGGGGTTGGGTGGATTGAATCAAGAAACAAAACGGGGACGACCAGACTATCGGGGGAGGGAGTTCGATCGGTTTGAGGATGGAAGTCAAAGGGGAAAGGACACATGGATCGGAGGCCTGCCCGGGAATTGGAGGGTGAAGTTACAAGGAGGGAGGGTGTTTTTCAAAGAACACGCGGCGGACAAACTGCCCAAACCCCCAAGCCAGCGGTATGTGAATGTTTCCAACAAGCATTATAACGTTTAATTCGGGACTTACCGATGACAATAGGTCTAACGGATCCGGGGCCTGGGGCGCTCCTCCGAGATGATTCAGGTAGCTCCATGACGAAAGTTTGCTAGAGTCCGTCGTGAATCGACGCTGGAGGTTGGCACGAACGTCACCCGACGGACGCGAAAAGGCGGACACGAAGTTGGAATGGCCCGGAGACAGCGACGTATAACCAGGGAACGGGGATTCGGACGGCGGCGAGCGCGGAGAAGGGAATCGCAGCTCATCGAGGCGTTCACTAAGTCCGTTCTTGAAGGCCATGGTGGACTAGTTGGCTGGGACGAAAGTCGTTGGACTAATAACCATTTAGGGGCCGAAACGAGTCAGAAAACTAGGCATGATAAGATCAGATGGGAAACGGCGCGGGCACAACAAGGGGAGAAAGTATTTGAATATGAGAGAGCAACTGCAGGTAGCTCGGGTGGCTGAAAAAAAGAGGCACAGGAACCAAGGGGACAGGGAGAGTGTTGGCGGTTGGCGGTGTATTCCTTCGATAACGAGCAACGTAAGGGAGTCGGGAGGGGCTGAGGGGCGGGTTTTGGCGGCGAAGATCTCGTGGAAAGGAGCTCGACTCACACACAATGAACGCCTCGTGAGTTTATTTTTTTAGAGATGCTAATGGACGTGGCCGACAACGGGCGATTCTCGCGGACCAAGCAAGGACAGTTCGACGGTGGATTTGGGCGCGGATTGCACACCCAGAAGCGCGCTGCTGGCGATGCGGAGATCGGGATCAGTGATGTTGACGGGAGCAAGCAGACCAGGGCTGCGGCGCGGTACCTACCAACTCAAAACCCTAAGCTCTCCGATCGAGAGCAGGGGGTGTTGGGGGGCAAGAAAATGAACACTGATGCAAAAGTCGACAATAACGAGTGATGCGCAAGGAGACGCAATAAAGATAATAACAAATAACAACGGGGAAGAAAGGATAATTGTTGTACAGATAAATGGGGAGAACACCGAAGAACAGAAGGAAGCGAGAGAGAAGGAGAGGAAGAGAGCGAGCGAAAGAGTGGGAGGCGAGAGGGGAAGAAAGGCGAGGCGGCGGCTGGGAAAGAACGCCAGAGCGGGGGGGGATCGTATGTACGCGTTCCGTACCGGTATACTTACAGTCGTACACGGGTCTCTGAGTCCATCATTTTGATCGTCTCGGGCTTGGGCCCGAGCTCCTTCATTTGGATTGGATTTTTATTCTTTTGACCGATTTCTCTGTTCTTTTTATTAATTTATTTCATGTTATTTTATTTTATTCTATTATAAAAAAAATCTCCTTTTTCGTTCCATGCTGGCTAAATTAAACGATCTTCCTGGACTTCCCGGGAAGAGTGTGTGAGCTGGTAGGTAGCTGACTTCATCCCTCCTTAATCCTAACTAGTCGTTTACAAGTCAAAGTACTGTCAATTGGGCACCGAGTCTAAAGTAGGTCCCTCCGCATCCCTTTGGTTTGTTTTTCGGTCGTCACCGAGAGACGGGCTCTTTCCTTCAGGATCTGCTACCGGGTAACTAGTAGATAGTAGATACTGCTGATAATAATGGAAATATCCAGGTAAAAGTTCGGATTAATTATCAATCCATGCATTATTTCTATCCAGCACTGTAAAGTCAATCTAGCCACCTCCCTACGTTTGTACATACATGGACACATACATACGTAGGTAGGTACTTGTACGTACTTTGATACCCACTGGCGCGGTAAGGTACCTTGCTTAGGTGCCCCGGTAGCAGGTAGTTCAGGCACTGTGCTTTAGTACTCCGTAGAGGACTTCGGTAAGTACTTAGTAGTACTAAAGTCTAAGGGCTCGTTAGTTCCTCTCGACTAGCTTCGGCTAGTCCTGGCCTTGATCTTCACGGTCGGAGGAGCATCTGCTTATTCTGTACTTCCTGGAGGAATGAGGGACCTACCTTACACTTTACAGTAATCATAGAATGGTGGTGATTGCGCTTTGGTATCAATGATTTCGCCAATCTGCCCGAGACCGAGACGAGTTGTCGCAACTAATCACGACCCTTTTCCGACGGCAAAGATCGTCCGCCTTTTTGGACGCATCACAGAGAATTCTCGCTGGACGACGGCTGATTGGGCCAAGGATTGCTTGATCCCCGTGCAAGGGCATAAAAATAACCACCTCGACTCACAATAATAATAATAATAATCTACTGCACGACTTTGTTGGGAGCGAATGGCAGCTAAACCTAAATTCGCCCGTCGAGACTCCGTACTAGCGGTAACTAAAGAAACCGCCCCTCGCACTGGTTGCAGTCTGCCCAGGATGGTAGGAAGCTTCATCATGCATCCTCATTCCTCGCTGTGAGCTCGTTGCTGGAGAATCGTTCGTCGACGATGATCTCACTGTACCGCTTGGGAAGAACGAACGGTGCAAGGGGGGGAACAACGCTGAAATACTCCCTACTTAGAGGGTGAGCTCTTCAAAATGTATCAACTTCTTTTTTTTTCCCATATTTACTGTACCATATACTACATACTAGTTGATTAACTAATACTGCGTGGGTGTGTTGGTCGGAGCGTGGGCTCTGCAAGTGTTTCTGTATCAAGTGGGGATCCTTGGAAAGATGTGATGGCGGATCAGGCCCTAGCCACCGCACGTACCTGACCATAAGAATCAATTCGAAGAAACGAGGATGTCAAGAGGCCTTGTCTGGTTATGAACAAGTCAAATTTCCGGTGCTAATAGCGGCTGCGGTCGAAGTCATATTAATATTATCATTTATTACTCCGTACTTGTTGAGACTACCTACATAGCTCGAGGGACCGTTGTATTTTTCATTTTCATTTCCTTTTTTATCAAAAATAAAATGTGACAATGAATCATAGGATCGACCCATGAATGGCGATTCGACGTGGATTTTCCACGACTGGATCTGATTACTCGTGACTCCATCTCTTTCGTGTCTCTTTACCTTACCAAATCACGTCCTCGAAGACGTTGAATAGGTTATTATTATTGATGTGGTGAGGTTAGTGGCGGTGGATGATAATTACACACCATCAGGAAAAATGATTCTTTTTTTATTATGATTGAGTGATCGAGTGTAACCAAAATCCAAACGCAAGTTCTCCAAAGCCACCTCCCGGACGGATTGCCACGCGCCTTCCAAATGGTTCGCGACGGCTTTGATCTTTGGATCGCCGCTACTATCTTCCTCCCGCTCTCTTTGTTTGATGTATTTTGGTGGTTAGGTTGGACTTTCGGGGTCGAATATCCCAGCCCGTATTGTCTTTCTGTCTCGTCTTCCCCCGTCGTCTACCTAGTTACGCTGGCGTAATTCTGGTGTGTTGACGTGCGGACCGGGATGGGATCGTTTATTTTGAATTTTCCCATTTGTCTCAATTTCCCAGGAGCGGTCGATCCGTACCAGGGTTCGCCGATGGATCCTGTACGGCGCGGTCAGCGTGGTTCCATGGATCAATCGCCTCAACATCCTGGGAGCGGATGATCTCGACCGATTGAGATTTCCCTGAATAGGGTTGATCCCCAAGAACGTTCCGACGAGGTCAATCAAGACAGAAGACAATATGAATACAAAACGAAAGTAAAGGAATACGGTCCCCGATGGCGTGAACATTGTCCCATCAGTGCATCTCGCCTCCCCCGAAAGGAGTTCCTCCCCTGTCGACGAAGCGGTGTACAAAGACGGGCAGGGAACAGCCGACTTGGTCGCCTTCCCCTCCTCGTCCTGTCCTCCGGCCTAACCCCGTCGACGCATATCAAACACGACCGGCATGCAAGTCTGGATGTGTCTGTGGGCAAGATCCGTCCTTCGTGACGAACCACGGCGCCGAACCCACATTGTATGTCACTACATACTGTACAGTAGGTATGTACTAGATAGAGTTCTACGACTCAGTGCTGGCTGCAGAAGGTGGAACTAGCAAAAACATACCTATATCCTTTGAAACCTATTATTAGACCGCTACGTGCTTGTACACTGGATTCCACGGCGTCTCTAACCATGATGCTGCAAAAAACACGCTTCGTGCTCATGCGCAGCTGCTCTTATCCGGTATACGCTACAGGAAGCTACCTGGAATTGAGCCCTTCGACATCCAACCATCCGGAGACGGGATGCTTGTCGCTTCGCTCCAGGCCGGAGTACTGGCATAAGGTAGCACAAACCCCCGACTAGGAAAGATGATACCGACCACGCTGATTTACATAATGGTAAAACGTTTACGGGCGATCTGACGCCGGCACGACTCTACCTAGGTAGCGGGGACAGGGTCCTCTCTACATCTACCAGTCTACGAAGACTTGCCTCACTTTTCTGAATCTCCTTCGCTGGAGCAAAGCTCATTGCCCGAATACGCGGGGCTGCGACGATGTCAAAGTCGGTTGGCAAGCTGGGGGTGTCCTTCTAGACCGGGGAGCGCTTGTCGAGTGAGATCGATCAGTTCCACCCATAGGTATAGGACGTACGTGCATGGTCAATTTGTGCGAGCTTCGACAAGGGGGTTGAGCTTCCAGCAGCCTCGTCCAGACCCTAGAAGAAGGCAATGTCCTGAGTAGCTTTCGGCCCTCGGCGGCGAAGACGGTGACCGAACATGGTCAATCACTCCTGCACAGAAAACAGGTCTTGGATAAGGGCTTTTTATGATGCTGCTTGGCCTTCTGTCTGGAAAACGCCCAACCCTTCCGGACTAAGGGCCACACATCGTATTGATCTTCACCTTGTAGCTTAGGTACTGTTAGGTTTTTCAATTTGTTTCGTTTCATTTCGCGGTTTTGGGGAAGAAGGGCCGCGGCCAGTTCCCGGGCGGCATCGTACAAGGGTCAGATGGTAGGAGCTTTAGGTGGTTTCTATTCGATGAGGATACTGACATCTTCCTTTTTCTTTTTTCTCTCTCTCTGTTGTACAACTTTGTGCACACATCACCATTCGTAGCATTCTGGGGTCTTTACCCCGCTACCGTTGCGATAATGAGAGTATGGAATTAAATATATACTCTGACTCAGAGGAATTCGAAGCTTGCTGTATGTATGAATGTATGTATGTCACATATCTTGCGCGATATGATTTCATGGAGACCGGAGATCTCCAGAGCCATGCAGCAAAGCGATTATCGATGATATCAACGCTCATTAAGTCAAGGGACTCTCTAGTCTCTTCCCACGGTGCCGTAAATCAGGACCCGAATTTAATCGGCCTTAAGGTTCAGGGGGTCTTTACCGTACCGTCAGGTCAGGTCAAGTCAGGTACGGTACTTGATACCTCCATCTAGGTACATACACCGTTGACCGTACGGAGTACACAGGTACCGCCCTGACTAATCCCTAATCAGCCCCCGAGGCCCCGACGCCGTTGCCTCTTGCTTACAATTCCTGTCATCAACGTGTTTCACATTGTTTGCCACCGCAAAACTTGAATTTCCTTTCAGAAAGGAAAGGCAGTTGATCTACAAAACGTCTTGAGGGTGGAAGTCCGAAAAGCGAGAACAGAGGTGTTGTGGAACTTGGATATCGTAACAATAAAACCCTAGTGAGGGTATGATTCATTCAAGGACTGTTAGGTTATCCATCAGGAAATCCGAAGGTCTCGCTTCTTTTTATGCCCGACAGGGACGTGGATCTGCCGCTCGAGAATCGATCTGATTCGATCAAATATTCACCAGGTTCTGAATTTCCCCATACTTGGAGTCGATTGTCATTGAGCATCGTTGACTGGCTGAACGAGTCAATATGATTCGCACACATGATCTCCAGTCCAATCAAGAACAACCAGAATAATCCCACCGGACGCTCGTTTCGCCGATCAATCTAACTTCTTCCCACGTACTCCGTACAGTACGGAGTAAGAAATCATGCCTGTCACTTTTTCTGACATGTGCAGTCAGTCTCCATTATTCCTTGAAGAAAGTGGCCTTTGACCCCTTCGGGTGACCAATGATCAGCCCCTGTAGCTGTCGGTTTCGCCTCAGTCTGACTCTGCGATGAAACCGACCTGGGATCCGCTGCCACACGTGATTTCCGGCGTGGGACGTTCGGAGAGATTCACGATGGTGGATTGAGTCTTCAGACTTGTCTGGCTATCTTCGCTCCCTCCCTATCACGCCCCCCCCCCCGGCGCTAATTTAGTTGGTTCTCGTTTGGGCCACTTTTCTCTGCGATTTATTCTATCGATCTACTCTTCTCGTCGAATGGAAATTTCTCCGAACGGGGACGAACGGTCTCGAATGCCAGGTGGCAAGGGGCTCTGAAGTTGCGGTCAAAGAAAATAGCCCACCGCCAGAGTCATAGTGTCATCGCTTCCCCCCCTCCCCTCTCCCTCCCCTCCTCTAGAACGATCTCCCCACAATCTCCGAGGACATGAATAGAACTACCGCCGAGGGCTTTTTTGGACAATGCTCTCGGCAATTAGGTGGGCGCGAAGTGCGCCTAAGGCCAGTAATTGACAATTTTTTCCCCCACTGTATCTCATGCTAAGAATCCCTGTCTGGCAAGTCATTTAAGTAGATGCCTACTTATCATCTCGACGTCTGAACTGTTTTGTTGCCCAACCCCGCAAAGCCAGATCGCTTGGCCCCTTTTGCTTTTGTTGTGAGGGAGGCATCCATCTGATCATGAGTGGTGACTCGTACGGCGGTTTCGGAATGACCAAGCCGAAGGGTCTCTACCCGGGAGCGCTGTTCCGCCATCACCAACCTTTGGCTGTAAAGATGAGAGGGGGCGTTTGCGGGAATCTACAGCTCCTATCCGAGACGGAACGCACATCTTTCGTCCAGATTTTTGTGGGGTACCCACTGGCTACCTAACGGTTGATCAGAGCTTCCGACTACTGCAGCCATCTGCTATCACGCCAGCAGTCAGTCAAGCTAAAGCGGAGATAGCCGTGTTTGGTGACGCTCGCACCATGATAATCTGGATAAACTGCTAGCCTACCTAGCGTCGTGGTCATCAGGTCCTGTGTACCCTACCCGCTTGTCTTGTATTTCACAGCTGCCCATCACGACCATTCCCAAGGGGTTACGTATCGCCTTGAGCCCTCTCTGCAGAGCAGTCACTGCAAGTGAGTTGGCCAGTGGGACAGATCTAGATCAGCCATTGGCCTGTTTTGGGTGTGAGATGGCACTGGTATCGTCTTTTCTGACTGGACGCCAGACCATCGAGCGTCCTGCGCCTAGGGAGGTTGGGAGCCCATGCTTGAGCCTTGTTGCCTTGAAATACGCCCAGAAGAAACCTTGGGCATCATCCACTGGGCTAGAAATTGGAGGCTCTACTAGGTTCGGGACTGCGTTCCCATGCTGCAACTGACTCTATGGGGAAATGGAAGGGGGCATGACTTACCTTAGGTTCTACGGTTGATGCGTTGGATCTCCCCCCTTGGACTGGGGACGACTTATGCCGTGTCCCCCGGTTCTGTCCCGAGACGTCACTTCAACGGCATGCAAATGTATTCTGCCGCTGAAGCAGGCAAACTTTCCCGGTTGATGGATCATGTTCACGATGCAATTGCACAGTGGAGTGTCGTTGATAGAGTTCGCTCTTTTCTTTTCTTTTTTTTGTTTTTCTCGGAATATTTTCTAATTTTCCTCTTTGGGTGAGATGAGTCAAGATGATTGTGACAGGTCACGATGATTATCTCGCTTTAGATCAAATGATATGTCAACGTATCCTTTGGTATTCATCTGCTTAGTTGATATGAAGTAGATTAGGGTAGGGTACCAATTGTCAAGTCAAGGGGTTTTTCCTGTACGTCCATTTCATCTAGTTGCTCACTAGGCAAATTGGAAAATACAATGTAGCATTTGCGTGAAAAAAAATCCATACCCTCGACGATCAGAATGTGTCCAACTCACCGGCTCATAGTGCGTCCAACAGCCTTATCCATTTCCCAGAAAACAAGCATCCATGGTACACATAAGTGTTCCTAGAGAAGGCAAAATGGAAGTAAGTTCCATCTATGCACTACATGCCCCGTTACTATCGAACGGTTCGTGCCGCTAGACACGGTATACTGGTAAATAGCTCGTCTAAATCAGACTAGTAAAATCGGCTTCTCGTTTCTCGGTGCCACGAGCTCAGCCAGTTGAAGATATAATCCAGATACCGAATTCGCTACAAACCTTTCCTTTCATTTCGATTATTGAAGATCAGAGATAGAGAAAATGGCAATCACGGACCGATGACACTTTACTAAGATCACTAGAGATGATTGTAGTTACCTTTGGCCCCGAGTATCTTATACTTCGACTATCTGACGTAGTAGGGCAGATTGAGCCTTTTTGACTAGAACCATGGCTTGGTATATCACCATCATGGTATATCATTTCAATGGCATATAAGTTCTAATTACATGCTTATTCTGCTGCGTCAATAAACGACTGGTTGCCCAGTACACAAAGTAAACAATAAATTGGTTTCAGGGGCAGAATGTAAAAGCACGTCCCGAAACAGATCCCTGGGCCAGGCTCGTGAGTGAACGGTTTTGGAGGGATCATCAGAGATAAACAAGAAGCAAAACAAAACAACAAAAATTTTTGAGCGGATCAACATGAAGATGAGCGGGCACCAAATTAGTCTCACACATGGTACAGAGTTCCAGTTCAACGATCGGGCTTCTCTTAGGATCAGCACCTTTGAGTACATATTCCATATTAACCCACATTCAAGTCAATTACCTCATGGCGAAACAGCTTAACTGAGCAGGTCTTCCCACAGTACCTCACGCCGAACTTACTGGCTTTTCCCCATCAGTGTTGAGCGCAATCGAGTCGTACCGTTTGGGATTTTCTTGCAGTTCTTTTAAAATCAATCCCTTGACGATTTCCACCTGTTTACCGGAGGGGAAAGAAAGGGTTGCAGTCGAACACTTATGTTTTTTTATCTTGACCTTGACCTGGTTTCGGAGTGAACACACGCCACTCTAGGCATTGAACTGATCCCATTGTCCTCAGCAATTTGTCGTAGGAAATTCCTTGGAAGGGAGCCGGTGGGTGCGGAGGCAGTATATCATTTAAAAGCATCCGTTTCGAAAGCAGCCCAAACATCATCGAACTACATTGAAAGCAACACCCGCTTCGGGTTCCAATTGAGAAGGCGTCTCGCTGTTCGATGAGGGAGGAAAGACATGTAGTAGTCGACCTTTCTCTGCGACCATTCAGTTCGTCTAGATGGTTGTCAATATTTGTTCTTCTTCTTGAACAACCCAAGAACTTACCGATCACTTTTCCTGGAATTGGCAGACCAAGACTTATCACCGAGTGTTTTGAATAGCGGACAACGGCTGAGGTCAACTTTTTGAACGCGGACGATAGTTTGAGACCCAGGCAATCCATATGGTGAGCATCAGATCACGGTGATCACTTGGGAAAAACTCATCATCTGGAAGCTTGAACCACTTTAAGGCGAAGTATTGGACTGATTCTTGACACTCGTAGTAGTCTGCCAGAACGGTGACTTTGGCTAGCAACTTGAGGTTGACAACTTTGGGTACCTTTTGAGGGCGAGCGTGGAAAATGTTCATCAAGATCAAAAACGCTTCGAGGTCCCAGCCGTCTGCTGTTATTTCCACCGAACCCATCTCCAGCAGACTGGTTCCTTCTTTCCAACCCCCTATAAGGGCTTTTTCAAAGACCGCAGAGATAAGATGAGGTGCTTTTCAGACACCCGTATTCGATAGCATTTGGTTGTTGGTTCTTCAACAGCTGGCGCTTCACCATCGGGGTCTTCTTCACTCGACGATTCCGAGCTTGAACCTTCACTCGAATCTACGGAAGATGATTCTGAAGATGAAGTTTTATCAGCTGTAGGTAAGTCCTTAACAGATGGGTACTTGGTAAATAGTAAAGTAAACTCACTGGCGTTAGAAGCCTCATGCACCTTTTTCTTCTTGCGAGCTACCTCCCTCTTTTCTGATCTTCGCTTTCTTTTCTGTCCCTGATGGATCGAATCAGTATAGGCGTTCTTGCTTGTGTCACTTCAGTGCTCGTCGGATTTGGGTGGTTGGCTCACTTACGCCATAAGGAGCAAATGGATGGCTTATGCATTTTAACACTATGATGACCTCGCCCTGAGGATCGAAGGTGTGAGTTGCTTCGGCCATGGTGGTGATTTGAGGATTTGAGGATTTGAGGATTTGGTGTATGTAGGGTTATTCGAATAAAGGCCAAGCTGCAAACAGGAAGAGGATTGCTGATGCGCAATATTCAGTTTTCTTGATGAACCAGAATGGAAAGGGTTGTCGCGTGTCTGCTCCTCTTTCTCTTCATCAAGTGAGAGTTTGGGGGGTGGTTGCCAGGTCAGTGGTTCAGTAGGTCAGTAGGTGGACAGTACATTCACTTTGTTTTGTGCATTTGCATTGTCCTCGTTTGATTGGTCACATGTCAACAGCCATATCAGGCTCGAATCAACAAGAAAGCAAAGATCAGCAAGTGAGAGAGAGGAAAGGATCAAGAATTTTACAGTTGACAAGATTAACTTTCTTAACATTGCAGTACAAAGCGTAGGCCAGGGATTCGCCTATCGCTAAACATGAAGTGTGAGAGAACACCAATAAACAGTATAAAAATCTTTAATTGGGTAAGTGATCTTTCACATTGTCAAGACCTTTAAGCCAAGGTGCTCTAGTTCTGAACACCACGCCACAGCTTTGCTACCCATGACTTCTTTTGATTATCGTTCTCCTGTAGCTGACCGCGGACTTCATCAACGACAACTCCGCCATTATCGGTACCGTTAACCACATTTTGAGTGCGTCCCAAGTAGTAATTGGGCATCAAAAGACCAGCAATCAAAGGGATCACCGAAAGACATAGAGCGGTCAAGTACATTGGCCGGATGGTATTGGTGAACGCACGGATACCGGCTTCTCGCTCTTCGGTGCCCCAGGCGAACATCGTCCGAGCCTTAGTACCACTACCATAGAAGATGGCAGCATCTTCGCTCGCCAGTCCTTCATTCAGCAAGTGGCCCATATAGGTGCTGGTGTACATGTGGGAAGAGATGGCGGAGCCAACAGAAGAGCCAAGTTTGGTCCAGAGCGACAGCTGCGAGATGATTGCAGCGAGATCCTGATGCGGCACCGAGGCCTGCGAGGCTACCCGAGTTCCAACGACAGAGCATGCGCCACCCATGGCATTGAGGATCTGGGACATCACCAGCGCGCCGGTGTTGGCGTGCGGACCAACGGCCCAGTAGGTGATACCCAACGCAAGAATTCGCAAAGACAGACCGAAAATCTGTAGTATCTTGTAGCGGTGGAAGATGCGGTGATACAATCCTGCTAGAATGCCAAATAGGGTGAGTGCCACCGTTGTGATGGCCACAAAGTTGCCCCAATTGTAGTTGTCCCACGGCTTGATGACATAAACCCAGGTGGTATAGTAAGTCGAGCGAATGTTTCCGCTGACCATGTAGAAAATATCAATTACCACCGCACAGATAAAGGTCTTGTTGTGCCAGACCCGTCGATTCAGTAGGGGATAGTTGGCCCAAAAGATGTCCCAGAGGACGAAGAGGACCAAGATAACGAAGCCGCAGACTACCATAGCAATCATCGAGGCGTTTGACCAGCCGCCGTCTGCGTAACTGACGAGACTGAATGGAAGCAAGATTAGGGCAAAAGCTAACCCCAGGAGCATCAGACCAATGATGTCGATCTCATCGAGAAGTTGCCAAAATGTTTTAAGGCGGTCTTGAAGAGTTGATCGCTGGATCTGCATAGTACCGGCCTCTTCAGCCCATCTAGTCTCAAGACGACTTGCGGCAAATGAAAGTTCGCCTACCCTTTTGGCCTGACGGTCTGCGTAGAAGAGGGTGAGGATGATAGGGGTTACTAAGACTGGTGCAATGATACAGAACATCCCATATCCCCATCTCCAGCAGTTATCCGTATTGCCAGTACAAAGACTCGCCTGGATCTTGGAGCCGACGAAAGGTAGGAAGAGGAAAGGAAACGAAGTCATTGCACTGGTGAACCCACGCCATTGCAGCGGACTCAGGTCACCGACGATGATATCCGTCACCAGGTCGACGCCGGCTTGTCCGGTCGATGAGATAACTCGACCAACGCATAGCGCTACTGCATTGGGTGAAGTCGCCACAACAATGTATCCAACCACGTAAGAAACCAAGATTAAAAGGTATGCTATCTGCCGAGAAAAGACGTCGCAGATTTTGGCAAGGAAGGGCTTCGACACGGCGATGATGATGGCCTCGGCGATTTCGATCACACCGATATAGGACTGGCGATTGAAGGCTCCCGTCGCATAAACATCGTATGCCGACGTGGTAGACTGGTCAAGCGAGAAGGAAACGGCAACGGCAAAAATGCAGAAGAAGAGGGTGATTGCGACGGGATGTCGACGACCGAACAGGCGTGAAAAGGCTTCAATGCGACTCACTCCGCTTTGCTGAACATTGTGTACTTTCTCTCTATCAGCCAGGCGGAAATTGATAACATGTTCACCCTTGGAGTCATTCACCCGCTTGCTCAGTTCTGACGGCTCGGTCTGCACTGTGATTTCAGGCTGGCTAGCACTTCCCCTTGCCTTTGCAGAATCCATAGTGTGAAGAAAAAGAAGAACTTAGGTGTACCAAAGACAGCAAGAGTCATGCGCAGGGCTCAGTCGGGGTATATATAGCAATCCGCGCTGGTTATCACCCATTATAATACCAACTCTTTTCCAGGGAACGGCGACTCATTCTTCTCCGAAACTCCACTGCAGAAACTGCTGCTAAAGTTATCAGATCCGGATCCTGAAACACTATGGCCAATAGACAGCATTTATCCAGGGAATTTCGGTCCAGCTCTTGGTCTCCTAAAATCAACGACGACCAAATTCCTAAAAGGGTTGTTATAAGTGGAGCTGTTCGGCGGCGATCCTGCGAATCAAGACGAACATCGGAATCAGATTAGATGCCAAGCCAACCGACTCATGCGGCACTGGATGAAGCCAATCTTTATTTGTCTGGTTGGATCTAGCGCATGTTCCAAATGGTATATCTTCTGCGAGCGACACCGGTGACGGCGAAAACTCTGCGCAAGACCGGTTGGGATGGTATGATCATGCCGTCTCTCGACCCCTTGTGTCTAGTCATCGGGTTATTTTGGTCAATCAAAGGGGGTGGAGCTAAATTTCGCCTTCTTGGTTGATAAACATGACTGTGTGGCTAGAAAAAAAGCCTTTAGCCACGCATTTCTAGTTGCGGGCTTATGTGGGTGGGCAGAATCCCCGTCCCATGCAAAGATTGTATCCTTCTTCCAAGAACTAGGTGAGGTAGTAAATTATGCAGTAACATAGTCTCGATACATGCATTGGGTTACTCAAGTGTCAAGACAAGGATCTAATAAAACAGATAGGCGCGTCGCCTATAGGAAGGATCAGGCGAACATTGAGGTAAGATATTTGCTGGAATTCTGATCTCTGCTCTTTCGTTTGCATTAGCAGCAACCTCATCATCTTCAAGTGCACTTCACATGCTCCTCAATACCCTTATAACGTAAAAGATTTCGAAGAATGTGCGAGCACGTACATCTTTCGCTATCTTTTTGATGGGAATGCAGTAACTCAGCGGTATCGACAGAGTCCTATACGTGAGTTTGTTGGTAGCCACACCGTTTCAGAACAGGGACTTATTAGACTCCCTTCATAGTATGCCCCTTTGCTCTTTGAACAGGTAGGGCTCGCCTCCGCTGATGCCAGCTTCTTTGCCTCAGGTGTCTCTGCTATCGTGATTTTTGCCGTGACAATTCCAGCGCTTTTCTAGGCCGACAAATGGGGTCGGCACAAGATTATCTATAGGCATTGGATTCAGTCTGACCATGTTTCTGATGGGTGCTTTTTATGCAGGCAAAGTCGCGCACGCTCCACCGGCGCAGGTCGATGAGTAGTCAATGTTTCGATCTATATATTCGCAATGATTTATTCTCTCAGTTGGGCTATCAATATTAAGGCGGAGATCCAACTACGACGCAATCGCGCATCTGCAACGAGTCTGGCGTACGGCAGTAACTAGGCAACCAACTTTCTGGTGGCGCTGACAAGGCCAATTTTGCTATCCAAGAGTAGTTTTGGTACCTATTTTATTTTTGGCGGATGTACACCGCTCACGGCTTTGTTTTGTGCAATCTTGATCCCGGAGACGAAAGGGAGATCTCTAGATGAGATCGAGGACGCATTCAAGTCCAAATCTTTGAGTTCGCAGGCTTTCGCAAAACTCATCCGTCCGCGTAGAGTTAATGCAAATGAGTACCGATGTTAAAGGTGACATGTTTTTAACGAAATTGTGTCATGAAACACCTTCAATGACATCGTGGCTCCATAAAAAAGAGAGTGAACTCAGCCAAGGTCTATATCGCTATCGACATCAAGCCCTCCGTCGGAATTTCAGGGTGTATAACAGTGGGTCTACTTGGCCGTTGTAAATGGCGTGTCAGCCTTGTGAGCCCCACTCCCCAAGTGGCTGAGTTGATCAAAAGGACATAAGTAATCCTTTCTCTCCTTATTCTTGCAGTAAATTTCTTCAAAAATACCTAGATACCCGAGGCCTTAACATTTCTTCAAGTATTTTGGCAACTTCAAAGGATTTCTTCGCCTCATTTCAAAGATGTGCTCCCAAGCCCTTGGACAAATAGATGAGGAGCATGCCGCACTGGTTTTCAAAGGCCTGCAATGGCTGGCATTTGCTACAAGACCGCTTTACATCGAGGAACTCTCAGAGTTAAGCCTAGTTACTGGCAACCACGAAAGTCGAATCAATCCTGCTCAGCGATTTTCAGACCCGCGGGATATTGTTCAATTGTTCCCAAGCTCTTTGGTGACGACGACAAACGCAGAGGTTGGCGAGTCTGATTCGGTCGATTTTCAAGAGCAGCGGCAGCAAGTACGTCTTGCCAATTCCTCCGTGAAAGAATACTTGCTCTCAGAGGAGATCCAAACGGGATCAGCAAAACGATACGCTCTGAGCGAGACCAAAGCACATGCATCTATTGCTGCCGATTGCCTTGCATACCTTTTGCAGTTCAGTCAGCCATATACGATGTTAACTGAGGTTGTCCAATCGTCTGGTCTCTTGCGCTATGCAACCAATTACTGGGCTGTTCATGCGAGACACGCCGGAGCAGACATATCCGGAATTCTTCCTCTGATCAGGGAATTCTTCGAGTCCAATGTGGCATACACCAATTGGACGGCTTTCCTCGACGGATTTAGACCATTCGATGAGCCCGAAAATGCCGAGGGCGATTCGCTGGCACAATCTCCCGACCCCATCTATTATGCCGCATCGTTCGGACTCCTCACGATAGTTCAAAATCTACTTCACGACGGTGCCCTGGTTGATAGCCGAGGACCGGCAGGAACGGCACTGGCCGCAGCATCTCTGGCGGGAGACATCGATATGGTGCGGTTATTAGTTGAGCATGGCGCAGATATGGATTCTGAAGGGCCTTTGGGTCCGCCGATCAGGCTGGGTGCGCAGAATGGGCATTCGCAGGTGGTGGAGTTCCTGAGCAGCGAAAGGCGGATAAGGAGGACAGGAACGAACTAGTGCGCTTTGGGTTAGCGCTCATTGGTAATCATCTCGGATTAGTCTAGCCCTTTCGGGACAGCTCGTGGATGACATAAGCGGCCCCTCGGAGCCAGAAATTAATTCGGATCTTTTCCCCTCGCCGATAACGAAAAGAAAAAGAATTGTGCCCTGCATCTCGGCACCAGCAATGACTCTGTCGCTCGCACCGCTTATTTGACGTAAACCGTTCCTGGAGTAGGTCATAGGTGCTCATCACCGTCGTACCAGCCATGCCTCCACGTAAAAGGCCCCAGGCTGTTGCTGCCAGCGCTCGAGCAAAGGCATCAGAGGTGAGGCAAAAGTTTCTCCGCACCGGCGATCGTTTTGATTTGTTTCTATGCGATGGATTGATGCTAACATTCTATGATTCTTTGCTCTAGTCTGCCGCCAAAGCAGCCGCTGCCGAAGCAGCAAAGCAAAAATCCACCGCTCAGTCCAACCCGCCACCTGCGCCCGAAAAGTCCGCGGAGGAGGAGAATACTCAGTCACAAAATCAGCAGGGCGGCGAGCACGAAGAGTCACATACTTCCTACCGCCATCGCGATCCATTCGATGCTCTCCTCGAACCTTTCTACTATAATAAATCTCTCACGGATCCCATCAACACCGCCAAGGATAAATGGAACCTGTTGCCCGCCTTCCTGAAGGTGAAAGGACTGGTGAAGCAACACATTGACTCATACAACTACCTCGTCGAAGTGCAGTTGAAAAAGATCGTGGAGTCCAGCTCGACCATCCGCAGTGATGTGGACCACAATTTCTACATCAAGTTTACCGACATTTACCTTGGAGTCCCGCGACGTGCCGACGAGCCGCAGGATGTTGGGGTCGCCTTTGATGGATCGTCGGTGTCTCCCCAAGAGTGTCGACTTCGAGACACAACGTACGCGGCGCCCATTCAAGTCGACTTCGAGTACCTCCGTGGTCGCCAAAGGGTGAAGAAAATTGGTGTCTGCATTGGAAGAATGCCGGTCATGCTTCGCAGCTCCAAATGTGTTCTGTCCAACAAGTCGCCGGCGGAGATGACCGTGCTCAACGAATGTCCTCTGGATCCCGGTGGTTACTTCATCGTCAACGGAACAGAAAAGGTCATTCTTGTTCAAGAACAGTTGAGCAAAAACAGAATTATCGTCGAAACAGACCCCAAGAAGGAAATTGTCCAAGCATCCGTTACCAGGTAAGCCCAGACGATCGCCCTTTTGCATAGCTCAAGTGCCTTCTTACTAACTTTCTCTCCAAGTTCGTCCAACGAGCGCAAGTCGAAGAGTTATATCATTCTCAAGAAGGACAAGCTTTATGTGAAGCACAACGTTCTGAATGAGGACATTCCCATCGTCATTCTACTCAAGGCCATGGGCATTCATACTGATAAAGAGATGATGCTTCTCGTCGCTGGAATTGATAAGGTGTATCAAGAGGACTTCGCGATCAACTTCGAGGAGGCCATCAAGCTTGGTATCTATACACAGCAGCAGGCTTTGGACTGGATCGGTGCCCGCATCAAAATCAACCGCAAGCAAATGTCATACCGTCGAACCCACGTGCAGGAAGCCGTAGAGGCCATTGCATCCGTGATCATCTCGCATATCGAAGTCAATGACATGGACTTCCGGCCCAAGGCCATCTATGTTGCCCACATGGCTCGCCGTGTACTCATGGCTAAGAACGACTCTTCGCTTGTGGATGATCGCGACTACCTTGGAAACAAACGACTGGAATTGGCAGGTCAGCTGTTGGCATTGCTCTTTGAGGATCTGTTCAAGAAATTCTGCTTTGACATCAAGATGAACGTTGATAAGGTCTTGAACAAGCGTAATCGGGCTGAAGCGTTCGACGCCTGGAGTGTGATGAGCATGCACAGCAATCATATCACTCAGGGTATGAATCGCGCTATCTCCACTGGTAACTGGAGCTTGAAGCGTTTCCGTATGGAACGTGCTGGTGTCACCCACGTGCTCAGTCGACTGAGTTATATCGCCGCACTGGGTATGATGACCCGTATCAGCAGTCAGTTCGAAAAGACCCGAAAAGTCAGTGGGCCCAGAGCTTTGCAGCCGTCGCAGTTTGGTATGCTTTGTCCAGCAGATACTCCAGAAGGTGAAGCCTGCGGTCTTGTTAAGAACCTTGCGCTTATGACACACATCACCACGAACGACGAGGAGGGACCCGTCAAGAACTTGGTTTTCATGCTGGGAGCCGAAGATATCGCAACGGTGGGTGGAAAGGAGCTATATGGACCTGGATGCTATACGATTTCGATCAACGGAACGCCGATGGCACTCACCCGCCGCCCGAAATTTTTCCTGAACTCCTTCCGGAGACTGCGGCGGATGGGCCGGATTTCCGAGTTTGTCAGTATCTACATCAATCACCACCAGCGGGCCGTCCACGTTGCCACCGATGACGGGCGAATTTGCAGACCTTTGATTGTTGTCGAGAATGGGAAATCTCGCGTGAATGCAGAGCACTTGAGCAAATTGCGCGAGGGTACCATTGAATTTGACGACTTCCTTGCTCAGGGATTGGTAGAATATCTTGATGTCAACGAGGAGAACGACTCACTCATTTCCATTTACGAGAAAGACATCAGCGAGACAACTACACATTTGGAGATTGAGCCGTTCACTGTCCTTGGTGCCGTGGCCGGTCTAATTCCGTATCCACACCACAACCAGTCGCCACGAAACACTTACCAATGTGCCATGGGTAAGCAAGCTATTGGCGCAATTGCATCGAACCAGTTCCTCCGTATCGATTCCATCCTTTACCTCATGGTGTACCCTCAAAAGCCGATGGTCAAATCCCGTACGATTGAACTGACCAAGTACGATCATCTCCCCGCTGGGCAAAATGCTATTGTCGCGGTCATGAGTTACTCCGGATACGATATTGAGGATGCGCTGGTATTGAACAAGGGCTCCGTTGATCGTGGATTCGGACGTTGCCAGGTGTTTAAGAAACAGGTTACCAACCTGAAGAGTTACTCCAACGGCACAAAAGACCGGTTGAGTCCGCCCCAGTATGAGAATGACGCTCCTATCCGAAAACATGCCCTCCTTGAGGGTGATGGTCTGGCTTCGGTTGGTGAACAGGTGAACGCGGGTGAGGTCTACATCAACAAGGCTACACCTGATCAATCGCACGGCTCCGGGATCACCGGCTCTGACGTTGGTCGACCCGTCCAATACATGCCTACTCCCATGACCTATAAGCTTCCTGACCCGGCGTACATTGATCAGGTCATGGTCTCCGTCACCGAAAATGAGAATCAGCTTGTCAAGGTGCTCACCCGTCAAACGCGACGACCTGAAGTTGGTGACAAGTTCTCATCCCGTCACGGACAGAAGGGTGTTGTGGGTATCATCGCCGATCAGGCCGACATGCCCTTCACCGACCAAGGAATCAACCCCGACATTATCATGAACCCCCACGGTTTCCCCTCTCGAATGACAGTCGGAAAAATGCTTGAGCTGGTCGCCGGTAAGGCCGGCGTCCTCTCAGGTCAGCACGGCTATGGCACCTGTTTTGGTGGCAGTCCCGTCCAGGAGATGTCGCAGATCCTCATCGACAAGGGTTTCAGCTACGGTGGCAAGGACTACCTCACGTCCGGTATTACTGGCGAAGCTCTCCCCTTCTATGTCTTCACCGGCCCTATCTACTACCAGAAGTTGAAACACATGGTTCAGGATAAGATGCACTCTCGTGCGCGAGGCCCTCGCGCCATTCTCACTCGCCAACCCACGGAAGGTCGTTCTCGAGACGGTGGTCTGCGTCTCGGTGAGATGGAACGTGATTGTCTGATCGCCTACGGAACAAGTCAGCTCCTGCTCGAGCGACTGATGATTTCGTCTGATCGTCATGAAATCGACGTCTGCGAGCAGTGCGGCTTCATGGGCTACCTGAACTGGTGTCAGCGATGCAAGTCTTCTCGCAGCGTGGTCAAGATGGTTATTCCGTACGCGGCTAAGCTGCTGATTCAGGAATTGATGAGTATGAATGTCACGGCTCGGTTGAAGCTTGAGGACGAGTTTCCTGAGATGAAGGGACGGTAAAGGCAAAAACAAACTGAAGAGGAAAATGAAACTGGATGCAAATAGGGAAAAGTTGGTCTCGGCCTCGAAAAGTGTTCCAGAAAAGGCGTTCAGTGGTTAATGTACATATCGTTTGTATGCATAGCGCACGGTGACTTGGTTTGAATAGAGTTATGATTCTTGTTCCAAATATATAGTGTAGAGGTCTTTTTTCTGCTGGTTCACAGTATATCACACGGAAATCTAACCATACAAGTATTCCCTCTCATATCAGCAACCCATATATGAAAGACCGAGTATATATCTAGATCTGAAGACACCGAATCGTAAAAAAATTGAGAAAGGACTGGCCAGGGACTCCAACCAACCCTCGGATCTAACAGACGGCAATCCTGCATCGAGGCGCAGCTTCATGACATAACATGCAGGTACCGTAGGGCACCTCAAAACAGACCACGTCTATTCCATTGCGTAATCTATACCCCATCCAATAGTTTGAGATGCTCACTCACAATCCCCCAATACCGTTGCGGATCGGCCCTCATGTGAGAAACATGCGGCGTGCCATCGAACTTCTCCCGCCGAACCACCCAGCCCCTGGACTGTGCTTCGGCCGCATGCGCCTCGATATCCATCCAGTTGACCAGTTCGTCTGCATGGGAGTATATATAACACCGGGGCGGGGTGTCTTTGCCACCAGTTCCGCGCACCACGGACGGGTCGTTCGCCGCCTGGCGGGCGATACTTACAGCATCCAGATTGCCGGTTATTTTGCGGTTCCAGTGGCCCAGCACCAGGACCACCCAGAGCAGCACCTTGCCGCAGATGCGGAGGAGCCAGAATTTGGGCAGGATAAACGAGAAGGCCCTCATTGCGGCAGGCACGGTGGCGAGCCCCGGCGCGCTGTCGAAGATGATTGACGTCAGGCGTAAGTCAGTTCCCGTTGCCTTGTGGTAGGCTGAAAGCAGGTTGGTGGAGGTGAAGACGCCGCCATTGGAGAACACGTGCAGGTAGACTGGGCTCTTCGGGGTAGGGAGCGAAGCCTGCAGGGCTTGGATAGCGGGCGAGAGGCGCTCATGCTGCGCTTGGGTGGCGGAATGGAAGAGAAAATCATTCGAGGTGCTGAGAATGAAAATGATTCGGGCAGATGGGGCCAAGCGCTTGTACTCGACCACGTACTTGGTTAATGCTCTGGCAGGAGCATTCATCCAGAATGAAAGTACGATTGTCTGGGACGGATTTGGGCCATTCTGCGAATTGGCATCGGGCTCAGATATGTAGACCGAGGGTGATAGCTTGGTGAAGATTGCCAATGGATCATCCGGTCTTGGATTGGAAGTCATTGTACTGTAGATATAAGGCTGTGGTGAACTGTCCTTCAGACCGAGGTAAACGGTAGGGCCAAGAAGCGAGAAATATCAATGCAACCAAATCCCGTTAGGAAGAAGCGTAATTTGACTGGCAGAGTCAAATACCACCCGGCAGGGCAAACACTCGATGGTCGAAGAGATTGGAGGAAGTTAAGTTCTCAAGGCGCAGTCGATCCGTATTAAACGGGGCGGCGCTCAGCGATAAGTCGCCGTTCGGAAGGCCGCAGCAAAGGAGTCTCGGCATTCCCTGCGGCCGTTAGTCACGAATACGTTCAGTCCCAGCCTTCATGGCATCGGGTTATTAAATTGCAATCTTGCCTTACTGGCCATTCTCTCTACTTGTGTCGCATTAAAGCGATGAAAAGAAAACAGTAACTCCTGATTAAACGCCAGTCCTCGCTATGCTTTATGTGTCCGACCTGGGTTTTGTTTGGTGCCCACTGATATTTAGAGACATGGTTGGTATTCGCCAGGTAGAAAGTAGAAGAAGATCGAAAGAAATAAGATCATCGACGAGAACGCCACAAGTACCATTAAGCCATTGCATTGCTCGCACGACATTACGTAGGAGTCGCCGAACCCCCCGTGTCCTTCTTCTTCCCTCGAAGCGTCTGTCCAGCTCCTTGGAAGCGCGGCTTCTCATCCTCTACAACCTGCCCACTGTCATCTCGCTTCTTGACAGGCTTGATCGCATACCCAAAGAACAATTGGTTAGGCGGCAGCCGTAAGGGCTGGGGTCCGTTGGTCCTTTTGACTGGTGGAGGATGCTGGGGGTTGCTGGCCCCCGGCGTAGGCGTTGAAGCCTTGGGGGTTGGCGTCTTGCTCCCCTTTTTGGCATTCAAACGATGTCCACCAACAAGGAAGTTTGACGACACCGCTCTCGCGCCTGTGGCAGCATCGGTCGATTCCGGTGCAATAGCAGCATAGTTGATTGCCTGTGCCATTGTCCCTTGTGGATGAAGCAGCCCGCCCGACGGCAGCTTCCCACTTGTGCCGCTCCGAGGGGTGCTGGTGCCGCTCTGGCGTTGGATCTCCTCGTATCCGACGGGCGGTGCGAAGTCGACTTCCAGATCCGTTTCCAAAACCGAAACGGCCTTGGCGTTCGTCGAAGGTTTGGTTTCCAGCACTGCCATCTCGTAAACCTGATCATTATAGGTAAAGGTGAAAACGTCGCCCTTGGTGAGACAAGAGAAATTGCGGAAGGCATTCTCTAGCACGGCCTTGGGGTCACTGATGTCAAGGAATGAGGTCGACTGGGCCTGTAGCTTGATAAATTGGCCGGGAGGAAGGTCGGTCGACTTGATTTGAACGAGATCACCGGGTTCAAGAAGAAGAGTTTGCATCAACTGCACGGGTCCCCGATAATCAGCACAGACGCGACAAGAAAGGCAAGCTTTTCGATGACCAAGCAAAACCTACCCAGTAAGGTAAATAGATCTTTCCTTCTTCAGCGATGAACTCCAATACACCAGCATGGGTCATTCTCTCCCGAGCACCATTGTGTAGTTCGAAAAGCATGGGATACGTAATATGCAGCCGAGTCAGTTTGTCCAGGGCGCTGGGCGGCATGATGACCTTGCCGCCGTGGTTGACATTCTCTCGTTCAGGGCCGGGCATCATCACAACGGGGTAGCATCGATAATATTCGTCGAAACGGCGCGTGGCGCCTCCAGATCGAAGCATGGACGAACCGTAAACGCCCTCCATTGGGTCGTCGCCCCAGTAGTCCGGACGGAACTGCTGTCGTCAGTATACAAAGAGGTCGACAACGGTTGTAGCAGTGAGTGATCTTACCATCTTGGGAGCTGTAGACGCTTACAATCAAGCTTTCCCGGGAATCAGGAGCTGGAGGTAGGCAGTTTGCGAAGGAGGGGCTCAATAGCGATCGATGCTATCGACGAAACGGAGATGTTGAGGGAAGGTCGTAGAGCAGTGATCGATCGCCCGCAGTGACGCAAATGCCTCCGCCATGATTTTCCGACCCGACCCCGGACAAGCTCGAGCGCGCATTTTCAACTCTCACTTCATTGCCCTTTTTCTAACTTCGGCTATTGCGAAAATTGCCATATCCTTGTCACCTTATTCGAATCTACTCCTTCCTTTTATACGCAAACCCAGCCTCCAATGTCTGGCTTTCAAGCTCGCCCCAAGCGGGCGGGTGAAGACTTCTCGCGAACACACCATGAAGAAGACGATGCGAACGATCCTTCATCGAAGAAACCGCGATTTGACCTACGAAACCCCTCCACTCTAGCCCCAGATGCCTTGGATGACGATGTTGTTCTGGATGCAGATGAAATTGGCCGTCGCGGACAACAAGTGCGCCGCAAAGCCGTCAATCTAGACGGTTACGACTCTGACAGCGACAACGAAGGCTTCCATGCGCGGTCCGAAGCCAAGTCAAAGGCCAGCCGTGCAAAACAGGACGCCGATGATGACGACATGTTTGCAGAATTAGAAGAGGATTTCGGTGCGGAGGAGGTCGATGCCGACGAGGCTATGCGCAAGAACAAGAAGAATGTGCGCTTCCTGCGAGATGACGAAATTGAGGGCCAAGTAGCTGGGTCAAAGGGTGGAGGCACACTACATGCGGACTTGAGCCGAGGACCTGACGAAGTAGACGCGGACGAGGCAGAAAGCGACAGTGAAATTGGAGAGGAGGAACGTGCCAAAGTCGATGGGGAAATGGACGAGGAGCTAGGGGCAGGGTCGAAGAAAAAGCATGCGCCCTTGCTCGACGCTTTCAACATGAAGACGGAACAAGAAGAGGGCAAATTTGATGACCAAGGCAATTACATTCGAAAAGCTGCCGACCCCGATGCAGTCCACGATACGTGGCTGGAAGGTGTCTCGAAGAAGGAGATTCGACTCGCGAAGGAGGCTGCCGACAAAAGAGAGGCCGAGAGGAAGGAAAAGGACAGGGCGAACGACAGTGTCCTTGCGTCAGATGTCTTAAAAACGCTTATCATCAACCTCAAGCGAGGCGAAACGATACTTGAGGCATTGGCCAGGATAGGCAAAGGAGCCCCCAAAAAGCCAAAATGGCAGAACAACCGCAACAAGAATCGATCCAAGCAAAAAGAGACCGCGGCTGAAGATACGGATATGACTGAAGATGACCCCAAAGAGGCTGCGCGGAAGAAAACCATTGAGGATGTTACGGGTGCGGCAGATATCCTTATGACCAGGGGCCAGGCCGACATCTACGATACGGAACGTGAGCTTCTGACTCGACAATATCGTCGGGAAACAGGGGAAGACTGGATTGATCCGCCGGAGGAGGACACCGCCACCACCGCCGATCATCAAACTCCTACCATGTGGCAATTTCGTTGGTCTGATGCTCGAGACGGTGGAGTTGTACATGGCCCATACGATAGTGCAACGATGGAGTCATGGAACCACGCTGGTTACTTTGGTGAAGGCGTTGAATTTCGACGGACAACGGACACGGGCGAATGGAGAAGGGAAGCTAATTTTACTCAATAATGAGTTGCATGGACAAAAGGCATACGTCAAGAGTCAGTCTGCAAAGTATCAATCGACATCTTGGGATGTTTCGTTTCACAATTATCGTTCGAGCGTAGACGCGCTCTTTTAATGCTATGATTTAACAGATTCCAATTAGAGACCCAAATGACAAAATACCCACACAACTGATTTCTGAGCAAAGCGCCAGCATTATCGTACATCACTTGATGTGTAAAGAAAACCAAGGGAATAATAAAAATGAATATGAAAAGCAACGAAAAGCATGTCAAGGTTTTTTATTTCTTTTTCACACGCTCAATCACCCTGTTTACTCCGCCCTTGCAGCATCGGATCCAATTTAGATCATTCACTTTAGTCACCTCATGAGATCTCCATGGCATCCCCAGCTGCTGCCGCGGAAAAGTTGACGAATCCCTGGTCACCGATGAAGCGCTGCTCATAGGCATTGACAAACTTGACACTTCGGGCAGGGTCGTAGAACAACCGGTAGCTGCGCTGAACGTCATCAATGCTGACCTCCTTTGCCTTCCGCTTCTGACTCAGAAGATGGGATGTTGTGACAATATGACTGGCATATCGGAGGTTTGACTCTTGTCCAATCTTGGTGAGAAGTGCCAGGGCGTCTGGGGACAGATCAATCTCTTCCTCCTGGGCTCGGATGGCTAGGATTTGTCTGATTTCGTCGGCTGAGTATGCCTGGGTGCTAACAATTACCACACGGTCGAGGAAATCAAGAGGCAGTCCGTGAGGGGAGTTGTAGGTCGTTCCCCGAATTCGAGTATGGCCACGGTTGCTGGCCATGATCACGATGGGAGCGAGTTCGGCCTCCAACGCTCGGTTGACATAGGAGAAGCATTCAATGTCAAGCATGTGTACTTCATCAATGAACAAGACTCCAGGGATAATTTCCGCCTTGCCCTCTTCCTTCCATTCAGCCACCTTGGTATTGATTTGGTCCCGGACTTCACTCCGAATCTCACCCGTGTCTCCCGAAAAGAGAGCCAGGAACCCTTGTGAACGCGAGTTGATCACATCAATCTCATGAAGGCTCACGGTGTGTACAATTTCCTTGCGCACCTGAAGTTCACCCTCAGGACACTGAACAAATTTGGTATCAGCACCCATCGCATCGTAGTCTCGAGATCGGGCATAGGAGCGTCCGAGCTTGGTGATCTTGCCGGATGACTTGTCGATGGAGATGATGTCTCCTGCCATCACCCGCTCCTTAGTCATCGAATCAATCATTTTCGTGCCCATGTCGTAAATCGTCTCCATGTCGGTGGTTTTGATCGTGAGTTTTCCTTGTTTATTGCCCTAAGCTAGTTAGCACCGATTATTCCCTCAGTGATATGATGATTAATGAATAGCAAGACTCACGCCCGTAACGCTCCGATCGATCTGGATTTCCACAACCTCTCCCTCAATGATCTCACTTTCCTCTTTAATCCGGACGCCGATCGATTTCCGGAAAGCTTGCGTGAGGGCTTCCGTTTTCGACATCTCCATCGAAAAGATTTCCGATGAGGCGAGCATCGTAAAAGGGACATCCGATCCTAGAGATTGGGCCATACCCATGGCAATCGCAGTTTTACCCGTGCTGGGAGGTCCGGCGATTAACACGGCGCGACCAGCAATATTCCCTTCCTTCACCATCTGCAAAATGACTGCGGCTGCCTTTCGAGCCTTCTCCTGACCCACAAGACCCTGCGAAGAGGTCCTGGGCTGCAACGAATCCCCATCGACACCAAGTCCCCGAATATGCGAATGAGCAGCGATGAGGTTCAGACCCCGGAGCTCCTTGGTCTCCGCGACCGTAGAAATTGGCTGGGATGGCATTAGAGAGCAGATTTGCGCGAGAGGGGAAGCAGAACTCACAGCAGCCATTTCGAATATTTAGAACAATGCGCGCCTCTTGAGATGCAGTACTCACTAAGCCGGTCACAGCAGCAAAATGGATCAGAGTGCGAGGTCCTTGAATCCCGGGCGAAAGAGCTGCGCCTGGCAGAATGGCAGCCGCCTTATACACCGCCCGGCAGAATCTTTTGTTTGCCTCTTGTCGTTTCATTCAGTTGCTATGTTGCGCGACATCGTGCTCCATGCTCCATGAGATTGTCTTCTCTAGGAGTGCTTTCGCGCTTTCCAATTTTGACCAAATCACAGACTAGAGACTCAGCGTATTCCATGCGTCTTGGTAACTCTAGTTAGTACTTTGCCGACAATGATCCTATACAATCCTTGAGTACAGAAAGTGGGCACAAGAAAAAAAAAAGTTGCGCTCTCAGAATCAACATTCACTACACCCCATTCACCTTGTCATCACCTGATCGCGTCTCGAAATAGCCCTCCTTATCTACATTCCGCTGACTACAAAATGAATGCCGAAAACCCCGTCAACGCCCCGACTTCTCGCGACCCCCGCCTGACGCATCTTAGACCGCCTCTTCGAACAAGTCTGAGTACACTGCAGGCTCCACAACTTCCCAATTCTCCGGCTCTTCCCCGAACTGCAAATCAGAATGATGTCGGCTTCGGAGATTTCATACAGGGAATCTCGGGGTTGGTGCAAGCCACTATACATGATACTCAAAACCGGGCAGAGAAGGAAAGGCTTCAAAAGCAGAAGGAGTCAACTGAGCGCCTATTAAAGCGTGCCAGACTTCACCCGAACTTTCCTGCCACGATTGAGTACTTTCAGCGGGCGCGTGATGATGAAGATGCCGAGATATCGCGGATCAAAAAAGCACTGGAGGATTCCACTCGTCATCAGCTTGAGAAGGAACTCAAGTCTAAATTCCCATCTTCGACGACGAATGAGAAGATTCATGAATTGGAACACGAGGTCCACGCGACAAAGCACGTATCGTCACAGCTCAGGGAACGAAACCAGACTCTAGAAACAACACTCAACGCGAAGCTTTCCGAGCTGCGGGAACGGTTTGAAAGTCAGTGGAAGACACAAGCCAAGCATAGTAGGGATTTTAAAGAGCGCATGGATCAATATCAAGCATTATCCTCCACTTCAGAGACGACATCTGCCAAGATTGCCACGGAAATCAATCATTTCAAACAGAAACTCACGGACCTTGAGACAACTTCAGCCAAGCTTCCTGCGGAAATGAATAATTGCAAACAGAAAATAATGTCCCTTGAGACTAGGATCGAACCGCTATGGAAGTCACAAAATCACTTCACTGCCTCTGTTGCGAAAATAAGCGAGAAGACGAAGGAGCAGGAGGAGAAGCTGGACGGCCTCAAGCTCCAAGACGTCGAGTCGATCCGGAAAGGGTTGTTTGAACTCAAGACCCATGTGCTATCTTATGAAAGTAGCCATGCCGCTGGACGCCAAGAACAGCATCTACCTCACGCTGAACTACAAGAACTCACTTCACGGCTTCAAAAGCTGGAGAGCGCACCCGATCCGATGCCTCAGGTCCAATTGATCCATAATGGTTTGAAACAGCTTACAGAAATACGCAGTAAAAGCGATGATCTTCAGTTCAAAGAATTGGAGGAAATCAAGAAGAAAGTGGAACTTGAGGCGGATAGATCGGCAAATATGTCCAATGAAATTGTACGCCTTGCAAATGGGATGCAAAATTTGAGTCGTCAGCAGAACCCAGCAGCTCAAAACGTTGCGCAACTGGCCGTGTCTGTTCAGCACACGCAAAAGACCCTTGAAACTGTCAGGATAGGGTTGCATTCGCTGGAGACTAGGTACAACAATCTAACGACCGAAACCGTTGTCAAGAACATGGTCGCTGCAATGCAAGAGATGTATCCGAACATCAGTCAGTTGACAGACCAGACAAGCAGACTCAAAGGGCTTATTGACAAAGAATTACCTCCGTTGCTGTCTAGAATTGACGACATAGATCAAACGCTACAATCTCACATGGACACGACACGACAAGATGCTTCTGCCCGCTTAGAGCAATTAAATCGTCTAAAGGATGATCATTTGAGTCTATCTCAGTCCCTGGGGCCTCTGTGGGAACGCTTTGGCTCGGAGGACCAGCAGCTAGTCAGCAGCGAAGAATTTCGTACGCTGGGAGCCGACCTAGGATCTTTGGTCAACACGATCAGTGAATATCCAGCCAAAGACAAAATCCTCACTCCTGGGGATCTTGAGGTGCTCAAGTCGAAATTTAATGTTCTAGATCAAAAAATGAGCGGGTTCAGGACCAGCTTCATCACACAACTAGGCGCCAAGGCGGACGATGACAGGATCAGACAGACCGTGAATAAGGAGCGAGACTGTCTCTCGGAGCAGATCAGCAGCGTATCCACCCAAATCAACGAATTGGCCAAAAACTTCGCAGAAATGAAGGCGGCAGATACTAACCGGGGTGATAAGCTCGCATCTCAGGAGGTTGACATCAACGGGGTGCGAGACCGCTTCGACGAATTCAAAGAGTCTACGCTCGAACTATACCAGTACCTGTGCAAGGAGCTAGATAACGTCAGAGCGACCATGGAGTCACATGTATCCAAAGCGTCGACCCCGGTAACTGCTCAGAGGGAGACAACTAAGCAGGAAAGCCCTGCCCGCGAAGCGGCTCTAGTCAAAGCCGTTGCGGAGACCATTCCAGGTCTTGCTTTGCGGGAGCAGAAAAGGAAAAATAAACGGCCTCGTCCGTCGAGTCTAGCGAACGAAGAGAAGGACTCAGCGCCCCCGTCAGAATCCCCGGCATCGTTCGCATCCCCGGCTCCTTCGACGCCTAGACCAGATGAAACCCCAGAAGCGAAAAGAAAAAAAAGAAGGAAGAAGCGGAAGGTCGAGGAACCGATTACCATCGACGATTAAGTTGAAGACTTGTTTGTACATCAACATCAACCACCTCTGTTTATTCTCGGCGATATTTTGGCGTCACCAGATACCACCCATGCTATGCTTCATTACCTTGGAATACGTCGGCCTAGCTGTGATTTTCTTTCCACTTTATTCCCCTTCCTTTTTTCTTGGCGTTTTTCTCTCGTTCGGATCTTCTTTCGGGTCTTGTCCCTTGAATGTATGTATAATTGTTCTACACATTTACTCTTTGTAGTAAATGATGAGCTTCTGATGTTGCACATATCCCAATAAGCAACTGGGCGCCATCCGCCAAGTCTCCATCTAGTCTATTCCCTTCCCCAACTTTCTCTTTTGGTTCTTGTTCGTTTAGCATACGTCCAATTTCTAGGGTGTTTCTTGCAAAAACTTAACAACGACTAGAAGCAAAAAAGTCAGCTGGATGGTATCCTCTGGAATACTTTCGACGCCTACCTTGTCTGAAAGCTTCCGGGTTCTCCGAGATCAACCAGTGGCCTGCCTCCACATCGGCTATTTGAGCATGGGGGAAGAACTTTTTGATGGCGGGGATCGATTTATCGCTAACGTATCGACTTTTCGTGCCTCTAACGAAAAGCGTCGGGCCCTCGTACTTGACCAGGTCGGCTTCCTGGTACGGGAAGCCTGCCATGTTGTCGAGAGAGGAGCCGATCACAGAAAGTGGCACGCGGAATTTCATCGTCTTGCCTTCTTCCGAGCGGACCAGGTTGGTCAGGAGGAATTGACGAATGGGCAGAGACTAGAGGACCGTGTCGTGTGAATATCATACCCTGCAAGTATGCCTTCTATCAAGTCCCCAATACGGCACCACTTACCTCTTCGTAACCTTGGAGAATCTTGTCTGCCTCTGATTGCTTGCTAACTTTCTCGGTCTCGACATGTTGCATGCCTTCAACGTACTTGCCAAAGTCACTCTTCAGCGCCGCGTTGACAGGCGCATTGTCCACGGGGATTAAAGCCGAGACCAAATTGGGTGAATCAAGAGCCACGGCCATGGCAGTCTTCGCACCCCTGTTGTACGGATTAGTTGGGCTCCTTTGATCCCACCAAGCTCCTGGGCTCATCGGTAGCATGACTAGCTTTCACATACATGGAATGACCGATGAGAATACACTGGTCCAGGTTCTGCTGGTGAATGAACTTGGTCACGTCCTCTGCCATAACCGAGTAGTTATGCTCTTTCGCATGGAATGATTGGCCATGATTCCGGAGATCCTAAGAACGTCCATAAGCATGAATGAATAATCTAGGCTGATACATTGAAGTTTCAACGTCAACAGGACACACCAGCGTGAAGATCTGACGGTTGAGGTCACGTGCCAAGGCCCTATCATGATCATTCAGTTAACTTAATCGGAGAGAGAGAACGACAAACCATTCCTGAAGCACATACCGGCTAATACTCCGATTGTTCTGTTTCGAACCGAACAGGCCATGCAGAAAGACGATCGGGCTGCGGCTGGCTTCCTCCTTTTCCGGCCCGAAAACCTGGAAGGACAACTCCGAGCGGAGGCCTCGGGAGGTCGAGAATGTACGGATGCTCGAGGCGGCGCGAAGGGCCACGCGTATGGATTGCATGATTCTACAACGCTGCGTGGTGGAGCAGATCCTTAGTTGGATTCGAGGAGTTCATCCGGAGACTCCTTCTCTTCTCCGGATAGTTAACGTAATCGGTAAGCGAGTCGGCCACGTACCGTAGTTGATCACCTGATGCACGCCCCCACCTGATGCACGAAAATCAATTGCACACCGATATTTTCACGATTTTCGACTCTCAATATCTCCACGAATATGGCTCCAATTGATGAAGCAATTGCAGAGTTAAAATCGATGACGCCTGAAGAACGGCCTACGCTGACATTTATAGCGAAAAAATATGGAATCAACCGCTCAACGCTATCTCGACGTTTTCACAGTGTCACACATTCAAAAGATGATCAATATCAAAATCAGCGATTGCTCAACGATCGACAGGCGAAAGTGCTTATTTCAAATATCAATGAATTAAGCGAGCGAGGCCTTTATATTTCGCATGAAATGCTGCGAAATCTCGCTCATGAAATCAGTGGAAATCGACCCGGAAAACAGTGGCCGAGCCGCTTCTTGCAGCGATACAGTGACGATCTTATATCGCGTTATACGACTGGAATTGATTCATCTAGAAAGCGAGCCGATTCAGCATGGAAATACGCTTTATATTTTGAGCTTTTAGCTCGCAAAATCG